>NC_045566.1:29493118-29800261 GCF_009819795.1 Aythya fuligula | reverse complement strand
CTTTGGAGGTGATAACTGAAAAAAATGACGAGATAAAGAAGACTCAGAAATAAAAGGTAAAACAAAATCAGAGAAACAAACAAACAAAAATCTGTTCACAACCTGAAATGAGAACAATTTTGAATATAACATATTTCTTCCATAAATGTTTGTGTTGGCCATGGGCCTACGGGCCCCATATGCAGATTTCATGTCCTCCAAATTTAGTTTATGAATCAGGAGTACGAAGCACAATTTTTTCCTATAGCACAAGCAAAATGAACATCTGTTCACTTTTTGCCACGTAGGTTTATATCTGTGTGGGTGGGTGTGAACAGAGCTCTTGATGTGTAATATTCTTCCCATCTGCACACCAGGTGGCACTGCATAGTTAATCAGAAGATAATAACAGGCATGAGGAGATTACTTACTTTTTGGGGAAGAGACAGTAAATCAATCTCACAGATTTTTGTTGTTGTTATTTTTATTTTTATTAAAAACAAGGTACATCAATGCTTGGACTTTTTTTTTTTTTTTTTTTTTTTTTTTTTTTGGCGGGGTGAGAGGGGGGTGAGAGAGGGCTGGGAGGGTAATTTCATTCCAATCAATGAAATAATATGATTAGATTATTGTTTGAATGCTATGTTAATTAACTATGAATGACTGCAATTATCACAAAGGTTCTTTCCACGGGGGATTTCTCTTTTTTTTTTTTTTTTTTCCCTCCAATGTATAGTCTTAATCCTTTGCAAGAAGGACATACTCTTTATTATACATCCAAGCAACAGTCTCTGCTTGGATTTCCTCCGTACGTTCATATAAACTATAATTCTGCAGTATTTAAAAGAACCTCTGAATGCCCTAACACAATAAAACAAATTCTACAGCAATTTAAAATCACAAGATGGAGGAAGAAACAAGAAAGCCTCATTACTAGCTGCATTTTGCATTATAATGAGAAATTAATTTGAAAGTTAGGAAGGTCCATAAGCTTACAGACAGCTGAAGTACTTAAGTAATTTCTGGGAATGATGGCTTACAATTTTTTTTTCAGTGTTTTACCAAATTAAAATATATATATATATTTGAAGACGTATTTCTACATGATCTTTATGAAAAGAGAACATATATGTTATAGAAAACCCCTAAATTACGACAAAATGAGACAGAATACATATACAGGTTTGTGTAAAAGTCTGTAGAGAATACATTTACGGTAATAGTCTTTCTATATATTTGTTTGAATGTCACATCAGACATTCTTAAGCACTTTATTTAGGTCATTCACTGTCATTCAATTAAATAGGTGCATAAAAATTGGTTTGTATTTTCTCTTTCAAAAAGGTTTTACAAAATGCTTTGTGTAGTCTTTAAGGACAGAACCACAGAACCCTGTTTTGCAAAGAATGTAGCTAAGCTTCAAGAAGTAATAAAAGCCCAGCATTTCTGCATTTGCTCTGATAGCAAAGTAAGGTACATACACATGGATTTTTTTTTTTGTAAAAATCTTAAAATATTTAACCCTGGAAATCAATCAAGAGACACAGTAACACAAAGTGATCAGGCCACCCTATTCTCTGTAAGATACCCTTTGCTGCCTTACTTTTCTGTCATCGAGGACAATGTGCTCTCTCCTCAAGTTCCTCACCTCATCATTGGTTTACCCTGACTTTAAGTGCACAACTTTGCTCTTGCCCTCAGTCTCTACACAGTGCTGTAATCTCATTTGAGATTTTTTTTTAAAAAAGCAAAATTTTCTGATTTGTCCATTCAATCAAAAATTCTTCAGAAAAGATTTCTTATTAAAACCTGAGCTGATTCAAGGTAGAGTAGGTTGAATTTAAACAATCAAATCTGGAAAAGAAAATACCTGTTTTTTATGAGTAGTTTTGAAAACTTTCCACATTCAATTGGTATACTTAATTCCTATTCATCAGTGCTTATGAGTAACAAAATAAAACCAAAAGACTTCTAACTGGAAGATGAAATGAGTATTAAAATTACAATTTTAAGGACTCTATTCTACATCTCTAATTCTTAATTAGCATTTTTAATTGCTCATTGAAGTAACACTCAAAGTTTAGAAATTGCACACAACTAAATGAAAAAGAAAGAATCAAACAATAGAGACTCCTAGAATCTATTTTACAGATTGTTCCTCTTTAGTTTTTGCTGCTTTTTTGTCTTGTGAAAATATATTGTGTGCTATTATCATAATTTTTGATGAAAAAAAAAAATTGAGATTCATAGGCCATCCTTTAATGTAATATAATTAATAACCTTTTAATGTTAGCTGTAACCTGAGATCAGGACTGCTAGAGAAAACCAGAAGAATCTGTACTCTCTCCTTAGGTCCTATGTACTCTCCTTACGTTCTATATGAAACAAGATAATGTCTGCTGTGGGATGTTGCTAAAATATGTCTTTGTAGAGCAGAAACTGAGAGGACATGAGAGCATATGACAGACAGAGAAGAGGCAATTAATATACTGAACTTTGAGAAATCAACATTTAGCATTATTCAGTACAGCACTAAGAACTAGTTGTATGAAACACTTCAGATTTCATAGAGAGAAGAGGAGAAGAGGAGGCTCAGGGGCGACCTTATCGCTCTCTATGGGTACCTCAAGGGAGGCTGTAGCGAGGTGGGGCTTGGCCTGTTCTCCCACGTGCCTGGTGACAGGACGAGGGGGAATGGGTTTAAGTTGAGCCAGGGGAGTTTTAGGCTAGATGTTAGGAAGAACTTCTTCACTGAAAGGGTTGTGAGGCACTGGAACAGGCTGCCCAGGGAAGTGGTGGAGTCACCATCCCTGGAAGTCTTCAAAAGACGTTTAGATGTAGAGCTTAGGGATATGGTTTAGTGGAGGGCTGTTAGCGTTAGGTTGGAGGTTGGACTCGATGACCTTGAGGTCTCTTCCAACCTAGAAATTCTGTGATTCTGTGTGATTCTGTGAGATAAACTGTTTAGATAAGGAAAAAAAAAAAAAAAAAAAAAAACCAGGAAAAAAAGAAAGAACTTTTCATAGTTCTTTCCTTCAGTATCAGAAGGCAAGTACTATGAAAAGTTAAATAAGGCAACAGATAATCCTGTAACTGTGATATTTACTACCATTTCTGTTCTCAGTGTTGGCTTCCACTGTGCCATTGCTAAGTCTTGATCTCCTTCATTACCATTAACCAGGTAACTATGAAAGCTTTTCCACACAGCTAGTCATCTGTCCTTGTAAACCCAAACTCCATATTAGTCTCTATCACGTTATACATGAAACCACAGCCTAAAAAATTTAAAATGGTGCAAAATAAAATAGTGCAGAGGTAAAGTGTGTAACTTAAACTAAGACAACGGAAGGTTGGTGGCATACCCTGGCCATCTGTTCATCTTCAGATCTAGTACAATGTGTTTTTCTGAGTTTCAAATAGTGACCAGACTTACTGGCTGCAGTGTGTCATTCACCTTAAGATAAACACCATCTCAATGCCTCAATAACCGAAGACATGGAACTAAGCATCATTTTTTATTACTACTTATTTCTACTTTTTTTTTTTAGAGAAAGGCTGATTATGTATCATTTTGAAAATTTGGGAATTCTTTGCCCTTCAGGTCTGAAGAAGAGCAAATACATCGACTACATCACACTTTTAATACCTTTCCAAACAGCATTCATTAACAGCAGAAAGAAATAAGCATTTCGTAGGAACATATGCTACAAAGTTTTAAACCATGCTAGTCAGGTGGCTGATATTCCACTAAAAATAAATAAATATTTTCTTCTTTTTTCTTTTTCACTAACTTTCTTGGATTTTGATGCACACAACATAACTAGAGTTCTGGAGAGATGTTGTCTTTTTTTTTTTTTTTTCCTGCCAGTACAGAAACATAAGTATAGCTAGTAAAACTTAAGCTATTACTTCTGCTCCAACAGAAATTCTTTGCTATTCATTTCTCCTCAATATGGTCATTTGCCTCAGTCACCTCTGCTGCATGCTTTACTTTCCACAGATCCAGCTGAGGAATGCACTTCCCTTATCTCATGCAACATTCCCTCAGAATGATAGCTTTTTCCTGATATCTAACTGTGTTAATACAGCTTTCCAAGTTCTCTTTGAGTCTCTATGTGCCCTCATATAGCTCTATATTTACAAGTCTTCAATAATCATCTGGACTATTGCACAATCCTGACTGATAAATTCAAAAATCATGTTAATATGAAAAAATCCTTTCAAAATATATTACTTCCTTTTCCCATCTGGGACTTCATCTTCTTTTATACTTCCATTCATTTTTTTGCTCCTCCGCTACTATGGAAAACCATAAACTACCGTATTTATTTTCCATCAAGGTATGCATTCATTCAGAAACAAATTTCCAACTAACTTAAAAACAAACAAACAAAAAACCACTTCTATTTTATGTAAGTAGTATTCTTTAATTATGTTACTTCCAAGATTCAGCATAATGTCCACAGTAGCAATTTGCTAAATATATGTTTGTTCAGTAGACAAAGAGCAAATAAGGAAATACAGCATGGACTCATTATGGAAAAACAGGTGTTACTGAGAGTTTATAAATGCTCTATTCCATTAATACATCTGAAATTCGAAATCTGTAACTCCTTCGTTTGTCCTCCATCTTTCACTACCAGTATGCAAGGCCATGTTACTGACAAGTGCCCTACAGAATTCTGTGAAAAAGAGATGACAGGCAGACATGGGGGTACAAAGAAGGACCAACCTCATCACGAATGCAAGGTAGCTACCAGTAAAAAAAAAAACAAAACTTTGTAGGAACACATAATCCTTCATTAGCATTTATGACCTCTGTTTCCTAATGCATTCAGTGAACACATGGTTTACAGGAGAATTATGCTTCAGATAAATTCTCTTGTTTACGAAAGCTCTGGCTCTGTCCCTTTGCCTAGTGTTTGTATGGTAAGGCAGAATGTTGTCCATATGAAATATTTTTGATTAGAAATGTATATTAGGATAGCTTTATTAGGGTCAGAAAATAAACCCACATATACAATACAAACAGTCCAATCCTACGTGCAAAGTGCTCAGTGGTCTTTTTTGCTAACCTTTAACTGAAGATTTACTTCAGATGTCTGAGTCAGAAATATGGGGATATCATGCTGATATTCCAAAAATGACTGATATTTATTTCCTAAATGCTAGACTGAGAAAACAAATGTTTATTTATGTATCAATCCCTAATTGGTGAGATTCCAGAAAGCAGTTTAAAAGACAGATTAAAACAATAAAGAAGATAAGCTGGTCCACTGCCTTGCATACAATTGCATCAAAATATGATACAACAGAAATTCCTCCACATAGGTCTTCAACAATGTGAGAATTTAAGATTATATAAATCATGATGGTCTGTACTATAATCACATGATGACAGAATAGACCTGCAAAGCTTATTATACTGCATACCCAGATGGTAAACAACAGTTGTCGCTGTACTAAGAATTACATCTCTGTAATCAATAATAGGAAGGAGGAACAGTTGGACAACTTGTTTCCTATTATGTTCACTTAGGCAACGTCTAGATCAATAAAGAACATTAAGCCTCATACCAACTGTGGACGATGCCTGCTCAACATGCCTATCATACGGTAGCGATGGGTCCAGCTGTACTTCAAAATACTTGTGAATGGATAACAATTCTAATCAAACATTAAAAAGAAGTAATAATCCAAATAGCAGGCAGGTGCAGGACTTTAGCGTATGAGAGAATACAGACCTATGATGCCAGTTTTAGTATAACTCAAAGTCAGGTTATTTTGTTAACCCATCCAATAATTGCATTTCACTACAACTTATCTGGAAGATGCTACATATTTTATGTAGAAGAAACAAAAAGCAATCAAGCATGGTATCACTGACTTGCATGCATATAGACTCAGTAATTATATGGGTAGAGTAAGCTGTTCACAGAAATTGAAAACTGAACCTGATGTCACACTTCAGCCAATATGGCAATTAATTACAAATAATTTTTCAGTTCATCTATTTTTGAACTATTTAAATAAATAAAAAAAAGAAGCAAGCTATTCAGCTACTTTCTTGTCTTAAAAAATCAATCATATACATACACAAATTGTAACAAATGGCTGTTTCAATAGCTGTATTAAAGCCCTAGCTTTGTCTTCCTATTTTTAAAGAAAAAAATCACCACATTCCATATTTTCTTAATGCTTCAGATTGAAGCTGTCTCACATCATGTTATTAACACAGATACAAGTCCCAGTTTATTCTTAGACAGTCATTCAATTTCAAGATGACAAAACACATGAGGAATGAACTATTCTTACCTATTCCAATAAAAACTGCTTTATAGCCATCTTCTTTCAAGGTATGAAGTGTCATTTCATCCATTGCAAGGCCTTTACGAAAAATTACCTGAAATAATTAAAGATTAATTGCTTTTAATTTGGTAATGTGAAAATCATTATTATTGTGTCCTCCATCCTGACACCTTGTAGGGCCTTCCAGCGAACAAGTAAAGCAAATTGCTCTTTTTTATTTTTTTTTTCCCTCAGGCCACACTTAAAAGACCATGTTGGCCCTGATTTAAGCAAGTGGCCCAAACTAGATCTGGGTAAAAAAATACTTTCAGATCATCTTCACAGCCACCATAGTCTAGCTTGGTTTCTATTGTGAGCTAAAGGAGTTAATGAAACAAGCTAAACAAAACCCATCTATGGAACACAATACTGAGGAAAAGCTGAAAATGGCAGTTTAATACTGTGAGTAAATCACTGTATTCGGTACTGACTACAAAGGATAATATTCCCAAGTGAAAATCAGAATTTAAGAAACATGATGTGGAAGCAAGAACCTAGTTTATAAAATGCGTGTGCTAAGCAGAACATTCACCCCACACAGCAACTGAAAAAAACAAGCCATTTAGGGTATTGCAGAAACATCCGTGAAAGTATGAGGCTCTTACAAAGAGATAAAGGAAATAAAAGACAACACTACCCTGTGTTAACAGGGGTTCTGAAAGAAAACCAAGTGATGTTTTCCTGCATAGTATCAGGCACTTGGCCGTTCTGCAGAATGCAACATCAGTCCCAAAGGAAGGATGGTGTTTTTGTGCTTCACCCTCAAAACTCACAGACTGAATTTTGCACAGAGGCCACTAGCTAGAACAACTTTAGGCCAAAAAACACTTAGTAAAGCCAATGGTGGTTTTGTGGATTCAGAAACCCTACCTGCAAAAACTGGGACAGAAATACCAGCAAGTCTGAAGAACATTCTCTGTACCCTACTTACTCCTAATGAAGCAGACCATTCTGCACAGCAAACTAACAAAGATTTTCGAAATTAAAAATGTCATCCATTTTGATGTCAACTTGCAATTGTTTAATTCTAATTTAGACAAACAACAATACCAGTGTAGTATTATTGAAAAAAAAAAAAGTCCCAGTAAGAAAAATGCATATATAATCTATAATGTTACAGTGCAACTAATACTTCCAGAAACAAAAGGTGAAAAATGTATATACAGTAACGTTCCACCAGCAATCCGGCTTTGAGCAGCCACAGCACAGGTTGACCAACTACAGCTGTTCTAAGAACGAAGGGGAGGAGCATTTCCTATGTGTTCAGCAAACCAGCTACAGTAGCGTTCTGTACAGATGTCATCCAATTGAAGATGCACACACCTTTTGCTCATTTCTGCAAACCCCAAGGCTTTTGAGTACATAAAGTGCGTATGATTCATCTTCTGATATTTTTTACTTCTGGACACAGGCACATGTGTTTTTATCTCCCAGTTTTAGACTTTCTGAACTTGCATGTTTTCCGCCAATTTGTGTTAGAACACTTGTGCATTCACTTCACAAAACGCCAGGCTCGATTGTGTAAGCACTACGCTTTGTGAACTTCACAGCCTAGTCTTCATGTCATTGCATACTTTGTTTGCTGTCAAATCTATCTATATTCCATTTACTACACTTTTGAAAATGTACTTTTCCCTCAGCTGAAAAAAAAAAGATGTAAAATATAGCATACAATACCTAAAACACAGGCTTTTTTTTTTTTGTTTTTCCTTTGGTAGATTTTGTATAATTTCTGTTAGAATTGCAAAAGCCACATACAGTTGTAATCCTTTCAAGAAAACAGACTACAAGCTCACTGGCAACAGAATGCATTCCATAAATTGTCATTACACATTTTTTTTTCATCCTATTGTGTACATATGTTATGAAAACCTAATGAAGGAATTTAAATGGCAATACTATTTTATGTGGGGATTCATAATAATCCCAGGGCCTAGCTCTGTAATCCTTATTCACCTGACTAATTCTTACTAATTTCAGTAGAATTACTTGAATAAACAGCGGTACTGAACATGTAGACAATACAGCACTTTCCAACACAGATTTGAAATGCTTTAAGTAAACAACAGAAAATATTTTCAGATTATAGAGGTATAAAGCTAAAGGACTTAGTTAACCAGCTTGCCAAAGGGTCAATTACAAACCAATGGCAGAGCTTGGAAGCAAATTTACATTGAGATTCTCTGCTGCACTTCAAAACAACAAAGGACTTGCAGGTCAAGATGACATGGTGGCTCTCTTTCTGGAGATGTGGTTGTAACTGCACACCTGGGGGAACTGAGTTTTGCAGAGGGTTCCCAAGAGTCTACGCCCAGCAATTTTTCTAAAATAGGCTCACTGCTCTATTTTTAGTTGCATCCCTAGCAGCACATTCATTCCATCAGTCTTTAAAGATAGTGTAATCCTTTAAGAGTGAAAAAATGGGCCTGGCATATAGACCTGGCCTTACATTTAACCTGGACAAGATGAGGTTCTAACTTGGGTCTCGTGACAATAGTATACTGCTTTTATGGTATGAATCAACATGTAAGATTCCTGCAAGATTTTCTTGCTTGACTGACTACTTTAGTAACATGCTAAAATTGTTATTACCCCTACAACTACTCAAAAATTTAATCCAGTGATGCATTCTACATTTATAACATCTAAAATGTGCAGCAGTTGCAAATACTATCTGAAGTTTCAGCTCAGTCCCTAACTTAACAATAAAGCAACATTCCCATTATCTATAAACAACACACATTTAACAGAATAATGCATAACTACTGCTTTCCAAGTAGTTGAATGACTGCTATTGTTTATAACAGATGATCATGTTAACACTTTATTAATTTTATGCATTTTATTATAAAATTAACTCAGATGCAAGACCATTATAAAACAATAAGAAAAAACTCAAGGAGAGGGAACAGAAGACAAGGGGGAAGTATCAAATATGAATGTCTTTAGTAGTGCCAGACTTGCACGAAAAAAACTCGATTAAAAAAATCAAATCATTCCAATAGCTACATTGAACCCCTAAAGCAATTTAGGAATTTGTTTCTTACAGACAATTAATCACATGCAGGCATGCCAGATGAAAACTATTGATTGCCCTTTTCCAAACTAGTGGCATTCAGACAGGAGACAGACAAATGCCCTGAGCAAGAGGAAGCATCTTCCTGCTTCTGTCTAGTGTAGCTTTTAATTGTTCTTTACTAATGTGCATGACATTTTGCTGTTAATCTTTGGCACTGTTCTTGTTCTTTTTTTCTTTGAGCTATACATAGGCAGGATATATTTTTCATTACCTTCACTCCAAGATCCTTCATAAGCTCAGCTTCAAAATTCACTACATCATATGGCAATCTGAACTGAGGGATTTCAGACGTACTGAAACACATAAATAAATACAAAAAGGGAAAAAAATGTAAAACACTTCCAGCTATTAGAAAGAAAATATTTTAGTTGTTGAAAATTAAATGCTTATAACATATCTTTCTTAATTCTGATGTATTTGAATGGAAATGTACTGAAGCTTGATGGTGAACTTTTTAAAATTGTTAGAATGACAAACTGAATTATTCGCAGAATACTAAAAATACAGGCCAGGAGGCAGTACCTTGAAGCCAATCCTGCCCACACTTGTAGGTAATCCTTTAACAGATGTTAAGCTTTGATCCAAAAGAGCTTCAGCTCCATTCTTTTTGTTCACTAGAAACATTTAATGCTAACATGTAAACAAACTTATGACATCCATTATTTAAGAAAAGGTCTCATGGCTACTAAATGGTGATCTTCTAGAAGTCATTCATTAAGTTATCCAATAAGAATCAAATTTGCCCTAAATAAAACAAAGTGATGCATATGCTATTTTGAGCAATGGTATTTAAAACTGTACTCTCTTCCATTTCTACTTCATAAAAAATTTATGATCTTTCAGGATGTACAAAGTCAGTAATTTTCTATCAGCTCTTAGATTCATGACTGCTTTTTTGCCTTAAACTGCTATTATTAGTTGGCATTTTACCTCTTTGGTAAGATTAGGAATGACATCTTCAAGTTTCCAGCACCATGGGTCTTCTGTAAAGGATAACTCCAGTGCCAGCACAGAATCTAAGTTTATATATACTATGTTTATATAATCTAAGTTTATATATACTATATTCAGGAGGATCTGGATAGGCTTCACCGATGGGCTGAGGTCAACTGCATGAAGTTTAACAAGGCCAAGTGCTGGGTCCTGCACCTGGGGCGCAATAACCCCAAGCAGAGCTACAGGCTGGGAGAGGAATGGTTGGAGAGCTGCCAGGCAGAGAAGGACCTGGGAGTGATGGTGGATAGTCGGCTGAATATGAGCCAGCACTGTGCTCAGGTGGCCAAGAAGGCCAACGGCATCCTGGCTTGTATCAGAAGCTGTGTGGCCAGCAGGGCTAGGGAGGTGATCGTCCCCCTGTACTCGGCTCTGGTGAGGCCGCACCTCGAGTACTGTGTTCAGTTTTGGGCCCCTCGCTACAAGAAGGACATCGAGGTGCTTGAGTGAGTCGAGAGAAGGGCGACGAAGCTGGTGAGGGGCCTGGAGAACAAGTCCTACGAGGAGCGGCTGAGGGAGCTGGGCTTGTTCAGCCTGGAGAAGAGGAGGCTCAGGGGCGACCTTATCGCTCTTTTTAGGTACCTCAAGGGAGGCTGTAGTGAGGTGGGGGTTGGCCTGTTCTCCCACGTGCCTGGTGACAGGACGAGGGGGAATGGGCTTAAGTTGCGCCAGGGGAATTTTAGGTTGGATGTTAGGAAGAACTTCTTTACTGAAAGGGTTGTTAGGCATTGGAACAGGCTGCTCAGGGAAGTGGTGGAGTCACCATCCCTGGAAGTCTTTAAAAGATGTTTAGATGTAGAGCTTAGGGATATGGTTTAGTGGGGACTGCTAGCGTTAGGTCAGAGGTTGGACTCAGTGATCTTGAGGTCTCTTCCAACCTAGAAATTCTGTGATCTGTGATGTGGTATAGATCTTTATCTCCCAAGAAATGACATCTACATGTGCCAGTTCAAAATCTCTCTTGTAAAGCACATTACAGGTAAACACAGTGAATCCCTATTTTAGATACCTTTATTCAATGAAGATAAAAAGACCAAACATGTAGAAAAGTGAAAGTTTCTCCCCAGATATTTCTAAGCTTCAGTTTAAACTATTGTCAAATTAATAGATCTAAAATTTCCATAACAAAGCAATAACCCAAGAGATTGATCTTAGTTTTATTTTACATCTTGCTAGTGACCACCCCAACTTTAGCATTCAACTAAAGCCAGAAGAAGGATTATTTATTTTTTTTTGGTAAATTGCACCAACCTTAATAATATTGATAAGAAAATGTTGTTCCTCCTTGTAGTTTCTAATACAGACCATCTTGCACCTTTTCTGACCAGTGTGCAATGAAAAATGTTCTAAATATCAGAAATAATGAATGTGTCATGACAATGCAACTTTCATAGGTCATGCTGAGTAAACAGGTGTCTGAGACAGAAAATAATGTACGATCCCACAACAGAGATTCAATTTAAAAAATAATTAAAAAAAAAAAAAACGGAAAGGTGTACTTTATCAAGCCATCTATGTATTTGTTGAAGACCTGTCATTTCTCTAACTCTTGGAAGAAGCCAAAACAGCACTACCAGTGTTATGTCACTGTCACAACTTGTAGATGCATTTTTCCTCTTACTAAAAATTTATTTACAGTTTTGTGGTATGGAATATACATTCATATATGTTCATATAAACATAAATATATGTGCATATGCAAATATAAACAGTTATGTGGAGACACATGCATGTACATTTATCACACAAATAACTGTTTTATGAAAGTCAACTTGTACATCAGTAATTCTGCTATGATTTCTTTCAGCAGATGAAGACAGTCTCTGATGCAGGTCGAGATGCAGGAGAGAAGGAAACACATCTGAGGTGCAGGTGGGTAAAGAAGTATCTTGAGTGGGAACATAGTTGCATGAATTCATCTCTTCCACAAATCTGATCTAAGTTAGAGGAGCTTGGACAGGTGCCTGGTGTTTCTTGGGGATCACGAATTACTTTTGCTCAAGGGACACATCTCTGGCCTAGTAAGAGCAATATTTAGGAATGCTGAAAGCCAGTAGCATAGCTAAGAGGATGAGCAGTGAAGTTTGTTCACTGTGTCTAAGCAAGAGCATGATCTGCTCACATCTACTCTATTATAAAGCATTAGTTTTACACAACTGTTAAATGTAAGAAAATTTGCCTGTGAATGTGAAAAACATGTCCAGACAACCAGAGTTATGCTAGGCTTAAATATCTCACCACTGAAATTGCAATCATTAAACAACTTTCTATTATCTAAATATTATTAAAATCAGCTATGTCCTAATACGTATGACTGTACATCCTAGTTAAAAACACTTGAAAAGGCAGAACAAGTTTAAAAAGACCTAAGCGCTGCCCTTCCAAACAGCTGACTCCAAATACAAAATTAATTTGCTCTTGTTAGCCATTTGCAACAGTTTATGAAGCTTTGAAAACACACCCATCAATAACCTAAGCTTGTTAAAAGATGTACTGCAAAGATATACAACTGCAATAATGGATGATTGCTGCCACAGGACAGACTCCCTTCTGTTCCAAAATTAAAATAAGGACGAAAGGAACTGATGCCCTTAAACCAGATGTGAAACTTTCTACAATGAATGAAAGTAAAAATTGACCGTGAAAGTTATGTATTCTCAAAAGTAAGAAAGATGTGGTGACATGAACTGCTTGACCATTATGGATATTCAAACAAACAAAACTTCATGTGTTTATTTTTTTTTCAATAGAATAAAAAACTGACTAACATTAGTTTTAAATTCAAATTAAAACGTGAAGATGCAGCTTAAGATCACATTCCTTCAAACATGCAGGCAGCATTATAAATTGTAAGCAACTGCTAAAAGTACTGTATTGCATTGCTAAATCCTACAAGAGTCTAACCTGTGACCAAGTTTCATTATTTACTACTACTTTTCAGCAATGAAATGGATTTTAAATCTATGTATTTATGAAAAGATTACATGCTACTCTACAGATGAACAGGTTTTTCATACAGTGAGATTTCAAAGCTTTATAGCAACTAGTTCAAGTAAAAGGGCTTCACACAGTTAAATGCCTATGTATTAACAACTTGATAATTACACAGAATACTTCTGAACCTCACTGGGAAAAATGCAAGTAATCAGTTCAACTTCTTCAGCATTGATTCTCTATCTTCCAGAGCTCTGAATAAGTATTTGACATTATGACATTATGGATCAAATTCATTAGCAGTGTCAACTCTATTGATTTCAGTGATGCTGCAGTGAGAGAAATGTGAGTGCATCACCCGTTTTTCTCTCTATTACTTTTCACTTCTTATTTTGTAAGCACTTTAGTGTGGCTTAATCCTTAACAAGTAAAATTTAACTTTGATTTTGAATTGGCTGGTATACATTCATCAGTTTCTGAAACACTTTACCTTTTATTTAGGAATTCCAACCAGCTTATAAGATGACCTCAGCAGTTGTTACGGTAGTAAATATTCATCTTCTAGTATAGAGAACACAATACTGAACCTGAAGCATGCAAATATCACCCAAAAGCTTGCCATACTGGCAAACTGCAAAGGCACTTTTCTCCGTTTTCTTTATAATTTGTTGAAAGTTGAGAATTGCAGGGGGTTGATTTCACTCTTACAGTACGGTTTATTAAAGCTACAAGTCCAGGCAGACATAATGGATTTATTCATTGTCACCTTCATTTCCATAAAGTTGTTCATAAAACATTCTAAATTTAAAATTCCCCATGAAATTAGTATACGTTTAAAGAATTTTAAACATATAGTATTTAGGCTTGACATCAGGAGGGGGTTCTTCACAGAGAGGGTGGTTGCACACTGGAACAGGCTCCCCAGGGAAGTGGTCACTGCACCGAGCCTGTCTGAATTTAAGAAGAGATTGGACTGTGCACTTAGTCACATGGTCTGAACTTTTGCGTAGACCTGTGCGGTGTCAAGAGTTGGACTTGATGATCCTTAAGGGTCCCTTCCAACTCAGGATATTCTATGATTCTATGATTCTATGAGTATTTATATAAATATATATATATACACACACACAGACATATATATATATGAATATATATATATAAATCTATAGAGAGAGAGTGGGGCCAAACTTTTCTCAGCAGTGGCGGCCAGTGATAGGACAAGGGGTAATGGGTATAAATGGAACCACAGGAGGTGGTTCATCACCGTATGAAGAGCTTCTTTATGGTTGAGGTGACAGAGCACTAGAACAGGTTGCCCAGAGAGGTTGTAGAGTCTCCTTCTTTGGAGATATTAAAAAATCTGTCTGGATGTGATCATGCCCTAGGTGACTCTAGATCTCATTGTGTAGGGCTACAGGTATGTATATATATATATATATATATATATATATATATATATATATATATATATATATATATATATATATATAATTTATTTATTTTTACCTTAAGCCACCGATGTACTCCTGCTTTTCAAATATGGTGATGTTTGTATAGCCCAATCGAGCCAAAAAAGAAGCACAGCTTAAACTTGCAGGTCCTGCACCAAGAAGAGCTATCTTCACATGATAGGCTTCAGGCATATCTTCTAGAGGAGGCAAGGAAGGGTTTCTGATCTGAGGAATATTCATAGCTTTGAACACCTGAAAAAGAATACATTCAATAGGTTACATACTTCACGTTCCCTCTTAAAATTTTGAGTAATGTGGTGGAAGTTTCCACTAGTACTGTCACATATCCTTGACATATTATTGAAGAATGCTTCACAACTTTATAGGGATTCTCAACTGATACGATACGTACATTTGTGAGGGATGTTGTAGGTACAGGATTTTGTCCTCCTGAGGTTGTTTGTCTTAAAAAGGTCTGAAATCAGATCTTTCACCACTATAAACCTTATCACGTAGATGGAACCAGACTAACAGCAACAACAAGATGGTAATACAAAGTAGGCAAAATGGTAAAGACCTCTAAAACACCAAAAATTTCTTTCCAAACACGGTTCAGATTACTCTTATTACTAGAAGAATATTTGTGTGAATAATGCAAAGGATTGCAAAGCTAGTGAAAGGGCTCTGTTTCTTGCAGAGATAGCCTGTGTGATCCCATATAAGTCACTTAAGGTTTGACTTTTTAGAGGCAAAAGGTAACCAGCCTTAGGTGGTTTTAAACTCTTATTAGGAATTGTCTTGTCTTCAGTGTTATATTTTAAAGCTAATCCCCTACTTTAGGTATGTCCTCTTAGACAATTCTTACATGATTTATTTCATGTTGGTTGATCATCTCTTCCAGGTATTCTCCACTTTTCAACTGGGTATCCAAAGTTGTAGGCATACCTGAAAGTTAGACTGTTCTCTCTATGCCTCAGTTCTTCAACTGTAAAACAGAGATCTGCTCCATTCAATCTTGACTATCAAAACTACTTTGGGACAGTCCCTGACCGCTATGATGTATTTATACATAAACAGGCACAATGGGCTTGTTGCAACGCCATGCACTTTATTTCAGATCTGCACTAAATCTTTTTTTTTTTTTTTTTTTTTTACACAGGCATAAGGCAGAGTTATTCTACATTCCCTGAGCTTGATTTCATTGTTCTATGCATGTACCTACATCACAGGGGAAGAAATTGTCCCTCTATCTTGTAAAAACTTTAAAAAATGAAAGAACAGACTCACAGCCCTTATAGGCTACTAAAGATTAGAAGCATGGAAGAGAACAGTTATATCTTCATTTTATTTTAGGCATTAGTGGAAGAACATTTATCCAAGGGAGTATATATCTTTATAACAGAAGCACAAAATCATACTGAAAGGATACAAGTATTTATTGCATTGGGATTCTCAGTCATAGTATTCAGGGCTGCCACTGAATACTACCTGCTACTGAATACTATCTGTAAAGACTGAATTTTTTCCCACCTGTTTCAATGCAGGACTGCATTCCACAAGTACTAACTAGCCTGCTAAAATACAGACATTGTGATTTGTCATAATAAATATGATACTTAAGCTATTGAACATTTACCAAGTTTTTACTCTCCTTAGAACTTTAGAACCAGGTTTTCCGAATTAAACTTTGGCAGTTCTACTCACGAATAGAGATTTTCATTTATGTTTTGAATCAATGTTCATTTTCTTCACGTGCACTTGAGCACTCAAGCTAGATAAACGAATGATTAGTTCCTTCCCCCCCTAAAATTTCTGTGTCAAATTCCACCAGTCTTTGTAAATTGACATAGCATTTTAACAAACTGCAAGAAGCAAGAGACAGATAATTGTTTTAAAAAAAGAATCATTTAAACCTGACAATTCATACAATATGAGAAGGTTTAATGTGGTTATTAATGGATTTCACAGGTTGAAAAGCTTATATTGTTCTGTGAAACTAGACTGTGATAACCAAAATGCAATAGGATATTTTTAAAACGTCTGCTTTGTTACATTCACATAGAAATGTCTTGAATGATACCAAATTTCCATTAAAATCTCATGCAGTTGTTTTAGAAAGCTACTCAGTAATGAAAATTGCATAACTTGCATATTTAATGTTTGCATTGAATACTGTGAATATGCACATGCTTAATAAATTTATTTTGTTGTTAACATAATTATTTTTATATTTGTTATTGAATAGACATACCCATTAACTAATTTTATACTGAAACCCAGCTTTACTGTAGTGCAGTGTTAAGCTTCAGGAACCAAGCACTCATGCAGGAAATGCTACTAGTTCAGGCTGAATGGTCAGCTTTAATTCTGCCCATTTGCAAATAGGGTGAAACTGCCTTTATGCAGCACAGCCAGCTTGTGTGGCAGTATCTTACCATCTGGATTTCAGTGGCAGTTTTGCATATTAAGGCTGGCAGGGTAACTGTGTGAAAATAGCAAACTGCTTCAATGCATTTCAAAAGATTTTCACTCACTTCATGGTGAATTTTCACTACTCTGTAATTCACCTAATTAAATACCACTAAATTCTTCTGTACAAATCTTTTGGTGTACAAAGATGACTGCCTTGGTAGTAAGTGTTTAATGTCACATTACATGCAACTGACCTCTCCAATTTTTCCTCTCATTAGACTGTGATCAGGATGCCAAGTAAAGTTTAACACTATTGTCTTGCTCATTCATCTTCCTCTAAAAAATATTATTTTGGTTTTGTTTGGATGGAGTTTTTCTTTTGCTTTGCAATGCTTTGTAACCAAGACCCATTAAGAAAAATCTGACCAAATAATAAATTTCAAAGCTCAGCATCTCAGTGGGAATTTCCAGACATTATTCCCATTATTCCCTTATTCCCTTTCCTTCTGGTTCTCTCACACAAACAAAATAGATTAGTAATAGACATTAACTGCACATTTATTCTTTAACTTTTTATCTAATCATGGCTAAATATCATTACTTCACCACCCATGACCTATTCAAACTAAACCCACATAGATTCAATCCACTTTTAATGTTTCATGTCCATTATGGTCCATAGAAAGGATATCCCAATTTACAAAAAATAAAAGTCTCCACCACCAATTTATTAGAAAGTGGAATTGAAGAGTGCAAGTACTGAGTTGTAGAATAAATCCTTTTCTACTTCTGCCAGCATTAGACACCAGTTCTAAACGTTTTCACATATCTTCCCCTGTAACACTGTCAATGACCAGGCTGGACTCAGCATTTATTACACATACTCAGCTTCAAACCAAGAGCAGTTTCTTCTGCCAATAAACTCACACAAGATAATGGAGGTTTTGTCCTCAGGTGTGATACAATTTGGCCAATCAGAAACAGCTGATCTATTCTGCTAAAGTTCCAACAATGGGAATGACTTCATAAGTATCTTAGTATCCTACACTTAATATATTTTAATTCACATATTTATAATGTATTATATTTCCCCTATTTCCATTACTTTCCTATGTAAAGGCATGAGCCCAATTGCTCAGTGTTCTCTCCAGTGCAAAATTTGGGGGTTTCTCTTCTCCCTTATAAATCGAACATCTTTTCCCTGCAGTGTTTGTTTTTTGCTCCAAAATATTCAGTAAATTCAACATAAAAACATAATTCCAGTCACTGAATGCAAAGAAAAAAAAAAGTTTGTATTAAGATTCTACAATATTACCAAACTAGCTGTTTTGATTGCTCAGCATCTGATTCGAGTTGAATTTTCCTGGAAAGTTTCAACCAAATCATTGGCTGAATTTTTGATGTTTTTCAAAAATACAGACAGGGAAAAGCGTATTGTTCTGCTCATGTAATAAAATTCTGGTTCTTTTCTTCACTACACAACTCAAGTATTAGCAAGCTTTGATGAAAAGATGACATTTGGCAGCGTGTGGCAGGTGACTCAGAAATACTTTTTGGCAGCCTGATGAAAATCATTTTATGGCATAGTGAGCATGATTTAAAAGCATGTAAAAAACAATCCACATTATTACAGCATGTTAGAACTGTTATTCTGAATTGATATAAATATTTTTATAACAATTAGAATAAATGTAAAGTAACTCACTTTTGTCACTTTGGAATTTTCTGATCAATATATTTAAGAGACACATACTGTAGATATCCTTCTCCACCTCTTCGCAGGACTCACATACAGTCAGACAATTTTACTCTAATTCACCTTTATTTAAAATTATCATTGGACTATGACACAGAATTTGATAAACAATTCAGTAACTAGATTGAAATTTTAATCTCTGTTAAAATGTAAAACAAACAAAACAATTACAACAACCAAACCTTTGCCTAATCCTATAAATGCAAGTTTGGTAGTTTCTAGGACACACAGAGAACAACACATTTCTAAAGTAAAAAGTGAGTATATTTAATCACTCATTTTCAACACAAAAAGGTTGAAATAAAATAAAAAATAAAAATAAATAAATAAATAAAAAAGAGCAAATGGAATGAGTATTTGGAGAATTTCATTTTCTAGCAGCAAGTTTTGACTTCATTATTAAATTGTTTAGGTTCTCAAGGTGTAGTGTCTATTTCCATGCTTAGAAGGTTAAATAAATGGTTATTAGTAAGATTATCTTTAGATATCTTTCACCAAAATAATGAGGTATCAAGCAGCTACTGATACAGCTGTTAGCATCTAGTTAATATTTATTTTAGGGTGAGACATATTAGTATATTCTGAATTATCAGATTTTGCTAGTGCACAGAAAGAAAAATATGGACAATGACATCAGTAATGTTTAGGAATTGATGGTGTTAATTTCAGACTATCCCACTGGATATGTGTAGGCTGGTATATATTCATACGGGGCAGTTGAATATTTAAAGGAGAAAATAATACTCTGCATAGGTTTTAACAAAAATGAAGCAAATTGTGTGTGTAGTAATCATCTGGAAGCTGTCAAATTGTATAGTCACACAATTTCATATAATTGCAATGGATAGCACAGGAGGTACAGCAAGTAGTTTTTTTTCCTATAAGTATGAACTAGTTATAGAAACCAGTTGATCCTCCACAAGTAAGTTACACTTGCAATGCTGCAAATTTTTATGCAAGTAGCTGAGTGTTGGCAAAAGTAGGGCCTAAAGCACCTCATTAAGGACTTTTCAAACTTATGTAACAACTACACATTCATATTATCCAGGTCTCAAGAAAGCCCATGGATATAGGACGTTACAGAGCCTATACCTCAAAGCTCATGAGTCCCACCACTAATAAGGGCATAATATACAGATGATTTTAAGGCATTGGAATGAAACATCTAAAGCGTTCTGTAGAAAACATTATATAACTTGCCGAAACATCAGCAAGTCTTTCATCATTAGCCTAAGAAGTTAAAAATTCTCAGATTCATCCCTGGAACTATCACGAAGGCAACACCATCACCTTCAAACTAGCCTAAAATTTTATAATGCATAATTAGAGATTTTAACATGACTTAAAAGAGGAAATAACCTAAAGATGTACTAAAGTAAAAGCTAATGCCAGAAAGTAGTCGTTTTGTTTGTTTGTTTCTGTTTGTTCTGCTGCCTCAGCTCCCCAGAGTAATGCTCCTTGGCTGATGCAGCACACCCACTGGTGCAGGTGCTGGGGTGGGGCCTGGTGGCCATGTCAGAGCCCCACAACACCGTGGGCACACCATGGCTACACCATGGCTGGCAGTCCAGAGCTGGCCAGCTGCAGTAACAGTGGCTCCATGGGAACCACCACCTTCACCCACTTAAATTAAGACTGATCAAAATTGTCAATGCACAACTACAAGACGGACCCTAAGCCTGCTGTGGCAGCACACCCCACCACGGCCTTCCCTCCAGGCAGTCTCTGCCACCTCAGCTCTGGTGGGTCGCAGAGAAGGGAGGGCCCACCTCTTAGCCCAGCTGCTCTGCTGACATGTCCCTAGATTAACAGCAAATAAGCTCATAAAACACATCCTTTATGTGAAAAAGAGTATCAAGTTCCCTTTTCCAAGTGCTTTCCACTGCAACAAAAGCCAGAACAGATATCCAAAGGGAAAGAAATGACCAGAACTGTAGCTGGCCTGAGAGTCACAGTGCCAAACAATCTAGTATTTAATTCTAGTATGCAGAGATTAAAATAATATATTTTCTATTTAGCTTGTGCTGCTCCTTTCAGAATGATTAACTAGAAACACAGGAGACCCTTTAGATTTGGTAATATCTACCCAGAAAAGCAAGATTTTGAGGGCTTCCTAGTAATACTGCAACTGAATGCAATAGATCATGCTTCCTTTCCTACTGCAAGCTTACAAACTTGTACTCAAGTAACCAGTAATTTTAGTTTATTTTATGGGACTGACAGTCATATAGCTCATGCCTGTATGTATTGTCACTGCAATCTCAGTATATTTTCACTGAACTTGTGTTCCAAAACCAGAAACGCTTCCTGGTTCTAAAGTACTTGGGCAAAGGAGACAGATAAAGACATTAATATAATTTTGACCTGTGCAGCAGCAGGTGTAACCTGCGCTTGACACTCATCATTTATAATAGTGAGCTTTAACTCCATGTTATTCTCTAGATGCAACAGTTACCGTGGTAACTGCATCCCAGTATACACATTCTACATCACAAATACAAATGCTGTTTTGTTTTGTTTTGTTTTTATTCTCCATTTGAACATTTAATTGTCAAAATCCACATTTCGCATTTATTCAGACTAGATTACAATTTACTTTGAAAATTAGGTTAACAGTTACAAAGCTGTATGGAAGGACAGAAGGAAAAGACAGGAGGTGTGAGGTGCCATTTTTTTGTTCTACTGTATGCAAGACAAATATTTTACAATTAGGGAGTTTTATCTGCAGTATGAACAGATGATCAGTCATTGTTCAGAAGCACAAAAGGGCATACGTCATACCCATATATTTTCCATTTTAAACCCACATTCCTGCTTTACTGCAATTTTATCTTTTATCTCAGCTAGCAGTTGTGCCTTTTTATTATTGTTCTCTCTCGTAATGCAGAAAGTGTATGATCCTCAGACTAATTCCAAGTAAAAAAAAAAATAATCTAAAATTGGCATTATGCACAATGGAGTTTTCAGTAAATAAGCCCCTGTGGGACAAACTATTACACAGTGCATGAGAATTACCATGCAGCTCTCATTAACAGTGCCACATGTTGCACACCTAAACCACACAATTTGCTAAGTTACTCTTATAGGTTAAGCAGTGAACATGCTTTGTTCACACTATATGGGCCAAGCCCTGTATTAGCAATAGTAACACATGATTTTCTTCAGTATTTCAATCTATATTTTTATATTAATTGTTATTCGGAAACACTCATACTATTGGGTTCCTTCAATTATACATACATATATATACATAGTAAAAATTTACTGAATGAAAGGTAAAAAATATTAATTAGAAAAGTGACTGCCTACTATTGCTAATTATGTGTACTACAAAACATTCAAATTCTTTTTAAAATGGCAGTAATTCTAAAGGTTGTTAATATCTGCACTTTCAGCAAACATTTTAGAATACCATAAAAATAGCGAGGAGAATAAAATTTACCATAAAGTTATTTGTGTTAGAGTGCTAAATAGAACCGTATAGTAATTTTATTTTGTTAGAACTGTTGCCACTAATATATCACTTTAAACAAACTTGGAGCATTATGAGAAAAGCCATCCTGAGCTATTCATCCTTTCTGCAGTTTTCATATCAATCATTGTGCTAGCACTGAGCTTTTTAATAGATTTCTAAAGATTTTTGAAGAAAAATGGCAGATATTTAGTATTATCTATCAAGCCATAATTCCTCTCTATTAATCATAGCATTAGGGCTAAAAGGAGACACAAATCAAGTTTTAACACATATCACTTGCATTTGGTTCCTCGACAGTAATATTTCACTATTATATTTATCATCTACTTGACAACTGTTTAATCTTTTTTTTCTTTTAATAAGTCTTCTGCCTTGCAACAAATATTAATTTTTTACATATATGGAATAAAAGCCATTAAAAGAAGAGATGATAAAATCACCTCTTGACTGATTTAAAAACAAAAAAAATCAAGCAAAAAAACTTAATATATAGGTAGAACAAACACAGTTCAGTGTCTGCAGCCTCATTCCTGCAAATGAGAGCTTTGGTTCAAACTGCACTGATCCATACTTTTGTATGTTCAAACCTCTAGCAAACTGAAGCGGACAGCTACTTAAATGATAGGTGATAGAGAACGTTCAGCAGCAGCTAACAAAAAAAAAAAAAAAAAAAGTTTAACAGGTGCTCCAGAAGCTTTTAACGTCTCCTGGTGAGAAGAAAGATGTACAAACAGATAGAGAGACCTGCAGCAGGTAGCAATATTTGCTCATCGAATCACGGCCCACAGCCACTGAGAAGGGGGTGTGAAGTCTACAAATGACAGCAGAGGAAAAAATTGGCCTTACAGACATATCATCTGTTACTTCCAGATTGATTCGCATTTCTATTTTGGTCTGTCCTACAAAGACATTTTCTCAGGCTTTGTAAAGGTGACTGGAATTTCATCATATGCTTGTAAATATGATCAGCCAAATGGCTCAAGATACAGAAAAGGGACACGCTCAAGATACACAAAACGGACTTATTAGTCATGGACTGTATATGTCATCTTCACCCATGTATATGCCTTTTTTTTTTTTTTTTTTTTTTTTTTTTTTTTTACATAGTCACTTGTACAAACTTCCTCACTTGTAGAGACCAAAACATACTTCAGACAGATCAGAAGAGGTGCCAGATGAAGCCATATACTTAGTACAACTTCTAAATGCCCTCAAAGGAAGTTAAATGAGCTACAGCCTCCACCTTCTTCAGATGTAAATCAGATGTAAATGTCAAACATTAAATCTATACAGAAGTACATGTGCATCTCAACAGAAACCCTTGAGAAAACTTCCTAACATCAAATGATCTTGTTTGCTTCAGTGGCTAAAGTGCCTTTATGAACTAATAAAACAACACACAAACACAGGTGTGCATCTACAGCTACTTAGGTGAACATAGATATTTATTTCAGGCCAATCTGAACCTGTTTATTTACTTGGTTTTGGCAAAAAAAAGGACAGCAGAATGTCTTAAATCATCTGAAACTTTTCCTTTGCCCTCAAAGAATATACAAATCCACACTAATCCTGCAGCTTCTCATATTTTAATTTTAAATTACTAAAATGTGTCCAAATTTCCATTTCTGAGAATTAAATGAAGCCAGTACTTGGACATGTACATTTCTTATTATTATGGATCCTCAGACTTGCAATGTTTATATTTGAAAATACTAAATTTGGGGTAAAATTTGGATTGATTCGTCCTCTCTGTGACTTTTCAAAAGTATGCATTAAATTTTGTACAAAGCTTTTCACATAACAAAAATGCAAAAGAGCTACAGTGTATTGTGCTCAGAAATAAGTTAACTTCAAATAATAAAACAGACTCCTTGCTTCATTAAAAAAAAAAAAAAAAAAAAAAAGGCTTTCAAAAAGGAAAGACATCAAAGCAACTTATCCATAAACAACAATTAAAACTAAATGAAAGTTTTAACTGAGGAAATGAGAAAGCCAAGTATTTCTGGATAATAAATACTACTTAAACTTCCAGCTGCTATCAGAGAACAGTTCTTTTTTGACCTCGAGACCTAGAATTCTTAGAATTCTTGCAGAGTGTGTGGCTTCACAGAGAACAGGGTTCATCATAGCCAAAGAACAAGTTAGACTCTGCTGTAAGAGCTGCCCTGTGCCCAGAAGAGCTCAGCAACTCCTTAATGTGCAGTTACGGAGGGAGGTACACGATCTTTTTCCCTATGTGGCCGACTTCAGCAACACCTGCATTTTAACATGGCTTATATAAATCTTTATTTTTGAACAAATTGACTCAACTACTAGTGTTTCTAAAGACTTGTCTTGTTCAAAAAAATGTTACGTTCCTATGTTTCCATTGCAAAAGCATTTCTAAATTTCTGAATGTGCTGTAAGAAAAAGGATAATTATTTTAACTTCCTATGACTTTATTTTATTAGTACAACTTAAAAAAAAAAATCATTAAGAAAAGCATCCGCCTATATAATACTTGTTGGTACATAAAAAGCATTTTAGGCATTTATGAGTTCTACCTACCTCAGTAGCAAACTGTTGCAATCCACCAATATTAATTGGTCCCTCCTCAGTTGCATACAAATTGCAGCCGCCAACACAAAGATCTGATGTTGGACACACCATTCCACAAGTCAGGCCAAGTGGATTGTCGGAAAAAATCATTTTGGCAGCTCCATAATAGTTCTGAAGAAAAGAAAGAGGGGGGAAAAAAAGATAGTCACATAACAAGAAAATTAAAATTCAATAGGAAATACAAAACATGTTGTAGCTGCCTAGTAGAATACTATATACATATAATGAATAACGCTGACATCATTTAAATATTACATAATTATTTCAAATGCACCAGAAAGAATGTCAACAGAATTGTTGATTATGCAAAGGTAACGCTTTTCAGTTTGCAAAATGGTTATAAACATCTTCAGTCTTACGCAGTTGTAGGATTTTTAGTGGTTTAACAAATCTATGCTAGAAAACTACTGTGCCTGCATTATGTACTTGTAAATACTTCCTCCATCTCTAGATCAATTAGGCAGTAGGTGAGTTGTAACCTTTGTTGGAGATCTGACCAGACACTGCTAGTTAGATTATCAGTTCTTTATAACACAGAGAATTAAAAGTTTATTCTACACATTTGTGCACACCATCTCTGCAGATATGTTTGTCCTTCACACCATGTCAGCAGTGTCAATTGTCCCAGACCTGTGATGAGAACAGGTTTCCTACGTAACTACCCATAGATTTGAACAACTGAATTTTTTGAGCTCTTTTTCCTCGTACACAGCCTGACCAGGGCAAACATTTTCCTGTTTCCCTAAGGAGCAAAACAGGGAAGTGATTAAAGAATTTATTTAAAATTTACAACTTAACAGATTCTCAATATTTCGTGTACAGCTTCAGAAAAGGAAAAATTTCCTAATATATATTAGAACTAGCAAGATTTGTTTCCATACTAAAAAGGTAAGGAGTGGACATTCGCCACCTCCTAGTGCCTAATATAGTCAGTAAACCCTTGATTATTTTAGACTGGGTAATTCTCTAAAGAGGGAACATCAGAGGAAATGCCAGGAGTGAAGAGAAGTTTCATTTAGAGGCTTAGAACTACTGATGACAGTTCTGTATTCACATTATGAAAATTAATAAATGTAATGAAATTTCATTACATTCATGAAATTTTAGTGTAATTAAAGCAAACCTTTCACATTCTGTATTTTCTTCTGTATGGTCAATATAGAAGCTTGCTTAATTATAAGCTATAGTTCCTTATAGTTCTTTATTTTACCACTCCTCTCACCCCCCTCTAAAAGCTTCAACAAGGAAAGTCCATGGAAGACGTGTTAATGCTGGAGTTTCCTTTACGGACCACTGCAGTTCAGAAGATTACAATACCGTACTAGCTGAGGTTCCACAAAAGTTTATATGGTGAGAAATTAATACTGGGATCTCATTCCAGCTTTTTTCAAACTAGTAATAACTGAGGAATTAAAGATCACTTATGTGTCCTTCTTCCATCCACCTCTTCCACACTCCAATCATCATCAGTAACATGAAACTGGTTTAAAATTTTTCTTTATCATTCTATCCCAGGACAGATGGCTAAGAACAATGAGAAGGTGTAGACTTCAAAGGATATGAATTACTCAGTCACAGCAGACCCTATCTAATGCCTGAGACTTCTTTTCTGCCAAGCAGGCTAATGTATACAAGTGTTTGTTTAAAGTTAACACAATCCCACACTGAGCAAAAATCCAGTTATGAATAAAAAGAGACTTGTCAAGATCTGACAATATAACAAACAGTGTGTAACAACTTTGGTTTGGGAAGTTCAAATTCACCAAAAGGCATATTGAAAGACTATGTGTAAAATTCTTCAAGTTAAAACAGATGCTAGACACTGCTAGACATTCCCTAAATAATGCTAACATTTAAGAAATGTATTTGTAGACACAATGGGACCTTTTACTTACAGGTGCCAGTCTACTGCACAGCATGAGCCCCTGTCCAGCACCTGAAAACATGAAACAGCTACCTAGATGTATTTTCATAGGGTTTTCTTAGACATTATTAAAATCCCTTAAAATTCTAGTCCTAGCTGAACAAGCAATCCCTTTACACAACTGTTCTGGGAGAATTCCTTTCAACCATTTTGCCTGTAATATGCACGGACATTATCATGCCCATTTCTCATTTATTCTGATGTAAAGGAGCATTAGTTAAACGTACATTCCAGGTATTAGCAAAATCTTTTCACTCTGCCAGATGAATGTTACTCTTTCGATATATCAGAGATTGTTAGGTATGTTAAAAACAGCCAGTAACAACATTATAAGCTCAATTCAGAAGCCAAAGCACAAAAGTCTGTTTACATTGGAGATTTTCCTGACACACAACCATGCAGATGGCAGAGGTGACAGTGTCAGTACTGAAAACCCATGTCTTCCTGAAGCAGCACTCAAAGGCCAGCATAAATATCCTAAAGCATCTTAATTCGCAATAGATGTCTGGTGCCCAGGCAATTACATCTAGCCCTTCCCCCCCCCCAAAAAAAAAAAAAAAACAACACCCTAAAGGGATAATTATAAACTAGTAGTGAGGATTTTCCTCACTAACTGAAAGACAAAATGTTTTTGAAATAATTTTTGTTCAGTTTTATATTTCCCAAAGTATGAGCGTTTCCCTTCCTGTGTTGTCCAGGATTATTATTTTTGTTATCTTCAGCTCTGGTTCAATGGAAACAATTACAATAACATGCATTTGCATTTAAGTAACTTCATTACAGATTTCCCACATTTTCAGGGTTTTTAATTAAAATCTCTATACAAATCTAGTTATTAGGCCTAAAAAACAAATCTGTTAAGCTATTCCTTTTTAAAATTAATTTTATTACATATCTGTAATAAAAAGCCCTTATCATAAAGCCCTTGCACTTGAGCTGTGCCACTACAGGCAGTGTCAACACAGCTGAAACATTTCACTTGCAAACTCAAACCAAAATTTGAGCACAGATATATGAAGACTGTCACTAAAGCCATGTTACAGCACATAATCAAGGCTGCAGCAAGGTAGAGAAAGAGGAGACAGTATGTTAGAGTAGCATCTGACCAGATAAGATTGGACCAGGCTCACTGTGGGTATATGACTGAGATCACAGCTTACTGATAGGATATAGAGGGAAGCCCATCTCAAGACATTATTCGGTAAGAAGGCTGGGACCAGTGTCCTAATGGAGGCAATGCCAAGTGCTGATGGACTCTTAATCTGGGGCAACATGAGTGTATTAAGGCAAGATCCTTATCTGGGAATTTATGAGGAGCTGCTGTCATGATCATGATCTGCTGATGCTACTAATTCTAGTGGTAGCGCCTGAACACAAGATGTTTAGGTACCCTTACTTCTTCAAAAGAGAGTACTGAAAGACATATAGTACATACTACCATATTAAATATTAAGACATTGGATGAAGTGTATCAAAGAGCATCTCTCTCCTAGTCTTAACATCCAAAAAGTTTTAATGGTAAACTAATTAAAAGGTTGTCACACCTGAAGTGCAGTGTTCCACAAACTTACACTTCCAGAAGAGCTGTAGTTCCCTAGCTCTCCTCTTCCATACCCTGCCCCAGCTTCCACCTTTCAGAACACAAGCATAAGCACTATTCCCATTGCCACTGATACTGGTCACTGCCAGTGAAGGGATATGGCCACATTCTGCTACCATCACTTTGTACTTAAGTTCAAGAGCAAGCCCATCTGCAACCTTCCAGATACCCAGGGCAAAGACCAGCACAGATACAGGGCCATGAGCAAGACTTCAGGAGCCTAGCTCCGAGTCGCTTCATCTCTTTGTCCTTCCATTCTATTAATTTATTCTGCTTTCACTGTGCTGATTAATTATCTAAAATATCAAATATTATTTAAAAAAAAAAACGTTTTCCAATATTTTACCAAAAAAACTGTCAGGAAAATATAGTTTAGAAAGTTACACTAAGTGGCGTTATATAGACTGTATTAGACCACTGCAAACTGCGAGTTACTACGGTAATAAATAAGCATTTGCAGTATATGTACAGTAACTTAAATGCTTTGTTATATGAACACTTTTTCTTACATAACATCCTCTTTTTCCAGCTGAAAACATGTATTACTGATCAATTACCAGTGACATTAAAGGCAGAATATTTAATAGAATATTCACATTCCTGAAAAAAAAAAATTATTGACAATTTTCATTTCACAAAACCAGGGTGTAGTAGGCTACACACAACACAGATACAAGACACAGACATGCCAAATTGGTAACTGCACATCGCATGCAGTACAGAAGATCAGACCAGAGTTAAAGGGAGGTAGACTTCATTAAAATCACTAAGTTACCACAGCGCATGAAATGATGCAAACTATCTTGGATGCAAACAGTTTGGAGTGTTTTTTTTAGATGCTGAAATAATAAGATGTCTCAGTTGGCTAGTTTCTTACAGACGTCACAGAGGAAACAAGTCTAAAACTAGAATGTTTCTGAATTTTTTAATGAGATAAATGTCTGCTTGTGCTTTTGTTCATAGAGTCTTTTTTCCTGTGCACTTCCGCAGAAATAAATTAATCTAACTGGATAGGATGTTTTGTGGCTTCCTACATCAAAATGTCAATAAATACTACATTGCTAACACAGGGAACAAAAACAAGCCTTAAACAGACATCAATAATCTGTGGAAACCAGGCAGAGGAGAATCTCCACATGTATCATTTGGAAGCATTATATAATTTGCATGTAAATTAGACTGTTTTTTACTTGGAAAAAAAAAAAAAAAAAAAAAACACTATTAAAACTCTGAGGATCAATACTGACAAACCAGAAGAAATTGCATTTACTATCAGGAAAGGCATACAGCATCTTTTCTTTCATTCAATTTAAGAGCTTTTTATATAAATTCCTTATGCATCGGGGTGTTTTGATATGGCAGTTTTCTCAAAAAAATATATTCATTATTGTGTTTTGTGTAATAAAAATGAAAACATTGACTTCATCAGGATTATGAGATGTAGTGAATACATTAAAAGAAAAGGAGAAAAAATAGTAATTTCCTCTTCCTCTGGGTGAAGCTTAAAAAAAGAGAGACATACCAAAAAATACAGGAAAATATCACCTCCCTCTATCCATGCTCCTGTTCTGTGATGGCTTTCAAATTTGCTCAAGCTGCATTGGATTAAAATATTTTCCCATACCAAAGAACCACTATTTAAAGTACATTGTTATATAAGTAGCATTTTTCGCATTGACACACACCAGTTAAAATATAACAAGAAACACCTCCAGTCTGTCAGGCCCCCACCAAAATATCTTCCGAAGAAGAATGAACAAAACATAACAACTTACCAAATCATACATATTCTATATTATAATGCTGATGATTTTTAATCAATCCAGAAATCTTTCACATCATTTGACTTATGTCATCATAACAGGACTGTAATTTCACACAGTGTCACTATCTTTTTATGAAAAAGAACGGAAGAAATATCTTGTACTGTCATTTTGTCCTTTGTAGTCTAGAATGTGAGAGATTCCTTAATTGACATAGTGTCATCGCAAAAGTCTATTCTACATAATTACACTATGGCAACTGAAACCAGCTGTCAGCCATTCCATTACACTAAGTACAAACAGACATCTCAAGAAAAGTCACTGCTTCAAGTACATCAATTTAACACCATTACTACTTTTTCTTTTAAATGTTTTTTTTGTATTTAGTGACCTGAAATATACAAAGATTAACACAGAAAGCTGAGTAAAACAGCAATTTCAAAAGCCTGAGGCCTCAAAGTAGTACTTAAAGATTAATTGTGATGCATATCTGTATATAATTATTACCAATCATCTAGCAGCTTTTTGACTTCTACAGTCTTTCACTGTATTAACAGTATCCCATTTACAGTATTCTGCATATGAACTCATGATTTTCTACGTTCTTTCCAACAGCATAGAGATGTCCTTTTTGAATTTACTCCAAGTTCCTCTGGCACAGAAAAAAACATCATTCTGTTTCTCTCACCTGTCACAGTCCTTTGCCTCTCACCTCCCTTTCTCTCTTGCAATCTTTTCTTCATTTCATCTTCCCTTAATAATCCCACTGCTTTTTGTCTTTTGCCTTCCTTTGTCTACCCACTTTTCCTTCTTTCTCATTTCCAGTATATTGCCACATACATTTTTTCCTTTAATCCTTCAATCTCCCAAACTTCAGCTTCACCTTTACCCCTTTGGTATCCTTTTATACCCTCTAGCTCCTTCCCTCTCCCATTTCTCCCTTGAAAACCCTTATTTCCTCCAGTTTTATTTTTATCTAAGCATTTCTCTAAAACTTACTCATGTGTTTCACACCTATCCTATACTTTTCTGTCATTCAGCTCTTACTCTACCATTTCCCTACCAGCATGGTCCAAACAGTCCTACAGTCCTATACAGAAGGCAGTGTATTTTTTTATTTATATACATATATATGTGTGTATATATATATATATGTATATATATATGTATATATATACATATATATATGTACATATATATATATATACACACACACATATATATATATACACACACATATATATATTAATGCTTACCAGAAGGCTTACACCCACCTATGAGATCTATTAGAAAATGGTGAACCTGTCAGCTCAGACCAGGTATGGGAGAAGATGGTCAAACTGAACAAGGAGAAAACTGTAGGATCAGTCACAGAGGCAAAGTGACAAAGTGCAGTTTTGAGTACTGATATCACAAAAGATACTTCTGCATCCCCAGTTCTTCATTATTAACTCAGGCTATAAAGGATGAGTCAGTCACTTTTTATGCCTGTGCCATGTAACACAACTTAATATCCCTATGCCTTGCCTTAACTGCACCATCGGCTGTTTTTCACTGTGACTACTCAACCATGAAGGTGTCCAGTAACAAAACATCCAAGATTGTCTCACTGCACAGTACAAAGGCAGAGTACATGAGCAGCTGTTGCTCTTCAATGAGTAGCTTCTTCTAGCACAGACTTCTGCTTAACAGGAGGAAAGCTGGACAGGCAGCAAGCATTTCAGCTGAGAGCTACAGGATTCCCTGCTGATGTAATACTTGATTGTACCAGCCCTAAAGGATGACAAGTGTTGGAGCTCCATTTTACCAAACTCCACTTCACTTGTTGCTTTGACATACCAACACAAGGAAAGGATGACACAAAATCCCTAAGATCTCTCCTGGGACTATTTCAGAGGAGAGAATGAAGCAAGGGAGAACCATTCTCCTGCAGCATCTAAATGTGATTTGTTTTTTTCCCTTTGTTGTTGTTGTTGTTGTTGTTTTAAATGAAGAGATGATGAAGATGGCTCTTGTCTATTACAAAACAAAGAATACACACTTTGCAACATGAAGGTTGTACATAAAGAGAGGACAGATGGAAGTTTGAACACTCAGCATCTTCTGATGTTTAAAAACATCATGTGTATGGGTAATTTGAAATCTGGTTTCCAAGAGATGCAACTGCAAGCAGTCTGTATGAACTGAGAAACTGTCACTGGGAAGACACAATGGACTAGATTGTACCTTTAGAAAGTGGAGTTGTAATCCAGTTTGTATGGAAAAGGAGAACAGAAGTTGTGGCCTAAAGTCTACTGAGTCACAGTGGCCTAATACAATGCAGCATAAGTGACATCCTTTTTCTCAAAGAGGCTCAAGGCTCATTGAGCCTGGCAATTCAATTACCCTCTCAACCCAGAAACAACCCCTCCTTCCCTCTCCCTCTTCTACTCTTGAGCTGAGGTCTAATGGCAGAGCAGCGAACAGCTACATTGTACATGGCCTCTAAATATCTAAAAAGCCTCAGGCTTCAGAGAACAAGAATCCCTGACCTTTTATGATTGCTATAGCAGTTTTCCAACAAAACCAACTACATACAATAGAGCTCTTAAATATCTGACAAAGTAATTCATTTCCAGTACATTGCTGTCTAAATACTCCATATTAATAATGAATAATGTTTAAATAAATACCTGAATAGCATACTGCTTACTGCTTAGACATAGATGAGGAATTTATTGAACAGAATCTCCTCTAAACAGCTAGAAGGGTAACCTACTGCAGGGAGCTTCTTGAGAGAATAATGAAGCAAGATTCAGAAGTGGGAGAAGAACTTCAAATAAGCCCAGAAACTCTACTTGAATTTCCAGGACTTACTTAAGTACCTGAATATTCTGCACCTCAACTTTTTATTTTGTCTAGAAGCTAACAGATGTATTTATAAACTATTGGATTAAAAAAGAAAATGTATTTACAAGGTGAAAACAACAAAAAGATGTATCATTTTGAAAAGCATTTTCAAAGGCATTTAACAAAACTTTGACAGTGTGAAGTACAATAACAACAATAGTGCAAAAATATTCAGCAAGTGTATTGCTGAATGATATCTGGATAATAATTTTAATACAATTTTAGAAAAAGTACAGTGAACAGCTATGGAACATAGTGAGAAATCACTTGCTGGTTCCATTAAAAACTTCCCAAATTATAAGCTTGAAGTTTCAGTGTGGTTTTCAAAAATGCACTGTTCTCGACTTCTGTCTGCTCTAAAAGCAGATGGTGCAGGTACCTCAAACACCACAACAGTAGAATGAAACAGAGGAGAGGACACTGCAGTACCCACCACACCAACGCCCCCAGGGCCAGGACTTCAAGTGAACCATTTCAGCTTTCCCTATCTCCCTCTCAACTTCTACCATAATTTTTCCACTAACTTTGTAGAAAGCACAAGTTTCAAAGTGCAATATTTAAAAAGGAAAAAAATAATATTAAACATATATACCTAGAAAAACATCCTATTAATAAAGGAAAATGTAAGAATGTAGTGTTACTCTTCCTGAACAGAATCTGTTATAGAAAATTTCTATCAAATGCATTGGAAGTAAATTCAACAAACGAAAAATTCAGCCTAGAAGAATGCATCCATCAAGACAAGGTTGGGTTTCCTTTAAGCTTACTTCCCTGCTTGGTACATGAATTACAGGCGGTACAGCCATTGACGTGGAAGCCATAAGCAAGCAGGATTTCCCAGCCTTGTTGCTCAGCTCATGACCTCACCTATTTGCTAAGTATATTTTGGTTTATTTTATTTTTTTTAAGTCAGAATTCTCTGTCTCAGAGAAATGCTCCCATAACTATGCAATATTGGATTTCTCTTTCCTTTTAGGGTAAGGAGAGAAAGCAAAGGGTCAGCCTGCATGTAAACTTCTACTTGAAAATGAATTTCATAGATGCAGTGCTGATTAGAGGCATGCAAGTTCCCATCCAATTATCATGGCTAACAGAAACTGACTATCTGACTTTTTAATACTTCCTGTGTGTGAAAGTGTCCTTCATCTATGCAATTACCAGGCATCAACATGAGGCAAAAGCAGGTACCAAAATCACAGTATGCTTTTTTATAAAAACTACAGTTGCGTACTGGATATAGAAGCTACTACTAGGGATGGGATCCAAGAAGAAAGGCGGTAAGTACATTTCAGTAATCTGAGACACAGGTTTTCCCCTACAGAATCGTAAGTCTCCTAATAGAATAGCAGTATACTGCAATTCTTTTCTAAAGCAGAATTTTCTGATAAAACATCAACTGATCAGGTCACTTGTTCAGGGCAAATGCAGAGTCTTACCGAGCATCTGCAGCTTCCAAGATGCTTTAAAAGAGTTATCAAACAGCCTAAACACTACAGGGTTGACCTGCCTCACTGACCATCAGACAGGTAAAATCTGCCCCTATTAAAACCTTGCAGAGTGCGCCCATTGGTGTCAGCAGGGCAAAGACTTCACATCTATAAGGCAGATTCCTGTTATTATTCCAGTACACCTTTGCCAAAATATAACTCTCAAAGCTCTGCAGTCACCCCACCTTGACTTCCTCTCCTCTGTAATGGATTCACAGAATTCAGAATGAATCAGCTGTTAAAATGACTGACCCTTTCTGCCAAGTCACAAAAGGGCATTACATTTCTGTGGCTGTGAGAATTTAAAAGACCCACCAAATTTATCATTTTAAGATGCTGCTGGTGTCTGTTCTTCAGACATTTTCTGTTGTAATTTTCAGTTTGCCTTCTTATTCTTTACTCCCAATTTCCATACTAAGGCCCCTTTTCTTTCCTCACTAATGCATCCCCCTATCCTATCCTAGGCAGTAACACAACTAACCCTCAATCAAGAAAGGCCACCCTGGTAAAATACTTTCATAAAATTTGCTTTGCTCTTCCTAGAACTACAACGTGATCACAGGATAAGACTAATAGCTTTGCTACTGTCTTGTACCTTCTCTGTTCAGTTCATCTCCTTCATAATGCCTGCCAGAGGAAATAACAAGCAATATACTCCATGCTATACTATGGTCGCAAACAGATGCCTACATTCATAAATACAAATGCTACACTGACAAGGTACAAATAATATAAGAAAACTGTCTATATGCAGATGCTGGGCATAATGCCAATTCCCACATCAACACACAGTTGTATTATAATTGATACATGTATCTTAATATCTCCTCTTATCCTAATGTTTCTTGTTAAGGTGCAAAATTTACCAGTGTCTTCTCCCCAGAGTACAGAGCCCAGTACAAGCAAGGTGGCTGTTGGCTCATGCACGGCAGCACTGCTGTTGCCCACTTCTCTCCATCTCTACCTGCGTGGGCCTTTTCAGTTGCATCCAACAGCAAGATGGGCTGGAGCAAAACATGCAGCCAGAAAATCTTTGTATCACCTCCTGTGGTTCATGAGTTTAGTTGGGTTCATACAGATAAACAAATCACACTGTTGAAAATAATTGGTGGGAAGTAAGTTTTTGAGACTGCAAGGGGTAATAATATCCAGTCATCTTTAGACTATCCCAGATAGCCTAATGAATCTTGTCATATTAACTTTGCAGTCATTTTTGTTTATTCCTATTTCTTACTGTTAAAAGTAGTATGTAGACCACAAATGGAAATAAAGTTTTTAAGCTTTCATTATTATTACAGTAAAATAGCCTATTAAGAAAGGAAAAGATACCATACCTCCAAAAAAGAGGGCTCAATTTGTTCCTGTAATAATTTACTGCTAGTCTAAGTGACAGTCCACATTTGCATTAGCCAGAGCCTCTTACTATAAAGTACAACAGTGAGAAAACATTCCTTGAGATGACCACTTTCATGTTAGATTTCTGCTGAAAGCAAATTTTAATTATAATCACTTGTTAAACAACAACAACAATATTTCATGAAAGAAAAGTTTTGTAACTCTAATACCTCAGGTAGCAGCAAAGTTAAATCACTGCATTGTAATGCTCATTTTTTAATACCATTATGCATGAAAACCATCAAAACCAAAAACTTTTTAGCAATAGTTACACAAAGAAGTAGATTTGCAATATATGCTATCTGTTCTAGCACAGAACAGCAGTAAAAATAATTAAACATTAGGTTACTTGAATTTTAAAGTATCTGTTGTAAACATTTTACAAAGGCAAGCCTTGTAATGCAATCACATTAACAGAACTGCAAGCAATCACTGCTATCTGCTTCCATGTACTACGGCAAGTCTGATTTTACCTTGTTTGCAATACTTGTGATGAATGACTTGATGTCCAGATTAGTTGGACAACTCTTCTGACAGGGGGCATCTGCACACTTCAAACATCTACAGGAATAAAAGAAAATGTGTCACAGAGACATAGAATACAAATGCTGCCAATAGCATAATGTTTTCAAGTGAGTGTGGTTGAAGATAAGTCACAAGTGAATAATACAAAGCATTTTCATAAAATTTCTATTTAAAAACTCAAGTGCTACATGATCATTATCAAATTAAGTTGAATAAACATTAAATTCTGTTGACTCCACTTTACAAAGTGAAGTCAGTAGGGTGCAGTTACAAATGTGGACTACGCACACAAAGTATTAGGAAACAATGTCCAATTACGCTTTTTTTTCTCCTTGTATCCAAGATTGCTAAACTTCTGACCATTTAATTTTCCCATCTGAAAAACACCAATGCTGTGAATGAGAGTTTATTAATAAAATTCTTCAAGTTTTACTGTGGATTACATTCTAGACGTTGGACAATCAGATGTATTAAATCAACTATTTCCAAACAGGAAGGAACTAGTTTGTACTGTATGTGCCAAAGAACAAGAACGGCTGGTAAATTTTCAAGCCACTTATCTATGAATTTCCTAAAATATGTCTGTGACCTTTGAAAACACTTCAATATTCCTAAGCATACTCCCAACTGAAATGCCTAAGACCCTCTTCTTGTCATCCCTAATGACAAACTTTATCGTATATTAAAACACACAAATTTTAAATAGCAATGATTTACTATCTGTGCCTGCTAGTCATGCATGGGGTTTTACTGGTAAAGTTGCTTGCACAAGTCCCTTCTAAGAAGTAAGCCCTAAGGGTTGCCTATGTAAGTTACAATAAATAAATCTATCACAAAAGGTAAAAGTCTGCTGAAGAATGAAAACGGTTCTCTAATAAACACAAAGATATTTGCATGAAATTCTTGGTTTTACATACCAGTGATTATCACAGGTCAAATGTCACACTTCTAATTCACCAAATTATTCCAGATGCTCTTTCAAATAGTTTTACTAGCATGCAGAATTTATAAAATTTGTAGTTTCAACTACTTTTGGAAAATGAAATTTTTTTTGTTGTTGTTTGTTTGTTGTTTTTTGTTTGTTTGTTTGTTTTGTTTTTGTATATTGTCTGAACACAACTACTTACAGTCCCACAACTCTACCTTAATCCTCATTACTTAGTAGTAAATGATGGTACACAACTGGCTAGGACAGACTACTTTCAAACACAGAGAAGTGCAAGAGTCCTACAGAAAACACAAATGACGAGTAAATTAAAAGGAATGAACAAGCCTAAAAGACCTGAAGTGAAAAAATGCTATTACTTTGTCAGTCACATGCATTGTTTGTATTTTTCTCCTCCAGTTAAGGGTGGAATAAGAGTGAAAGCAAAGCCAAAGATTAATTAGTCTTTAATCTTCTCATCCATTGTCGTCTAGCTGGGTATTGCAGCCACCATGGCACCAATGATACTGCACCTGAATTTGAAGATACATGTGGTAGCACTGTTTGGATTTCCTCATAGATCTATTCATGGAAAAAGGGTCCCAAAGGAAATATTTAAAGGAAAATAGGTCTCATAGACAGCAAAGGCAGGGAAACATGGTAAAGCCACATTCAGGTTCAACACCATGGCAGGCTGCTAGTTCAGCTAGCCCAGGATGTCAAAGGGCTCTGGCAGAAAAGCACCTGCAAATTTAGCTGTGGTAGTTAAATATGCTGCTGCCCAGCACAGCAAGCATATGTTATAAATGCCTTAACCAGCAAAGGTATGCCAGTGGGGACCTCAAAAGGTGCATGTGTCCAGAGCACTGAGTCAAGAGGATGCTCTTAGCATTCTAAGCAGCCTGGAAGACAGAAAAGTTCTAGTACTAGAAGCCAGGAAAATTGGAGATGCACGAGGCAAAATCTGACGCTGTAAGGGCTTGGAAGATCATTTTGTCTATGTAGGCAGTAAAGAAATAATAGAAGCAGAAAATCATACATTTTAAAAAAAGCAAGTATTCCATTATGACTTCTGGCTCTTCATGTTCCTGGATGTGATTCACTTTAAAATGCAGCAGTCCTATATCTAAGACCAAAAGAATAACACTTAACATAAAATACATTTCTGTGGACTACGTACAGAACAATCTCATGTCAAAACTGACTAGAATGGCACCTAGCAGGATAAGCAGTGCACAGCTTTCCAGTTGTGGCTATTAAGCATCTTTACCGAATTGTATCTTTTTTGAATTTTGAAATGGTTCACAAATAACAGCTGTTGAAAATGTCAGCTATTTAAAGGGGAGGACGGTGGCAACACCAACTTGAATGTAAGCTTTTGGGACAAGGGGAGGGTGTCATGAATATGCCAGTCCAGACTTTCTCTTATAATAAGACCATCTTCCCATTCTCTGAGCACTCTGCAGACTAAAGTGCACCAGGCTGCCATTAATCCCACTTATCACCCTGACAGCTCAGTAATTACACTCCCACTATAGCTAGGTACTGTAAGGTACTGTAGTCCTAATAAAACATCAAGCACTGTGCAGAATGCATGCTGGTGAGGTGTTTTATTAAACTTGGGGGGATGATCATCAAGTGACATTCATGTTGACCTATTTTTCTATTTGACAATAAATTATGCTTTGACCATACCATAATATATATTACAAAGTGCATTTGCTGCAGTAAGGTATTGCATTCTGGTGAGCCGGGCAAAAAGTGTAAATACAATAGCAGAATCATTCACCGGGAACTTTTTACATAAATTGCTGCAAGTGATTGATCCTTTCAGAAACCACAGGAAAAATACCGTGCTTAAGGGAATATGCTGGCAATTACCACGAGCTTCAATTCAACATGCATGTTCCCACATGAAGAAACATTAAGTATTACATTTCTTTATCTTTTCCTTTTTCTTTAACTGCTTGCCCATTCTACAAAAACCCTCCTTTCATTTTACAGGGTAATTCCATTACTATGGTTTTAGCTCAAAATAATGTAAAGAACAAAGTAGAAATTTAAATTAAATTTTTCTAATTCACCTACTTGCTTCCATCAAATATAAGTGAAGAGCTACATGCTCACTGATAAAAAGAAATATCTATGTTTTCAAGTAGTCATACTATTCTGGATGGCATAAAGACACAGAGCATTAGACAAAGCTAGACCTATGCTAACCTCCAAGTAGTTTTGGCAGCATTTGTTAGTAAAAAATATAGGGAAAAGCTTCCTACGATCAGAAAATACTCTATTATCAGTTGTTTCTCCCTGTTTGTTCATGGAACAACATCACCTTTAGAACCATATAAGCTGTGCTGAGTCTTAAAAGATACTGTATTCACTTTATATGTGTATTTATTCCCATGCAAAATGCAACACCTTGGTCTTTGTACCACTAACCTGAGGAACTTAAAGAAAATTAATGATATTTTTCATTTTGAAAGCACTTAGCTGTTGGTTCAACTCACTTTTATTGTCATATGGTAAATTAAGGTAGATATAAAGCTCCTAGAAACGCTATGAAAGCATAGCATATTTATATAAATATTTATACAAATATTATCATTTGGCATAGCTTTACAGACATGCTTGTGACTATATAACAACAGAAGTCCTTGTTTCCCACACATCTAAACTCAAAATTTACATCTCTTACCGAACAGTGTTAAATTATACATATGTATCCCCCAGTGAACTTAAAATCTTTACCTTTTTATTTTAAGATATTGCAACGCTAAAACTACTTAACATTTAAGGTAAATCTGCTTAAATATCTTACAGGCACAAAATTATACATGCAAAGGATACTTATGTGGTAGCCCAATATTATCAGCTCTCAAGTTTGTACCTAATAATTTTTTCGGGGCAAAATGAGCACTCAAAACTGTGTGTACACAGAAATTCATTCAACCTACCTCTAACAGCATAGGTACTAAAAAAGCAAAACCAAAAATAAAAAAATAAAAATAATTAAAAAAAGCAACACAGCAGTTGATTCCAAACATCTGAAAGTAATAAAAGGGAAAAGGCACTTAAGAAGTAGTGAAAATTTTTTCAATGCAATAAAAAAGGAAAATGGAATAGACGATTTGCAAATTTCTGGAACAAATACTACCCTTTGGGGGAAAAAAGAAATACAAGAGAAACATAAAGTATGTCTACATATAAATAAAAGATAATAAATGGGGAGGTGGAGACAAAGACGTAACAAATATATGTACCAAATTCTTTCCTTTGGGATAACATGACACAAGAAAATTGTTCTACACTTTTGTTTACAGAGGCAAGAAAGAAGGAAGTCATAGACAAAGCTAATTTTCAATTAACAATTTTAATTGTCTACTTGTTGAAATATTGTAATTATCGTAATTTAAAGTCAATATTTTTGACCAACAGACTAGTCCTTAACACATCTTTGCTTCTAAATAAAGAAGGGCAATTTAGCTACATCATTATGTAAAACTGCAGTGAACAATTGTCTATGTAACTGGCAATAATACTACCTAAAGTGCAATCACATGTATGCTGAAAGGCCAGGAATGAAATAGATAATCTGAAGTAACATTCAGCAATGGGTCATTAGTGATAACCTATCAAATTTTCGTATATCACAAAACAAGCTAGATTACCTTTATCATGGTTACTGTTGGCAGAGGTTTAGAAGCAGATTAAATCCTAATCCATTTATATGGGTTTCTGCAGGACAAACTGATTTTGAAAAAGGGTTTCCAGCCCTATAGAAGTTTCTAAAGCTTTATCTGCTACTCAGAAAGATAGCCCCAATACCCACCTAAGCAGTACATAGTACACAACAATATTCAGTATCCAATTCCTGACACTTTGGCCAAGTAGTTTAAAGAGAATGGTAGAGCTGACTCCACCTAACAAACTGGAAGCCAGTTAAAGTTCCCAAAGAACAACCCCAAGAATGCTGATGTCAGGACACTTGATTCTAAGTCTCTTATATCCCTCTCTAAAATGAGAGCTGGGAACACTTAATGGTGAAACAAGAAAACCACAGATATGGGAGAAATAAATCTATAGTTTCCAAATAAATCTACAATTTCCAGTGTCAGAAACAAAACTATGGTAATGTTTCAAAAAAAAAAAAAAAAATCATTGATGCTTGGTGTAGAAATAATACTCTCAGCTTGTATATTGGCATGAATGCCAGTAATAAAAATTAAATAGGCTACAGCAAGCATGCAGTTCCTGACAGGTATCTTCACTAATGTATCGTACACTTCTCATGTGAAACCCAAATACATGCTTTTACCTGAAGTAGTTATTCCATCTCAGCCTCTACAATTGAAATCACAGTGTGAACCTCTGATTCTTCATTTGAATGTTATTCTTTCTCATTTATTGAAATCACACCCAAAAGACAAAGGTTTCTTCCCAGTTTACAAGTGTTCTATGTTTTGGAAGGGGCTATTAAAAATAATAATCTTCCCTTTCTACTCCATAGTATACCAATGTTGCTTCAAGTCTGATTTTTAATACTACTGTTGTTACTAGGTTTGCATACGGTAATGTAGCCAGCCAGGAAGTCAGACTTTAGCTCTAGATAACAGACAGTAGCTATGGGTTACAGCAAAATGAATGCATCTTCTTTCACCTGGAATTTTACATCCTGTAGCAGCAATTGCAGTTTTGGTGCTGTCTGTCACAGAACATTATCATGGGAAACAGTACCTGATGTCCTTGGGAGACTCTGGGCCTTCTCCTCAACTTAGGAGTTTATGGCCCCTTATATTGTGGCATCTCTCTAATGAACTTTGGTTGGTCCCTTTATTGATATTCTCTCCCAAATTAGGGTGGTATTGCCATACCTCTTCAAAAAGGTTGTATTTAAGTTGCTACATTTTTGTGGTTGCCATGAACAACAGGGTAGACACTGGTGTCAATTAGCTTTAAAAGTGCAATAAATTGATTTTTTAATTGGCTTTAAAAGCAAGCTGGGATTTGGTGGTGGGGTTTTTGTTTGTTTGTTTTCCTATTGTTGTTTGGGGGTGCTTTTGTTTTTGTTGTTGTTTTTAACAGGCCCCTTACATTTGCACATTTCTTTCTAACCATTTCTTTAAAAATCCTCTATGGAACAATCAACTGACTTAGCTCATTGCAAACACCTCCAGCTAGGCTTAAGAAGTTTAAAACAGTCCAATGAGAGCTCTGTATAAAACTACAGAATTTACATAGTGGTACATAACACACCAGATGTTGCCATATGTGTTTAAAATGAGAAGTAAACACATGTAGTACTTTCATTTTTATTTTAATATGTTGCATTAGCACTAGAATTTAGGTTTAGGTAGTGCAATATGCCCTCAGATCTTAGGCCTAATCCATGGACTAATTGCTCCCAACAAGCGATTGGCTAAGAAGTTAGCATTGCTCTCTGATAAATGAATTTTTCAAGTCCTTCCAACAGGACTAAGTACATAACTGGTCTACAGATTGCTGCTTTGTGCAATGGAAGAAAAGGTATTTGGGAAGCTGGGTCTTCAAATCTGATTATTTGAAATAAATATAAGAGGGAATGAAGTTGAACTTAGCAACTCACAAAAATACAGGATACATTTTCAGAAGAAAAACCTACCTGAGTTTAATTTTCAGCTTTATGTTTATGCCCACACCACTGGCCAAACACGTCAACAGACTCATGAACATGGGAACAACAGACACAAGGGAACAGCATATACTGCAACTATTTGAAACTCTATTTAAAAATTTGAGGGCAAATTTGACTCTACTTCTAAATAGGAAGTTCATTCCATAACCTGGATCGATATGCATTTCTCATAGTTCATTATTACAAAGAGAGAGAAAAAAAAAAATAAAAAATTGCACATATAAAAAAAATATATAAAAACTTATATAAAGGATGTATTGAGTAAACAACTTCCTCTCTTGCACTCCAGAACTGAAAGAACTGTTTCTATTTTAAGTAGAAGAATTTCAAATATCACAGATTTACAGCAATATTTATTCTACACAATGCTTCCATTTCATGGTGGTTTGTGTTTTTTTTTTCATTTTATGCATTATGAAATTGCTATATTTTCAAAAGCATTAATCAGTACTCAAAATTAACTAAACTGTCCCAGAAATCTAATTATTGTTGCAATTTATATTACAGTCAAAAACATTTTAATTTAAGAACTTAAGAGTTTTTAGAGTTATAAAAGAAAATAGTTAAAAGCCAATTTGTAACCTCTCTGGAAATGTTAACTACATTTTACACTGCATAATTAATATTTCCTCAACATGATAAGAACACATTATGGCTTATTGTTTATCTTGCCAAACTTGATGGTATCCTACATTATTCCAGTATTGTAAAAGAGGCACAAACACCCTCACTAATAAGCCTCTGATACTATTTATTTGGAACTCAGCCTGTGGTTCTTCAAGTCCTCTTTATTTGACAAACCTCCTCTTTATTTGCTCGGCTCCTCAAGCACTTTATTTGCCAAACCAACCACTTGTGGCTCAGCCACACCTAGCCTTGCGGAGTGTTTTAAACCAGTACATTTCTGTTCACCACAATAGTGATCCCTTTCACATAGAAGACAGCTGTTACATGATGTTCAATATCCTTTTAATCCTCTATAGACCTTAGAGGGAATGGGTTGACAGAACTGACAGTTTTTATTATAGCTCACCCTGTACACAATAATCTTCTTTCACCTGGACTATTCTCCCAGAAGTGTTGCAAACTCTTTGACTTACATCAAGGATTATTTCTAGTCTTTTTAAGAGAGAAGAAATTATTTTTATGTGGCATGATTCTTACCCTGTGTAAATTACCTTTTCAAAATATGAAACACCTGTTGTCTGATTATTTTAATGTGAATGAAACTCTTTTGGGTTCACTTCAGGAAAAATGTACTTTACAAGTCACAGATATTTTCTCCCAAAACGCTTTCATCATCTATGCCCATCTTTCAAATGCCACTGTAAAATACGTCATTAACAGGGGGTGCATATCTGCCATTTATCTGTACTGAAAACTTTTAATACAAACATTGTTTAATATGTATAAATAATACATCTTGATGTGTATAAATAATATAGTGTAACTAAAATGCATGCATTGACAATTTAAGAAAATCTCATTTCAGAATTAAAAAGCCAGAAGAAAATTTTCCTTACTACAGCACACCGAGACCCTAATGATCAGACCAATAGTGCTAATGCTCATCTGTCTTGCATTTTAGGCATGCCAGCAATTCCACCACTATGAATGCAACAGAGATTTAGACAAAGAACCTTTGTGAAGAAGTTGTCCTGGGAAAGGCAGCAACAGCAGGATAAGCTAATGTTAACCTTACTTTTAGGAGCTGAGCTCCAAATAATTCTTTGGCTCTCTCTTTACTACTATCTTGCCAGTTTGCCTAGATGTTAACAATATCATGTTAAGCTTGAATCTGGCCACTTCCAGGGCACACTTCACTGCTCTCTGCACAAACCATTCCGACCATTTCCAAAACCAGGATGCTATTAGCAAGGGGTAGGAGTGGTGGAAGGGAACAGAGGGTAAAACACCAAAAAGGGCTGGGCAGACTTTGCTGCTAATGTCACCTGAAGATTTGTTCCTACACTGAGCACAATTTCAAGCAGACAAAAGCATGAATTACCTCAGTGAATTTTGTATTCAAAATAATAGTTTCAAAAGTTTCAGTTTGCCTTTTTTTTCATGCTTGGAGAAAGAAGTAACATTTTTTAGATGGTACTGCAGTGCAGGACTCCAGAAACAACTATGAGTTTGGCCACATTTCCATTTTGAAGCTGATAAAGATGCTTCTTCCCATACAGGAGATAACGTATTGACCCCAGTTAACCATCTTTTTCCAAATTTTATAACTCTTAGAATATTCTCAGTAAAAACTCAGTCGCCAGATGCTGAGCACCCTAATTCATTATCTGACTGCTTACTATGCTTTATTTTAATATGACTGTAGTCCCCAATGGGCTTAGACCAACCACTTATTTGCTTATAATATAAGCAAATTGCTTATTTGCTTATAATATAAGCCCTTAAGCAATTTGTTAAACCAACCTAGCACATCTTCCAGAAGCAAGTTCCAAATTCCAGAGCCCAAACTATTAGGAACAGCCCCCAGTCTCCTCACTCTTTTCCTCACCTAAAAGTTGAAGCAGCTGCATATTTGAGAATGATGTGCTGTTAATATTTTTTGCTAGAAATTGCATGTGTGCAATCACAGCTTTCCATCTTCTTTTGCAAATGAATTTTGTCTTGTTTTGTTTTCCCCAAGATACCCTAAGAAGTAATACTGGGTAAACACAGATACCAAGACCAAGCAAAAAGGAAACATGTTTCCTATATTTTTTTTTCTAATTTTCTAAACTTCATGTTATTTATATATACACACACACACACACTTTAGCCATAGGAAAATAATACATCCCTCTCTAAAATATATGAACATCTTAAAAACAGGTGGCATCTTCTTGTATGCTTTGCTGTTAAAGGAAATCATTTGGCTTTGCTTCTCTACCATAAATTTGTTCAAAAGCAAAGATTCAAAAGAATCAGCAGATTAAAAGCTTCATGGCACAGTAACAAAAATCATATATGCAAACTACAGAGGTCAGCACTGAGCAAAAGGAAGCCCTTTACAAACTACACAGCAAATCTGTACTGCATTCATAATACTCTGAGTTTAAAGGTTGTGGTGGTTTTACCGTGCTGGGCAGCTAAACCCCACAACCGCTCTCTCACTCCCCCTCCTTTAGATGAGGAGGGGGAGAAGTAAAGCAAAGAACACCTCACGGGTTGAGATAAGGATAATTTAATTAAAGGGAAATAATTATAATAATTAAATAAAGACTACCATGAACTAAACAATTTAACTAAGGGGAAATAAAAGGGAAAGAGGAAAAAAGGGAGGAAAACAAACAAACAAAATAAATGAAAGCTATATGGAAGTGCAGAGGAAAGAAATTACTCTCAACTTCCCACAAATGAGCGATGATTGACCACGTCCTTGAAGCAAGGCCTCAACGCACGCAGCCGGTGTTCGAGAGGAGGACCGACATCTTCTCAACGAGAGCCCACCCCTCCCCTCTTCTTCCTGTTTCCACCTTTTATTGCTGAGTGTGACACCACATGGTATGGAATATCCCTTTGATTGGTTTAGGTCAGCTGCCCTGGTGATGTTTCTCTCCTCACTTTTTGCCCACCCCCTAGGAGGGTTAGAGAAAGGCCCAATGCTGTGCCACTGCTGCTCAGCAGTAGACACAACACTGGTGTGATAACACTGCTGTTCCAGCTACAAGTACAGAGTACGGCACTGTATGGGCTGCTGCCGGGAAAGTTAACATTCCAGCCAGACCCAGTACAAAGGTAAGTAACATTTCAATAGGAAATAGTCAGGAAAAATAGTCAGGAAAATAGGAAAAATTCAGTCTTAATTGTTTATTGGAAGTAAATACTCATTGAGACTGAATGAATGGTATATACATGCTATATCTAGCTTTTGCTATAATCACCTTTAATCTGGAAAATTTTACAATATTCACAGTATGACTATATAAATAAATGACATAGCTGAAAGTCACTCTCTAGACTCTTGACACTTACATGAAACAAAAAATAGGTTGTTTTTTTTTTTGTTTAAAAATAATAATAAAAATAAACAGATAAGCACCTTAGAGACAGTAGTGGTAACATGAAAGTTCACTTTCTATAGATCTGAATGGTCAGTAAGTAAATTTAGAACCTGATCCTCTTGATGGAAAGATTGGTTTACAGAACCACTGTACTGTGTACTTCCTCCTTATCACAGGTTGATTTATCAAGAATAGAGAAACTCCTACATGCAGACTACTTGATTAGGGCTATAAGATAGCTGTTCAACCTTTAAAGTCTCACCAACCATGGCTACTGTGACGTTAACAGACAGAAGTCAGATGAGATGACCTAATATGTTTAGACTATCTTTGCAATTTCTCCTAGTATATTGAATAACAGCCTCTAAAAATGGCAAATCTATGTCTGCTTATCTATCTGCAGTTGAGGTTCCCCACAGAGATAAGCAAACTTTACAGAATGTATGAGTTCATATATTTCAAGTTATTTAAGATTACAGTAGTGACACAAGTGTCCAAAAAAATATTTTCCGTATAAGTTAAATTCCTATTTTTAGCACCTTACCAGACACTCCAAAATTAGGGCAAATAAAAGGACTCCAGTTAAAAAGAAAAGCATACAAAAGATCTAAGGTAATTGGTTATCAGATACAACTGCCTGAACACTTTTTTAAAAATGGTTTGATTTCTAAAAGCTATTGCATAGCTTTTTAGAGGGATGTATAGTGGGAAAGAAAACTCCATTTACTAGCTAAGCATAAAGAGGCACTGGTCTGCTATCATCAAGACGGTGTAGGTGGGAACTAGACCAGAATTGGCTGATCTGGGTTTGTAACAATAGTACAAACATTTGTTGCTATAAGAAAAGCACAAAAAAATCTTGCATTTTAGGCTTTAGCCTTACAACCTAAGTAGGAAGAATTTTCACATCCTTTTAAGAAGATTATATATAAAAAAGTATTTGTCACATTTCCTCCAATATTGAAGCTAATGGCATAAGAATGAAGACATTTTCCTGGATGGTTCAGCAGCTAAGTGCTGTCTGGAAAATATTAAATTAAATGCTTTTTCAGAGAAATGCAGCTTAGAGGAATTTTAAGGTGGATTAATAAAAACATTAATCTGTTAATTCACCATGGTTTTATATATCATTTCTTCTCGAGTATGTGGCATTGTATTACTTTGTATATGCTCAAATTGTTAGACCTATGGCAAATATGGCAATCCCAGGACCATAAGCGTAGTACAACTGAGTGTACTTTTCCTATTTCCCAAAGGCATTGCGTTTTCAAAACCTGGTGGAAGGATTTAAATATTTTCCTTTGATAGATAGTTTCTTTTGCTACAAATGAGCAGATGTCTGCCTTTTGGCAATTCTTTTATACAGTTATTTGAAAACAATTACAGAAAAACATTAAAATTGATTTATGGAAAAAGTACTCCACAAAGATCCAAATACTGCATTCCTCACATAGACAAGTCACACAGAGAGACTTCAGAAAGCCTAGCAATCAATACAAAGCACTGCTTCTCTTCCACCCTTTATTACTATCTCATCTCTACACAACACACACAGTACCAACGATTAGCAAGTTCACACTTGCTCCTACATCCCAGGCTGAGATGCTGTGAGTTTAGTGTTGCTCTTTTTAACTTTGAAGCATGAGGGTTCAATGAATATATCTGATAAATTCAAGTAGCTTCATGACTCAGATTTTAAAGGATACTATGATACAACCCGTGGTATCAACACAATCACGACTGTAGCTTCCTTATCAGCATCTCTCTCTTCCTTAATGGCAAGAGCTGCTAATTGTTTTTTGTACTAGATAGGAATGCCAAAAGAAGATACCTATAGACTCATACAGCTCTTACTAATTTTTTTACAATGAGAATCCCAAGGCTTTCTACCCACACTTCTTATCATTGGAAAATTGTCACTCTCACTTGTCTTGAGCCTGCAGTGCTTCCCTGGATGCCAGCTATCCCATGAAGGGAGCCAACAAGTGAGCCTGCTTTATGGGTGCTACTGCCATTCTGCTCCATTCCTGCATCCCTGACTCAGGAAAAGTCAACAGGCAAGCCTAGCTAATGTTCTCCCTCTCCTCCTCTAGTAGAATCTGATCTGATCACATTTACAAGAGTTTAGATTGTGAGTGCTGCTGCTGCTCTATCAGATTCCTTTCTCAGTGAGGACCTCCTCATCTCAAGCTTTAAAAGCAGTTAGATCACCTGCATGAAGGCATCTTGATAAGCTACTTTGAATTAGAAACTCCCTCCAACCATCTTGCAGGTATAATCCAGGGCTACATTTTCTATGAGGACATGAATAGTAATAAACATTGTTTAGTCAAGATGGGTACATAGATATTAAAAACTACCTAGTTCTATATTCAGTTAGGCAGTTTAATGAAGAATATCAATATAAATTCAAAAGAATATTTTTAAGTCACTTACTGCTTGTGCCACTGATATCTATTCAGTTATGTAATGTGAAGCAGTGGAAAGGGAGAAGATAAATGCAAGTGAATGTATTTAGTCACTTGTAATTCAGTTAATACAATTTGTTTTTCCTTTGTAAGCCTACAACAGCAGAAGGGTACAGTTATTCACTCTTTAATTTCACTACAGGCTTAAAATGTACTGGATGTGCATTATGACCAGTTGTTTTTTCCAAGCCTCAACATATTACTTCAAACACTCATCTGACTAAAACAATTTTCTTCATAATCAGAAGACAGGATATTTTGTCAATCATCATAGGTTTGTCTTTCTGCACTAGACAGGAATGAAGAATAGTAAGACTCTTTTCTTCATGCTTTCATTTCCATGGATATCCCCCTCTGTAGACCAGGAGATTTTCAGAGAGGCAGAAACCTAACAGCTCTCTCTCAATGAGAACAATAAAAAATAAATACCAAAATGAAAAAAAAAAGAAAAAAAAAAAAAGAAAAAAATAGAAAATAACCATAACTACAAGCAAAATTACTGTTTTTGTTTTTGAAATACCTCTCTAAAAATCAATTTTGTTACTTTATGAATGCTGAAATCATAAGGAATTCTACTAACTTCTGTTTACAAAATATGACCCCACAAAATCATGTCCACAGTTTCAAACAAAAGCAAGAGAAATATGCACAGTATTACATGAGGTAATATAGCCTCTTATTTTCAAGCAAAGAGGAAGCAGTGACGCTGCTCTGACAACATGTCTTACCACTAGCACTACATGGTCTTTGTTAAAATACACTTGAGTATACTTGCTAGTGCAGTGCAAGATGATGTATTAGCATAAACAGTTAACTCAGAACCACAAAAGTCAAAACAGATCAACAAGACAGATCAACTACATTATGTTGTGCATTATTTTTTGTGTTTGTTCACTTGCTAATTTGCACAATTCAGTAATTCATTAAAAGGTCTCCTTATCATTAGTGCAAATTAGCATTTTTCTAAAATATAATTAAATTTACACTTCATATTGTTGCCTTTGTAAAGACAAAAGATATTGCGTGGTCAAATGAAATTCTAAGGTGATTATTCTAAACCCATAAATAGTTTTACATAACCTCCTGACATATTAATCTATATCAGCTCGGTGGGTATACAATATTATCACCAAAAATTATCATTTTTCTGCTTGGCATGAAAATACAATGCTTTTTTTTTTTTTTTTTTTTTCTTTTGCCTCCTTGGATTGCTCCTGATAGCATTATCTATCCACTTATTCTAAACTGAAGCCATTCCTACACTAAGTGAATCCTATTACTTCCACACCAGAAACATTTAACCGATCCTAATCCTTCTCTAACAGATACTTTTTCCATAGTAAAACCCAAAGTCCCTAAGTGGAAATAAATCTCAAAGAGCAGAAGGTTCCTTCAAAAAATTTAAACATTAAATGTTGTTTTTAGATGCAGACAAACAATCCTTTAACTATAAATCACAGTATGGATTTGTAAGAGTGACACACAGTTCACGGCAATTTTTGGAGGGATGAGGGCTATTTTTAATGCATCTCTCTCATTACTAACAGAGTTCATAATAAAAATATTACAAATATTAATGAATAGTTCAAATAACTTTCACCTTTCAACAGAACAAATGAATCCAACTCATTTTGAGATATTGTGATTTAATTTGCCCTTTCTATATATTATGACAAAACAAAAAACATGAGCTCCAGCATTTTCCATATACTCACAATGTAAGGAAGGTACAACATGGAAAGCAAACCATCTCAACTAGAGTTAAAATCAGTTCAGTTAGCATCTGTGTGACAAAAAGTATTCCACCTTTTATACAGGCAGTTCATAATGGCTCATGCTACAACCTATTAAATATTTAATAATTTACCATGAATATAAAGTATGACCTTAACACCTTATTCTTGGAGAAGTAAAATTTTAAATTACTTACACACTGTATCTCGGGGGAAAGATGAGCGAGAAAAAAAGGTGGAATGAGAAAAAGGGAGAAAAAAGAAAAAACAGTAGTGAGCATTCACTAACTGAGAAACTTACCTTCTATGGCCCATTTTCTCAAGCCAAATCTATCCCAAAGAAGCCAAGTTTTGCCAAGTTTTTCAGAATGCTACAAATGCTAATTCATAGAATTGTAGAATCATTAAGATTGAAAAAGCCCTCCAAGATCACCTGGTCCAACCATCCAATTCTGGTACCAGCATTTGGTATCTAGAAACCCACTGTTCTGTTGTAAGGATACTTCTGCTAATTTGCTGATTTTTTCATGTGCCACACTTCCAAACTTCTCTATAAAGAAAATATGTATATTTATTTAGAAATAGTGATATTCTAAAATGCAACTTTTTTTTTTTTTCCCTTAAGTACAGAATTTGCCGTATTAAATCTTCAGACTGGTACATCTTCAGTTACTTGACAAATTTATTTCTGAAACATTGCTATAACACAGCAGATTTGTTATTTTTCTTCCCAGTTATTTTTCTTCCATTACTGGGGACCAGCAGCATTTCTTTTGCAGGCTCTGAATGTAGGCAGAAAATTACCAGTTTCTTTAAAGAAACTGATAATTTTTTTGCCCCACTAAGCAACAGACAAAAGCATTAATTGAACCTGATACAAAGTCATGAGCCATTCTCAAAAATATTTAGAAACCCTGACTTGCTAATATAAAACTTGTCTGCATTGTGACTCCAGTAGTTAGCGTTCATCCTGAAAATAGCAAGTCAGTTACAGTTTTGAATGAAGAAATGTCCTTCCTTAAATCAAGTTAAAATAAAATAAAATAAAATAAAATAAAATAAATATATAAATAAATAAGAAAATGAGTCTGAGTGTTTATCCCCCTTGCATTTATCTTTGCAACCTGAGCATCTTTTGCCTTATACTCCCTCAACCCCATCAAGGCTATAAGGCAGAGAAAAAAATATTTTTGTTTTGACAATGAAGTATTATGGCATAGAACACTTTAGCAGCATTCAGCTACCTACAGCACAGAAATCTCTTGTATCCAAGCATACAAGCCAATACCAGAACCATTGAGTTATTCCTCCTTTCTGGGTCTCCACTGGACCATCATGTTATATACTTATTTCTTACTTAATTTAATAATTATTTTTTCTTATTATTATTATTTTAAAGCTACTGTGGATCAACAGCAGAACCATCAACCCACCGTTCCAACTTCTGAAGAGTGAAGACAATTCAGCAATTACTTAGACTTTTGAGTAAGTCATTGATCATAAGGAAGATTGTTGAGTTTCAGATCAAGGGTCCTTATTAAAGCATTAATGACAATTAAAAAAAAAAAAAGACATTGTTAGGTTGCTGTTGAAGTTGCAGGCCTATTGATTAGACATTTTTAAAGGAAAAATAACCTGTAAACAAAAGCAGTAAATTCAGAAGTCATTGAGATTCAGAGTTCCTTGAGAACATATTTTTAAAATACCTTTCAAGAAAAGAATATTGTTTTAACAACATCAAGTAACATCAATTTTTGTTTTTCCATATCATACACTTGTGAATGAGCATTGAGCAGAGCACCAAAGTAATTGTATTGATTTTAACACCTGCATGAGAACAAGCTGCATACAGTTATTAAAAATACAAACTATATTTTTTCATGTAAAAAAAAAAAACAAAACAGTTGCTTTCTAGCATAAAATTCTACAGCACAGAACATACCATTTTTTAAATTGTGCTATAGATAGACTTAGTCTCAACAATAAATATCTGCATAATGCCAGATGATAAAATATTTTTTTTTTATTTAGGGTGACAGTGGTGTGAAACATCCCAAATCTCCTTATATTGCCAGATAAGTCTCTTACGATGATCATTGTTAAAATTGTCTGAAGAATCTTTGGCGTATCTTTGAAGAAAACGCCAAATAGTACTACAAGAAATCAGTTCATTTAGCATTTTTTATTTTCAGAAAACTAACACTTACTTTTGTGGACAAAAGAATAGGTCTATTTGCATTTAGACAAAGAAAGAAGCAGAAAGTATGTTTGAAATTACTGATAATGAGGAAAGTCTGAATATCCTTACATAATACTCAGTTCACTTGATATTGTTCTCCAGTGCATCTAACTACAACGTTAATTATTTCAATAAACAGTATGCTCACACAATAATGAAAAATCCTACAGATTAATTTGTAACATATTTTTCCTGTACTGATTCTCCTATCAGTTTGATCTCTTGGATCTAAACATCAAAATATTTTTCATAAAGAAAATAAGGTGTAATTTAGCATGTACACATACTACATCATGACATAATCATTTTATTTTACATTTAATCCTGTTTTTTTCCCAAAAAAATCCAGAAGGTAAATGAATGTTGACAGACTGCATTCAAAATACAGTGAACAAAAGACACTGATTTGTACATTGTGATCACCACATAGAATAATTTAACCCACTCAAATATGTTATCAAATGTATCAGAGTATTAAAAGAGCATAAAATTCTCCTTTTTTTTTTATTTGGTTAAATAAGAAATCAGATTTGCACATATTTATCAGAGTAACACATTTAAAATCTTTTCCAGTTGTATGCAACATTTTGAAGACATGCTCTGCACAGTACAATCTCACTTCTTGTCTGAATTTAATGTCAGGTAACTTTCTTACTCAATTTATAACACTTTATTACAACTTAGTACAGTTCTACCTTTGGTATTCATTGCACACTATAATAAAAAAAAATAAGGATCCTTCATGTTGATAAAATATGCTGTGACTGAAGACAGTAAGCACGTGTGCATTCGTTTACAATAGAATGTACAAATCAAATGTTTTATTTGTATCAGGGCTGGCACAAATCACCTGCTAACAAAAGCATTAGTGCTATCCTGAGGCTGCAGTCTGCAAATAAACAACTTTGAAAAGAAACTATCCTGAAGGAAACCTCCGTTTTCACCTGTCATATAAAGCATCCATCTGTCTCATGCACACTTATGGAATGAAAGTGAAATTGAAGTGCAGCTGTGGTACCCAATCATTCTACTGACTAACTTTGAAGGTATTCGATAGAAGAGGAGTTTGTGAGAAGGAAACAAATCTCTTCTACCTAATCAGACTTTTAAATTCTTTTTAAAATAGTTAATTTCATTAAATTTAAAATACAACAATTCCTAAATTAAGCCAGATAAGGCATTTCCATAAATAGAGGCTCGGGAACAACAGACCTTGGAGTTTCCCTGTTTTCAGTCAGTATGTCAATAAACATATCTTCTTGACAGAGTCCATCCTGCCAAAGACCAACTAGACCAACATTGTTCTATGGCTTAAAAGCAGAAGAGTTTCCAAGAAGCTAATTCCAGTTCCAAATTCTTCTGCGTGCTGCTTGGAAGATCTAGAGAAGGTCCGTCTTTGCGCTGTTTTTTCTGCAGTATGCAGGGATGGTACAGCTTCTCAAAGTGACTCTGAGCATCACTGGTTGCTTAATTGAGAAACAAATCTCCCAGGAGTCCTTCCTCAATGGTTTTTGGTTCACATAGCAGAGTGGTCTTGAAGCCTACAAATAGGATTTCTTTGGGATGAAACTAAACCAAAAGAAAAGCTCCAGAACTACTTCTTAATATGCTCTAGCTGCAATTCAACACACACTCCACCCTACTTCCAGTATGAAACGTCCAACCAGCACACACAAAAGGGTGGACTCTGGGCTGTCAGCACCAGCTGCTTGAGGGACCCAGCTGCTCTAGATGGGCCATGCCACTCTCTGGTCTGTATTCCCTCTGCTGCTTGCCAGCATGGCAAGATGCAAAGCACTCAGTGTGAAGGAGCTCCTGCTGCACTGCAAGGAATTTCCCCTATCTCGTGCTAACACTGAAGATGCAGCTAGCAATTCTATCAGCTAATACCCTATTCAATCACATATTAGCATTTTGGACACATATCATTAAATCTCTAGGGTTTTTTCAGTATTCCTGAAACAAGGCAGCTTCTCTTCCTGAATTTCTACCTCAGAAACATCTGTCTCCAGTCACATAGGCTGATAATTTTCTGGACTTACACTCATTTAGCTATGCTCAGTACCACTGTTTCCAGGCTTTATAAGGTTCTTTACATTTCCTTGACCAGTAGCACTTTCAACTGCTTTAAACGTTCTTTTTTCCTTTTTTTTTTTTTTTTTGATAATTCATGTGGATTTTAAATGAAATAACACTAACCAGCTAAACCACTTCAACTTTTTTTTTTTCTTTTTCTTTACTCCTTTATTTTTGTGGCAATTGACTGATGCCCTCCTCCTACATTTTACCTGAAATATCCATAACAGTTACATGGAAAATACTTTCACTTTTCCTGTTTTACACGTTTTATTAATATCACATCATCTCTATGTATTTTTTTTTCTTGAAAGAAAAATACTGAAGTACTGAAGTTACAAAATTATGCCAAAAAGGACATACTTATAGTCTTATAATCTCTCAACAATTTAAGTCAGTATTATTAATGTAATTTGGGGGAAGAAAGGTACATGAATGTAAACACCTGCCACTGTACACCAGTCCTGATTACAGAGACAGACTATTCATCTTTTAATGTATAAGAGAACAAAAAAGCAGGTCATCTATTAAAACTGAGCCTATTCATTTACAAAGACCGGAGAGTCCAGAAGAAATACAAGCGGCAATTTTGGGGGGGAACTTTTTGAAAAATTTCTAACAGCTGCTACAATGCTATCTCAAACTCCTAGGTTTACAACCTGGCTGACAAAATAAATAAATAAATAAATAAAGTAAAACCAGTATTTTTTGCCGTAATATAATGTTACATGATTTAAGGCTTTTCCCAAACATTAATTTACCTTAATTTTTCTTTTACCTTTAATATATCAATCCTAATGCAAACAAGTAATTAGAAGAATGAACACCACAGAAAGTCTTTGGCCAGCTCTTCCCTGCTTACAGAAAAGCCTGGAAACACAGAAAATGCTTACAGGACGCCCTGTTGTTCCCCACATCCAAGCCATGGCAGACCCAAGAATATGAGCAACCTTTCATATGAACTAAGGTCCCTTATCTTGCCTGCCTAGCAAGGCACTGGTCTGCACTGCCACATTAGGAAGAGGATCACCCTAAAAATGAGTTACAAATCACTGGTGCTTTTGCTTCTCTCTCTAAAATAGATACATATATATCTTAATTGCTGTCCAAAACCAGGCAAATACTTATGTGGAATGCTTAGTATGTGGCATACCCTCACATCCTACATGAGTTTCTCTTTCCACCAAGCTTGCAGGGAACACAGTTATTCTCCCTTCCACAAGTGAGCAGGTAATATGCAGATTTCAACACTATGTGTTAAATATATATATATATCATAAAAACAAAAAACAATTAAAGATGTACAGAATATCCTCAGGTGTAATTCTCAGTATCAGTAGACACCACTCATAATAGAGAGGGACTCAGCACTCCTCAGTACTATAGGCTCCTACACAGCCAATAATAATAATAACAATAAAGCCAGAGAAGCAGCATCAGAAGATAAGTTCCTCCCAACAGTTTCTCTCTTAAAACCTACATCTAGGCTTGCCTACCATGGGATAACACCAGGAAGGATTGGAGTGCTTTATAACTATTCACCTGCAACTATACATACATGTACACTTTTGTACTGTTTCTACCACTTAGCTGGGGCAGGAGTTGCCTGCATGCAAGGGAGGTGGGTGTTGCTGCTGGAAGCTCCCAGACACCTCACCTGCACCCCAACAGACCTGCCTGCTTACTGTTACACAAGTCAGACAGAAGCAGCTGCCTTCTTCAGCCACTCTTCCAGAGCCAAACTGTTGTGCTTCAGCTTTTACTACACAAAGTAGCATGTGAAACTTTGTCCAGTGTGCAAAAATTATGCATTGCTTACAACGCTAAGTACACAGAGACAGGTATTTTTCAGAACTTCTAAAACTAGCATGGTGCCTACTGCTCACAGACCAGCAGAGCAGACTGCACATCATCTGTAATGGCAATCCAGCAAGCAACCTACAACCCACAGATTTGTTTACACCGTGTAGTACTGAATGATATATATTTATGTATTGTAAAGGGAAAGTTGTATTCCTCAAGTTTATATTAAATTCATGAGTATAATAGTTTAATCCTAAAATCCTAATTATATATTTTTTTTTATTTTTTTTATTTATTTTAAGTATGAATAAATTCAATAACCTGGCTAAATAACAAATTCAATTAATTCAAGGAATGACTTAGAGAATTATTAAATGTAAATAACATTTCAATTAATATTTCTGGGAAAATTAGAAATATTTCACATAACATTTTCTGGGTTCCTACAAGTAAAACAAATAGCTTATTTCCTTCAAACCTCAGGGGGAGGAGGAAAAGGAGGGAAGAAGCTATATATTAAATGAAATGTTTTTTGCATGGTCACAAGTAGTTTTGGTTAATTACTTATTAGATTAGCCAAGGTTTTAATAAATAGAGCCCTACTCTGGTGCAGATGTTGACATCTGTAAAAGTTAGTGCAGTTTTGCCTCCTCCAGTCATTGTAGCACCTGGAGAAGCCACAGGGGAGGCAACCTGGATTCCTAGTGAAATTACAGCAGCAGCTGTAAGCTCAGGAGGAGGTATACACCAACGTGCACCAGACGGCAGCATTGTACAAACCCACATTCTTTCTTCTTAAATACATTCTATAAGTAACACTGGGAAAGCTGTGATGAGAACACAGCATGCCAGATGACATAAAACATCCACATTCATAGGACAGGCATACTTAAAGCTTTTAAATCTATCACACAAAATTAGATCTTGATTTGGTATTTTCTTAAATTAATATGGCAGATACACTATAAGCAAAATCATGTTCAACTCATGGTGGCAAGATAAGATACTGTATCATTAGACATAAGTTAAGAATCAAATACCTGGATTTTAACTTTGCTTCATGGATATTGTTTAAATCCACAATTAATAAGTGTAAAATATTTATTACATTAACTCATTTTTATCACCTTTTTTTTTTTTTTGGTGGCTCTACAAGAACTACATGAAAAAGTATGATATACTGAGAAAACATTGAAGAATCTGATAAATATGACCAGATACTACAGAAAACTCTTTGGCCTTCTCCAGTCTAATCTTGGAAAAAAATAACTCACTTTTTTTTTTCCAGTTTGATATTACATTCCGGTCATGAGATTTGGAGATGTTTGTGTCACAAACTTGCACAAAACACTTGTGACAAAGCTGTGAACACGGTACAATTAGTAGACATAGCACTGTAGCCCTTCCAATAGGAATGTCTCACCACAGTCAAAAAACAAAAAACAAACAAAAAAAAACAGTAAGGCAAAAGCTTAAAATAATAGTCAAGTATTTATTGGGAGTTTTGTACAATGTTGTAATGATAAACCATGCTGGTCACTTTTCCAGGTTACATTCCCATCCAATTAATTTGCATTGCTAAAACCAACAAACTAACACTGTCATGGCAGAAAGGAAAAAAATGCAGAGCATTCTCACCACTCAGCCCTAGGGTTGGTTTTTTTCGGCAGTAATTTAAACGCTTTCCAAAGCCCTACCACCAAAGTAGAGGTTCACAAGGCAGCTAACATCATCAGCTCTGCTGTACCCAGGAATATTTGAAATAACAAAAATAGAGGAGTACTTGTTTCCTTTAACTACATAATACCAGAATTCTATGAAATAAAAGCAAGCAGAATGCAATGCTGGCAACTTCAATATGTATCCCGGATCCACTGCAGTAACAGCTCAACCTATTATATGACTCATGACACTTAAGAGTAATCTTGAAACTTCCTTATTTTTACAATAAACTGCTGCTAACCTCTTCTTAACTCTACAGGAAATATTCTATCAGTGTTGCACAATAAATACCCAGAATTTTAAAGAGATGTAATACTAATGCTATGCATTGACGTAACTCTTCACTTTCATTATTGTTTTTTTGTTTGTTTGTTTTTAAATACTCAAATCAATCCACTTCTGCAGGGAAACAAAAACAGATTTCAGACTACCATTTCACAGAAATCTGACCCAGTATGTACTAGGGTTTTGAAAATATTTTCTAGGAGTGAGACCAATTTCTCTGATGTATGGCACACTTATGAAACTTACTGTGCAGAGGAGGTCAGCTTCTATTCTTGACCTCAATCTATGAACACAATAGATAGAGCTGACAATTGATAATCTATAGTCAATCACCCATTGGTCTCAATGGAGTAATGTGCAAAAATCAAGACAGAACAGATATTACATATTATTGAATTTACAGATTATCATTACTTGTTCAGTGCTGTATTGTCATACTTAGGATCACTTGGGAGGAAGCATACTTCTCCCTTTTTCTTGAACACTACTTTACAGTACTGTCCCTTTCACTCTGCATTGTTTCTGAATTTACTAAAACTCATTTTAGCATGTGCCCCAGAAGATCCACTGAAACGATTACTTCTTAAACAAATACATAGACTACATATACGACAGTCTTATACTTGCACCCAATCGTTAGGCTTCAGAGATAATCATCCCAGTGTCGTCAGTGTGGGAAATGGTGTGCACAACTGTCACTCCTTTTTTTTAGGCTGCTTTCAATGTAAATCTCCACTGCAGCATATAAAATAGAGATGACATTTGGTTGGCTCCTATCATAAAATCTCTCTCCTGCGGTCCTTGCCAAATACTGAATCCAGTTAAGTTATTTTGAAGACTTCATAGTAATTCTGAAATGATATTAAAATTGTGTTGGGTGATGAGTGCATTCAAAATTCAGAACACAAAATTATGAGACTACGTGTCATTATGACTTTGGATGAGACAAAATGAATTATCAAGACTGAGATATTGTTCCAGTATCATTTGAAGATTTTGAAGCAAATTCATAAATGTAAAAGAGAGCTCAAATAAAGCCAAGCCTGAGAGATTCCTGGGGGTACATGATGGACATGCTACTGCTAACATTCTCTTTGCTTCTCCTTTCCCATTTACTTACACTTACGAAAAACAGAGGTTCTAGTATATAAAACAGAAGAGATGTGAGTAGGTATATAAAAAATAGATATGGATAGGATCTGAGGGGAAACAGAAGTCCAAACTGAATCCAGTTATCCAAAACATGTTGCCTTGTGCTGTTTTTAATTCACCTCAACACAAACAGGACTAGAATGGTAACATTTACCTTGAGAATTGCAACATATTTGATTTCATTGCCACCAGAATCAAAACTAGCATTCTTCAAATTTCAAATAAGCGAAAGGAATTTGAATTACAGGCTCAGCCTTATGTGCCATCTTGAAGATACAGTAATAACAGATTTGTCCTTCTCACAATTGAAAAACTTGAGAGGGATTTTAGAACATCCTGCCTTCTAAATCTTATAACATTTACCTATGTTAACTGCTTATTCAAAGAATTAGCTTGTATTTTGACTGCTACATCTTTTCTACTAATCAGCCACGCACTACTTCTCTTTCCATGGATTCAAAATGCAAGTATTATACTCATCATTCTGTGTATTGTTTCATCTGCAAAGGCAAGAACTGGTTTTGCAACCCCCAAAATTAACTAAATTAACTAAATGTAACTTGAGCTGTTCAGTGAAGTGGTTTTACCTAAGTTGGATGCTCAGGCTCAAAGAACACATTGAATATACTGACAGAGTAGGTAGGGATATGCGATAGAGATCCTCAAAAATCAAGGTGCTAGCTGCAAATAGTTTAGTTGCTTAAATATGTGACATGGCCAGAGACAAACCAAAGTTATGCCTTTACATCTCCTAAGGTTATCACTATGAACCTGCTCATGAGGGAACAAATTTAAGCTTTGCTTTTCCATCTGACAGAAGGGAAAAAAAATAGTCCCACAGCAACGACCACCAGACATCCTATGTTCGAGCTCTAAACTGCAAAAGACCCAAATTTAATCTGTTACTTAAGTCAAGAATAGCAAGATTTGATTCAAGTCAAGATTTGAACTCACATATTTAATATGCCAAATACTCAGCATCACATAGTTACCAGCTCCTTCCGTACATCTGTCTTGGTTTACTGAGACTGACTGGGAATAGGAAGACCCTCGATTTGGAAATCTACTGTGGAGTTCAGCCTAGAGAAGCTCTTTAATTGTAGAGTAGCATAAGTGTTCTGGCAGCCTTTAGGTGCTCTCAGGCTTTAGGAACTCACAGGGGCAACTCATAAATGGCTTTAATAATCACCTCCAGAGTCTCGTAAGTGCTAGGTATTCTTGAAAGAGCTGATCATCTGAAAAAAGCGTTCTCATGTTAATAACAGCCTTTATATAATAATTGATTAAATAATCAGTCCATTTCTTTGAAAAATTATTGTAAAATATTTGAAAAATATTATTTGAAAAACATTATTTGAAAAATACATCCTGTTGAACAAATGTATGCTATTTCAAAATCACATTTACAGAGGAAAAAAGGTCCAAACAAATACTTCAAAGGATGCAAGCTAGATGTTGCATTCAATAAATGTATCTATTTCTACTTAGCATGATATGAAGCACTTTTAGCCACTGTTTTGCTGCTATATATAGTACATTACTCATTCTGAGAAATAGTTAGCATAGTATTTTACAAATGGAAGAAAATAGCTACTTGCACATACATTTGTGATTCAAAGCCTTCATTTAAACAATGACACCCATCCATCACCAGTATGCCACAGTGCGTGCCTTTTTTTTTTTTTTTTTTTTTTTTTACAGTTTGTTACATGCAATGAGAGAATCCAAATACCCAACATGTTTATAGCACTTCAGGCCTTCCTTCTAGCACATCAAACTGATGCTGATATTGAACTATTTCCTCATAGCACATCAACCACTCCATCATTCACTAATATATCCTTGCAGCTTCGAGAATGAGATGGGTGATCTCTTCTTAGAGGCCAGTACAAGACTGTACTGACAGGTGCCCAATTTTATCTCTAAATCTGAAGTGAGTATGCCTCATTAAAAAAAAAAAAAAAAAAGAAAAAAAAGTAAGAACTGATTAAGTATTTCATTTTCTTTACAGCACTATGGAAGACATTAACAATAATGTATGTTTACATAATCTCATAATAGTAAAGTTCATACAAAATACTGTTTTGTAGTATTGTGGTTTTTTATTTTTCCATTTTCTTTTTAATGATCAGTTGTAAACTGTTAGGCAAAACTAACTGGAATGAAAACTCCCAACAGCTGTTCACCTGTGATAGGCACACTTGACATCTAAAGACAGATCATTGTTGTGTGCTATGAAATTTGACACAACTCCACTACCATCAGTGCTCATAAATCCTGTACGTCCATGATCTAAAACTAAAAATAAAATGCAAGAAAGCCATGCAGGTTTTACATACAACCATACGAACATCTTTTAGGTTTGAGGCATGGATAAAACATGCTTAGTCTGATCTGAATTACTGCACTGTTCTTGTTAAAAACTACCATCTGTCAGAGATTATCCTATTTTACACAGAGGGAACATACATTAATTATTAATCCTATTCCTCACAGAAATGTACTTGCACAAGATCAGGACTATCCATGGTGTGACAAGAGTATTAGTGTTCTTACTAGGTAGTCTCTGGATGAAACACGGGATGGTTCCCTTGAGTATTAAAAAAAAAAAAAAAAAATGAAAACCAAGCTGTTTCAGGGCAGGGCACTGGCCACATGGTAACGCATCATCACACAAGAAACAACAGCGACATTTCCAGGACCCAAGCCCATCTCCATGGACTGACATAAATACTAAATGCAGTACAGACATATTTGCAGAGCACTGTGGCCCCATGTTATGCATACAGTAAAACACGTGTTTAAGTTTAAGCACATGAATTTGGCTTCATTTAAAATTAAGTGTAAGAAGTAGAAGCTTTCTTGGTGTTGCTCAAAGTGCTCAGCACTCTGCTGTCTCTTCCATGTGTGCTGGATTCATATCTGTAAATAGCACAATGATGTGCAGATTTAATTAATCCAACAACAAGATTTGAATATCATTTTGATGATATTCAGAATAAGATGAAGAAAGCTCTTCAGTGATTTAAGTCAGGGACAATAAAAATGGATATTTTTCATAAAGAATTTCCTAATCATATCATTTTCTAGAAAAGTTGGTAGGCATCACATTTCTCTCTGTGACATCTTTTACCTATTTTGTATTGCTTAAGTTTACAATGCTCTATATTGCCCTTCAATAAAACTTAAATTACCACTTAAGCTTTTTTCCTTGGTCAAAGGTAAATTGACCAAAGCATTTACAAAGTTCTTCAAAGCAGGTTTCAGTATTTCAACAAAGAAAATCTTATCTTCTGCTCAGTCTTTCTGTAGAAAGACTACAGATCAAAGTAATTTAAAAAGTCATGTATAATATATATATATATATATACACATGAGATAATATATATTGATTATGTCTGATGTCATATATGATCATATATCTGATATGAGAGAACAACTCACAGTCCTAGGCTAGTCCTAGTGGATGCCTGAACCTGTCTTATGATCAAGAACACCAACAAAAAAGGAGAATTCTAGATGAACAGAAAATATACCAATGCCCATAAGTCTTGAAACCTTATTGGAACTTTAAGACATTATTTGACGTTTCAATTTCTGTATCTTCCTGGGCAAGGAAGAGGTTAAAATCTTTCCTTCTAAAACAAGAAAATGCTCCATTGAAAAGCTGCCTAAGCTGCCAAGCATGGAGGGATAGCACTCCAGTTGAAACTCATTACAGAGACAACATAGGAGAACTGATCCAGCTTTTAATTTACAGTAGAGGCAGAAATGACACGAACATCTTTCTATGTAGACCTAGAAAAATATGTTGGCCCTGAAGCCAGGGATCAGAACATTACCAACCTTGCCAAAATGATATAGGTTTGTGTTTTGTTGTTGTTGTGAAGTTTTTGTTGTTGATTTGTTTTGTTTCCTTATTTTATTTAGAAAGATTTGGCACTGAGTTATATATTTTCCCCTGGAGAAGAGGAACTATTTATATTCTTCAAAGCACAGATCATAATTGTTAATTTCCAGTGGCCCTACATAAAGAAATGGTAGTCTTATTATTCTGAAACAAATACACCACAGCTTTTAATCTTGTAAACAGAAAATTTTGTGTGAAGTCATTTTTGTCTAGTCTGGTAGGTGAAGCTTCCAAGAGAAAGGATTTTTTCACATAAGCACACATCTGTTTCCCTCAGACTCACACACTGCAACAAACAGGAAGTTAAAAAGTTAAAAGTTCACCTTCCATCAAGTGAAGCATAACTAAGGACACATTCCTAAGGATCCATCCCATTCTCACCTGGTTCTTTTGACTTCCGGACACAGAGCACAGCACATCAAGTGGTGTCAGTTGTGAGAATATAAAAATAAGAAGTGTCTCATCCTTTGATATCCTGTCCCTTGACACCCCTAAAGAAGGTACTCACTTCTCATATCACCATTCAGGTACTATGTACAGACATTTGTACTTAAAGTGCATAATATATAGCTCAGCTTACATTACTACAGCACTTCAGGTTGCCTGTGTGTTTGACACAAGTCATGAGAACCTGCTGGATGACCTTTCCAGGGCTCTGCTCACAGACCTCAGTTCAGAGGCTTACATTGACTATGCAGTAGGAGACAGCTCAGCTATTATGTAGATATTGACCCTCTGTAAACAACCAGGTCCTAATCTGCTTCTCTGGCAGTCAGATCTGGGCTTTAGCTTTCAATCTGCTTCCACTGAGCACTTTGACAACTCACCCGCCAGCCAGAGACTGAAGGATGTAAGATCAGCCTGGAAAGTCACAACCTTTCCAATACCTACTCCATAAGGAAAGGAGGAAACAATGTTTCAGTGCTTAGCTCTGTACTAACCTAGTGAAGTCATGGTCAGCTACATGAGTAGTAATCATAGAATCATAGAATATCCTGAGTTGGAAGGGACCCTTAAGGATCATCAAGTCCAACTCTTGACACCGCACAGGTCTACCCAAAAGTTCAGACCATGTGCCTAAGTTCACAGTCCAATCTCTTCTTAAATTCAGACAGGCTCGGTGCAGTGACCACTTCCCTGGGGAGCCTGTTCCAGTGTGCAACCACCCTCTCTGTGAAGAACCCCCTCCTGATGTCAAGCCTAAATTTCCCCTGCCTCAGCTTAAGCCCGTTCCCGCGGGTCCTGTCACTGGTGTTAATGGAGAAAATAATAAAAACAAACAAACAAACAAACAAAAGTAGTATACTGGAGACCAAAAATAAATAAATAAATAAATAAATAAATAAATAAATAAATAAATAAATCAGAGGAAACAAAAGAGAACAAAACTAGGTAACAAAACTAGGTAAGTAGGAGTACAATACCTTGGCAAAATTGAACTAAATAAAAGTGCTTCATCTTAAATGCGGAAGCTGTTTTTCTTAACTGGTTAACACCACCAACCCCTCCCCTTCTCCCCCCCAAGAAAAGCCTACTTTTCCCTCCTGTTTCACCATCAGGGTATCTGAAACTGGTCATCAGGTGGGAGGGGAGATATTAGAAACACGTCAGAAAAAAATGAGAAGCTGAAACTACCTTACTTGAAAATTAGCAAGAGATCAAGCCTTCCATGCTGTTTTAAAACAACAGACATGTCGCGTGCTGCACAGAATTATCATTATTAGTCCAGTAAACCTACAAAACCATAAATAAATCACACCAAAAGCAATAAAATAATTGAAGTAATTCCTCCTCTACTTTGCAAGCAAATTATTTTTAATCATTGCTGTACAGTTTGCCAGGCACTTTTACGATATCAGTTTTGGAGATGCATTCAGTTTATGTATTAATGAAACAGTCTATCATACTTTTCAATTTCAGATTCATCAAAAAACAGCTTTATTATATTTACTTTTATTAAAAAAATACACACCTCTCATTACACAACACATACATCCGAGCAAAACCGTTTGTTTGGGTCACCAGGTGTATGAAAGACATTTGATCTGTAGAAACCGTTTGAGCTTCTTGCTCATTTCTAGCAGCAGTGAAAGTTCCCCACAGTACAACAGCAACCCTGACCTCCCCCTACTCCTTCCAAAACTGGGACAATGAGCACCTCTGGCGGCTCTAAACCTTTAACGACTTGCTTCCACAAGGCTGACTCTTAAGAACAGCATGCAAGGACTGCAGCAGATTTTCCAGAAACTCTTAATCAGACCAAGCTGTTTCTTCCAAATGAAACTTATGTGGGTTAAACATCACCATACCTGAGCAATACTGTGGCAATAGATATCGGCTTGGCTCTTGAATAACTAGAAGCGATATGAGGGGAGAGTAAAAGGAAGGAATATTTAAAACACAGGTTTTTTTAGAGTATTCTCATGAAGTCTTGCTAATATGCATATTAATTAGCAACCTCCTCACACTGCAATAAATATACTTGTCAGCAAACCTTTAAAAAGAGTGACAAACATATGATAAACAGGAGTCATTCCATGAAGCCAGTCTGTTAATTACCATACACTTTTTCACCATTATTCATCACATGGATAATAAATGAGCCAGAACATAAGGTTTATTTATCTTGTGACTACTTCCTCCCTTGACCATCAATTGTGGGGTTTACATGCATGTGGTACTGGTGTATTACATCAGTGAAAAATCTCAGCAGGTTGTGTTGACCCAAAGAAAAAAAAAACATCAAGACAAAGAGAAACTGGAACGCTTCTTTCCTAGAGATGGGTGTACAAGTAACAGACTACTGGAAAATACCCCAAATATTGCTTTAAATGATTCTCCTTCAGGTACAGCAATTCAGAAAAAACAGATCAGTGGGAACTTCATGGAAGTGACCTTATCAGTTTATGTATTCCAAGTTAAAAAAAAAAAAAATATATTTTGATGCAGAACAACACATTGTTTTGTAATTTTGTAATCACATCTGTTTTTCATTTGCTTTAAAGAAATGGCATCAGAAAAATTATTATTTTGAAAAAACATTGATAACATATATTGGAAGTCTGACACCCAGAATGTTTTTTTTCACATTCCATCATCATTTGGATGTTATCTCTACTACACTAGCTTCACTATTATTCTATTCACAACTTCAAGAAAAAAAAAAAGGTAGCTCGTCCATGCAAGAGAAAAGGTGCAACTGTTGTATTTCAGACAAACTTGCAACATCTCTGCAGCTCAAATCTTGGTGATGCAGTACTGATGCACATTTTAGAAATGCTCATGGACACAGACAGTTCCTTCAGAACATTGTTCATATTTATCCCTCCACAAGTCAATTCTCACAAACAAGCTTATCAAGCTGTTCTATATTTCTATTGGTGCAATATAGCAAAAACTGGGAAACAGATTCAGTTTGCAAGCTATCTGCAATTTTAAAAAATACTTTGAATTTAATTAAAGAAACGTTTTCTGCAAAAGAGTCTTTGAAAAGTTACAACTAAAATGAGAAAACATTTTCTCCAATTTCATTTACTATAAAATAAGATACTAAAAAAAAAAAAAAAAAAAAAGGAGTTCATCATTCCATTAGGGTTATTTTTCAATGAAGTTTCATTAAAATATAAAATAGAAGGAAGATTCATCATCAAAAATCTTGTCCTTCAGTGAAATTTATCTTGCACTCATAATTTTGACAACTCTGAGTTACCATATGCATACAGATTTTTGCTTGTTACAGACCTATTTAATTAGGTCTCATTTGCTTATTCTTCCCATATAATGGTATCTATGATATTTTTCTAAATGATTTGTCTCAAAATTTTCTTTCTTACTCCTTAGGATTTAAATATTTAAAGTTCTTAGTTTCTCAGCAATTTTGAAAATCTGGTCATCAGCCACTTATTTAAAATGGCAATTTTAAAAGGAGTTTAAGGTGAGCTATTCATACACAACTGCAAGTTGCACATCTTAACTCCCTGTAGAACCTTTTGAAAATCCCAATCTAATGAAGAAGAGGAGGAAAAATAATCACTGAACTTACCTTCCTAACCTGCAGTCCCCCAAAGCATACTTAATTCTGGTTTTAAGTGATACAAGGAGCACCCATGCCCACTTCACCACATTACATGACCTTGTTTTCTGCCATAATTAAGCTTCAGCAGCTGCAGGTTGTTATTGTTGTTTCTTATATATTGGGAACGGTATTTTTCCTGCCTATTGATATAAGAATATATAATGTAATCAAATTTCTTTCCCTGTCCCCTTCCATCAAACAGCTGCCATAAAGTGGCAGCAATGAAACCTGAAATTGTCCCTTAATAAAAGTAACTATCCCAAAGCTCCCTTCTTGAAGGAAGATTCCCAATTTCATGCTGGAAATAATGGAAAAATAACAGCTTGATTGTTACTTTGTTAAATTAGCACACATATGCAGCTATGATTCCAGCTGATAATGGACAGACAGCAGAGGATTTTTTTTTTAGTTTTGTCTCTTAAGTGTTAGGGTTGTTTGTTTTTTTTTTTAACTTGCTTGTGTTTTTTTTTTTGTTGTTGTTGTTTTGGTTTGGTTTTTATATATGATTTTTGTTGTTGTTTTGTTTTTGTTTTGCAAGCCATAACCACATTTAGATTTCAATTCAAAGCACAGCTCTAGTTTATAGTACATAAAGATGTCTCTGAAGCACAAAGTACTGAATCAGAGAAAGGAAAGCACATCCCATCCTACAGTGGTGACATGAGTTATTTGCATAGTTGCCACAAAAGTAATAATTACACTGTAACTCAATGGGAACAATGGTAATTTCACAGTAGCTCATGTTGTTGTTATCACCCTATATCCTGATAACTGTGAAATTAATTTGTGGCACCACTGTATGTGTCAGCTTTAAGCTGTTCCCTAGGTAACATTACGCTACCATAGAGAAGGAATGCTTGGCAGTAAAATGGGTAGCAGCAGATTGATTATACAAAAAGAATCTTCTCCCTACATACAAATAACTTGGCAATCAGTGAAGATGATGAGAAAAATCCTTCTCCCTCCTTTAAAATGAATAAATAAATAAATAAATAAAATGAAGCAATAGATTTAATTCTATTAACTGACCATTATCCATTGACTGGAAGAATTCAAAAGGAAAAAATCAAATGAGCAAATTAGCAGATTATATTTAGTGCCTTTGACCCATTGTTCTAACTGCAGCCAGGAAGCAGCATAAAAATGCTGAACGTTTTCTTTCTGCTATTCATTTTCCACATTAATTCCTAAATGACAATTTAAGTGCAAATATACAGCACTAAGTTGCATATTTAGGAGGACAATAATAATAGAGGCTATGTTTTCATAAATAATTCCAACTTTACCTGAGAGGCGCTGTCCTTTCACCTGCTGAATGCTCCATGTTATTATGCTGCACTATTACCACAAAAAGAGTTCCACACTGAAAGATGACATGCTGCCACGCAATGCATGGAAATACTTACAAATTTACTGGTGAAAATTCATTGCAATAACAATTGAACCTCTGGAAAACACTGAATTATGGAATTTAAGGAGGTAACTGATCACTACTTGTTAACAATAAACAAAATACAGTTTAATCCTTCCAGTCAATCTGCTTGGTACAGTAGCAGGTATGAGAATTTGGATGAAAGATAGAAATATCCTCAATAAACTGGATATTTCTCTTGCTTTTTACAGGCCTGTTTACGTAGCATCAGAAACTCATACTGTAACACCTTGTTCTCTCAGTATATGTTTGTCCATAAGGAAACAGGTGAAAAAAATCACAGCATGTTACATACGCAGGCTCAGTGGTTTAGCTGGAATTTTGTTACTGAAAAGGCAGCAGTATCTCAGTGTCAATGTCAGTCATCAAAGCAAACCAAGGTGTCGAGCAGATACTCTGATCCAGAATATCCAGGGACAAGCATGTTTTGTCACTCTGTAGTTTTGATCTTTATCTCTGACTGATCCTCCTTTCGTGATTGCTACCACAAGATACTGTCCCCCAAATCCCTGACAGGTGATGTTCAGATGTGTTTGTTTTTTATCATTGTTTTTTGTTTGGTTGTTTTTTTCCCCAATCCAAAATAAAGCTTTCAGAGTTCTAAAAGCAGCTGTAGGGGCATAAAGCCAGCTTGGAATGTCCCAAGTGTGTATTCTTCATTAAATATTGGCACATGCTATGCCAAATTATGTCACTGCTGAGAGGAAAATTTTGACCACCCTATACTCAATTATTCATCTGGAAGGCACTCTGATCGTTGCCACAGTAGGCCCAGGAATTCAACATATATCCTTTGCCAAATAAGCACGTGCCCTCATCCACTCAACTCTCACTCTTTCTCCACTCACCACTGCGTGAGCCAATTCTGATGAACAAGGACCCTTAAACCCAGACTGCATTCACAACATACTTTTGCAGCCAGCAAACTCACTATATTAGCTACATGGGCAATTGGCATGTGCTGTTAATGCTGGTAAGAATTACTGAAGGATACTCTTAGTACTGATCCCATCTTCCAGTCCTGTTAATAACTGTCTGCAGCTACCTTTGCATTGCTAGCCCTGTACAGAGCCTTGATGCTCTGCTAAATCAGTGGTCATTTTTCCCCACACACCAGACACTACTTCAGCCTGAAAGAGCATTTGCCAAGCCTGTTGGATTTTTTTTTTTCTTTAAACTCTGTGAATTTTCTCAGTTCTTTATTTTCTTTTATACACTCTTCAGGTGTCAGTGCTGAAACAACTCCAATCAGTTGGAACAAACACGCTTCCTGCAAAGACAAATGCTGCCAATGACAAACAACCTTCCATTTACCAGATCAATGCTGCCAAAGGCATACAGAAATGCTTCAGGAAAGTGCATGTATGTAACTAAAGATCTTTGGCAAGCTTTAGAAGCTCACAGCAATTACTGTAAGCATAAACTTACTAACATAGAGAATATTTCTGATATGTCAGATATTCTTTTTTAGAAGACAGATTGAGTAATGAGTAGTGGGGATACAAAATACCTAGGATTAGGAATTTTACCTTTATAATCACAAAATATAGCCAGGCCCAGTACAGATGGTATTTTCACCTATGACAGCGTTCAATAACCTTCTGAAAACTAAATAATGTCCTGTATCTGGGGTTCCCCCCCCAGAAAAAAAAATATATATATTATTTTTAGTATACACTTAACCTCTGTTCTGAGACTGCTAATGATGCTGAAGATGAACTCCAAAACTGTGAACTATTTTCTAATACTCCTTACATAGTAGTTGTTCCACCTCATACTTGAAACATGCTGAGAGATAACAAGAAGTTTATAGAGCTACTCCCATGCTATTTTAATGTGTTCATTTTACTGAGAAAGGTTCATTCAAAATTTTAAAAGAATATTAACACACCTTTGAAAGAGTTGTGGTAGTCTACTGCCAGACCTTGTGCAAGTGGTGTCTACTACATTGGATTTTAAAAATTTATTTTCAGAACGGCTTTAACGTGGTGGCAAAATTACTGAAATGATATAAACAGCAAAAAATTCTTGGACATTCTTATCCAACCCCCAGGTCTCACTACTGAGAAAGATGCCTTGCCATCTCTGATTTCTCCCTACCTGCCAAATTACTGATATGTTACTAGCTCAATGAGCTTCAAAAAGAAATGCTACTGTTTTACAGTCGTTGTTATTTTAGATATATCTTTCCTCAAAAACATTAGATACGCATTTACATCATTTGACCAAATTAATGGAGAAGTTATTTCTGGCTTCATAAGATTCAGCAGGTTCCTTGAAATAACATATGTGAGCTCTACCCATACAGAAATTACACTCGATCACTAAAACTGCAATGCTGTAAATGCAGCATCTACAGAGATGCTTGTTCAAATATCTCTGGAATACCATAGTGTCTCAAAATTAAGATATAAAATCCTTGCAATGAAACAGTTGTCTTATGAAACGTATTTGGTGTTATCTCACACATTCAACCAGAGTTATTAGCCAGCATGTGAAGTCTTAGAATAACTTCCATTGCACTTCCAGCCAACTGTAAACTTGACGCATTATCTTGGAAGAATGCCACATCTCCCGCTGTGCTAAACTTACTGAAACAAATAGGAAAGCAGCATTGCTGTGTTACATCCCTGCTTTACTATTGTGTAATTGGACCACACTACAGGAACGACATTTTATTTTGCAAACACTGAGCTACCATTATCAACTCGTGGTTTCATACACTCAGTACAGGAGCAATGAATTCTTGTCTTACATCAAGAATTAAATGAACATGATAGAAGAGAAAATATTAAGAGAGTTACATTTCAGAGCCCTGTTCCCAGTTATAATATTAAGAAAAATACATTTTGTGTGTTATTACTTTGTTACACTATTGGACAACAAAATGTTTAGCAGCACCAAAAGATTACTCAGGCCCTTCCAATTTAGGGGTAAAGTCTTCACTCATCCAGCATGCCCAAGTAGAATAAAATAATAAAAATTGATCACAGAAGCAGGGAATACAAGGAGGTACAGTTTTACACTCACTGAAATATATCTAATTCAACCTGAAAAGAGCAAAACCATTTATGCTGTCTAGTTCCTGCTAGTTAAATGGCTTCCTGTATTAGAGAAGGAAAATCAGGGATTTCATCTGCATCTACTTGAACAGCAGTGTTCTCCCCTCTCCTGTAGTATTAACCAGCCCTTGCCCATGATTTTGGCAGTCAAGGAATTTATCCCTAAAATGGCAATTTCTCTACTAGTACAATATACCCTAGAATGGCTATATACATACGAACAAGCAATGTGGCTCAGTAGTGCCTAAAGTGTTCCAGGGCTTAACTGGCTGCCAACCAACTTTTTCAACAGCAACTTCAATAAAAGAGGTTCTCCTGTAAAGCCTCTTTAGAATCACAAATGGAAATTGTTTCTCCAAAAGTCTGTAGACAAATAGCTAAATGTGCAGTACTGCACAACTTCTTACACAACTAATTTATTGAAAAAAATCCAACACATTAGGATCTTACTATTTAAATTTAATGTTCAACCAGAATCTACTTGTTTTACTGAAAATCTTTTCCTGCTCTCCCAAATAGCCTCAAGTAAGTAAACAGGATTTAAGTTCAGAAGTCTACAGAGGAAGGGCAGATTAACTTTGATGAAAGTTAAGTATCTTGGGGCAGAGTTGGACCCAGTTTAATCTCTGAAACACTCTCATCCCAATATACAAAACATTTCTAGGAAAATGGAGATTTACTCTTATCTCCAGAACTGCAACACCTGGTACAACATAAGTCAAGATTCCTGAGAAGTAGCAAAAAGAAAAATGTAAGCAGAGCTACTAATACTCAGTATACTCAGTAAAACTGAAGTGTTCTAAGCACACTATAATCAGAAAAGATAATTATGATCTGTCCATAACGAACGTAACAATGCAAAGACACAAACCACATAATAATGCAGTTTAGAACAAAGACTATTGTATCCTCAGTCCAAGCTCTGCTTTCTATCTTGAACTCCAAGGAGAATAGCATCAGAGATGCCCATGGCAATACAAAGCCCAGTGACTTCAAAAGGACATGATGGAAAGGAGGGAAGACAGATAACGTTTTTAGAGGATTTTGAGAACTTCAATAAATGTTTCAAAAAAACAAGAGCAAATATTTAAAGCAGTATTGGTAAAGGCAAACTGGTTTCTGTCTCCACACAACACTGATGTTACTGTAGTAGTTTCTTGAGCACATGTGGAATGTGATACGCCATGTAGGTTGGCTACAGTGGAGATTAAATTCATGAATTACAGACAAAACAGCATGAGCTTCAACAGCTTGAATAAAAACACCGTGATACTTTGACAAAGCTGTAACATGCCCAGCTAGTGTGTCCCAGACTTTTTTTTATGATCTAAAATAGTATAAGCACCTTCCAATTAAATCATTCACAGCCCCTGAACATAAAAAATAAATAAATTAATTAAAATATCAATAACCTACAGAAAGCTGTACAAGGCCATCAGCAAGCTTCCTCAATTTATCTCCACACTTTTTTTTTTTTTTTTTTTTTTTTTTTTTTTTCAAGATGAACCTATGCCTTTTCCAGTGTACAAGCTGATGAAACTAAAGGTATTCATAAGCCTAGTAGTAGCAATTCAGGGCATTTGCCTGATTGTTAATGGTAGCAAAAATAAAATAAAATAAATAAAACAAATCCAAGAAATATTTTAAAATCTTCCATTTAAAAAGTAACAAAGGGGGAACCCATAGAGGGAACTCAAGATTCTCTAATGCAATTTTCTGCTCTAACAGTTTGCAGATGAGTAGCTGTTAGTCACTGAAAGGTACGACACTGCACCCACTGCATGGCATCTTTGGAGTCTTTGTGGTAAGCCATCTGCCACAGTGGTTTTCAAAATCTCTTTCAGTACCAACATCAGACAACATCTCCTGCAGTTTGCTAAAAAGCAAATTTTTGACTGTTATCCAATTTTTTCCTTAAATTATAAAACTAAATGGCTCAAAAGCAAAACAGACTCCTGTCCACTGAAGTGTGAGAAAAGTGTTAGCTCTTTTTTTTTTTGTTTGTGGTTTTTTTTTTTCCTCCTCTCCCCCACCAAAAAAAATATTTTTCAAGAATTGTACAGATAAACACAGTACTGATATGTTTACTGTGCACAGTACGGACTTGAAGCCCTAACAAGCAGGTTATTAGACATTTTGCAGTTTGCACTGCATAATTTTGCCCACAGTTTTTAAAATCTCTTACTATAATTCTGTAAACCCACAAACACTTGTGAAGTCATGGAACTTCTTACAGTATAATTTCCTTGGGTTTTGCCCAGCCATCGAAACTGTTTGTCAAATACATCTGAGTCTAGATCATATTAAAAGCAGCTTGATTATTACTAACCCCAACTTACACAGTTGTCGAGACAACAGAGTGAATATCATTAACAGAAACTGCTTCTGTCAAACTGGAAATCATAGCTGAAGTCTCACTCCCATGTTCACATTATCCAAAACAGTATGCAAATTTGCGAATGCAAAAAAAAATTCCAAATGAAGTTTGATGCCTTTCTAGACTGGTCCAAACAGACTAGTAAACTTTCTCTCTCTCCTTTCCTACTTGGAAATATGAAATATGTTTAAATCTTTCTTTATTAACATAAAGTCTATAGAAAAAATACTCAGCTTTAATTTTCACTTGCAAAGCTTTCATGCAACTCAGCCAATGTTCAGAAGACAGACTGTAGATGTATTTACCTACAAGTAAGACCTATTCATGTATAAAACATCTCACCAGTCTTACTAGCTGATTGCTCACATCCATAAGCCACCACATCACTAAGTAAATAACCACGTTGCCAGATGCACAGGATTCACTCTGGCTTCATTTGTCTGACACCAACCAAGTTCATGAAAACTATGCTAGACATATGCCTAAAGCATATCATTAGTAGAGTGCTCACAAGCAACGGACCATAATTTCAGATGCAATACTGTATGTGCATAGTTCAGTTCCCTGTCACTAAGGTGTAACCCCTCAGAATGTCTGCAGATGTTGGAACATTGTGAGGAACAGTTGATACTCCAAAGGGTTGTGCTGCTGTTCAGGGAGGCATCAACAGGCTTGGAGAAATAAGCCAAAAGAAATCTCAAAAAGTTCAAAGAAAATTAGATAAATTAAGTCCTGCACCTGTGGAGGAACAACCCTAGGCACCAGCACAGGCAGAGGCCAACCATCTGGCAAGCAGCTTTGAAGAAAAGGCCCTGGGGGTCTCGGAGGACAAGCTGACCACCAGCCAGCCACGTGCCCTTACAGCAAAGGCCAGCAGTGCCCTGGGCTGCATCAGGCCAAGCACCGCCAGCAGGCCGAGGGAGGTGATCCCTCCCCACGGCCCAGCACTGGTGGGACACCCAGAGCGCTGCGCCCAGAGCCGGGCTCCCCATGACAGGTACATGGCCTTACCAGAGTGAGTCCTGCAAAGGGCACTGAGGTGACTGAGGAACTGGGGCGTCTGCCCCATGAGGGCAGGCTGAGAGCATTGGGGGCATTTAGCCTCGAGCAGGGGAGGCTTGGGAGGATCTTATCAGTATGTTTGTACATACTGCAAACAAATGGATTCAGTGGAGAGAAAAAAAAAAAAAAAAAAAAAAGAAAAAAACCTCCCTTCCTGCCAGCTGATATGTGTTGCTTTCTGAAATTTGTCCTTCACCTTGTTAAACCTAGTTTAAATCTTAATTTACATCTTCTTTTCCTCTAAATATATACTAAATGATTGGGTTTGGATTTCCTCCACATTTCTGCTAAAACGTACTTTGTAGCAACTGGAGGCAGGGTTTGCTTGTTTGTTCTAAAAGTTCTCAGGACTGCTTTACTGTACGTTCCCAGAGGCACAGTTACAGCAACAGTCTGGGTTAGCCTCCTATGACACCAGGGTCAGCATACAGTTACCTATGCCACATATCTCCATGTAGCAACCAAACCAATCTAAAAGCTCCTTTGATTTGCTAGAATGAAGCTTCACTGAGGATCAGGATCCAGTTTTTTTTTTTTACAAGGATTAATATATGAAGTACAAATTGAGCCCTGCTTAATAAAAGCTTAATGCTCTTACTTATGTAACCTGATATAATAAGTGTATATATATAATATGCTATTTTTCTGCCAAGTTATGCTATTTTTCTGCCAACTACATAAAACACCTAATTATATTATAGTATATACTTTCAAGGCATGTAAAGCAATACACTGTCCATTCATAAACCTCTGTTCAAAAAAATAATTTTTATTGTTCACTCAAACTTTACAGTTATATTAAAATATAATAAACATTTGGGAGTACATCATCAAAACAAGAATAACATGAAATGAATTGAATGCTTTATGATTTTACATGCAAACTACTATAAACCAAATTCTTATGATAACACTATCTTAGCTTATCTCATTATCTCATTCAAGGTCTATAATAATATGTAAAGTAGAACTAGAGAAAGTTCATATGCTTTATAATCATTTCAAAACCTTCCAGAAAGTTTATTTTGCACATACACACACAGACACCACATACACTCTTTATATATATAAACAAGAAACATGATTTTCCAGTAATCCTTAATTTGTATATCATTTGGTTTCTGAAGAGCTGGAAAAGAACAAGACCCTTCTTGGTTATTAGTGTTTATGTGGAGCACAGTGATATTCATAGACTTCAAATGTACTGAAACCCATATTAAATTGACCATTTTTCTCAAAGAGAAAGTTAAAACGGAAGGTCTAGTTCCAAACAGGAGCACTGGGGAAAAATGTTCATTGTGCCTCTCATCTGGCAGACCAGTAGTACTACTCTGGGAAATCAGTGAGGATTTGGGCAGACTGCCCACTCAACTTAAGGCTCATCTGAGATCCACATACATCCGCTTAGCTATCCAACTAGGATTTTTTGTTGTTGCTTTCATGCCCATATGATTTTAGTGCCTCTGTGCAATGTGCAAACCACTCCACATGCTTCCACAACAAAAAGGAAGACGGTATCTCAATACCAATGCCAGAAAACCTACGTTCTCCCACATTTGGTCCAACGTCCACTATGGTGACGGGAAAACAGAGTGAACTTTCATCTGTCAAAGACATATTGCTAGAATTAAATATGTTGCAGATTATCTTGGGATCCAAACAGAAAAATGAAGCTATCGAGGATATGTGGTGACTGTGCAGCAGCTGAAAGGAACTGTACAGCCTAAAATAAATGCCTTTTTATGTCTGAAAACAACAACAACAACAACATGCAACTACACACATACACCCCTCTAATCTCTTGCACCTTTAATGTGTTACTCAAGTATTCTGTAAAAACACGGTACAGTGTTTATGTAGTAAGTCAGGTATTTTCTTTACCTCCATAAAAACATCTAAGAAAAAAACAGAACTATATAATTATATATATATATAACTATATAACATTGCCTGCGATTAAGAGAACTCCAGCACTGCACAATATCTGTCACACTTAATCAATAACTATTTCTCAGAATGGTTTGTATGCTACCAGAAATGGCCAAGATGCAAATTTTTGAGTTTGGAGAGTGCTTTTTATTGTATGCAATGCATAGAATCATAAGAATCTTGTATACAGTCCTTATAACAGATACATGACCTTTGAAATGCCAAAGATCTGTTTGCTAGTGAATGTTTATCACCAAATAGCTGTCAGCTTCCAAGTTTTTAAAAGATTAACTGTGCTGAGTCATGTAGCACAAAACGCCGCAAACCATCCATGGAATGTTGTTACAGGAGACCAGCAACTTGAAACCCAGCTTGCTGAAAATACTAAAAGTAGTTTCACACACCAAATGTTCCCTAAATCTTTATTTGAAATAATTTTCTGAATATTTCAGAAAGGAAGGGATATAATTTGGAGGTAATAAGTAAGGCTTTAAAAGAGGCAGGTTGCATTTCAAATTTGCAATTGCAAAACGTCTTTACAAACAGTTATTCATAGCAGTGTTCATGAGACACGAGCATCATGAACATAAAGTCATTCAGAGTCACGCAAATAAAGTCATTCACACACATCCATAAATGTAAAGGAATTATGAACACAATCATAGCAAATGAGTGTAATTAGTTTTTCAAACTCTTCTCAATATTTTTGCTGTTTTTATTTTTTACTGTGCAAATGCAAATTTAAGAAGTTACTTTGACATTAGGCAAGAGAAATGAAGTGATGTGTGCATCATTACACCTTGCTGTCTGTCTTTCAAAACCTTTCAAAGTATAGGTTACTCTGATTTTCTGATACAAAGATAATCCTAAAATTACCATTCTTTCTGAATTTATTTAGCAAGTTATTTTAGAAAACCTGTCTCTAATTCCACCTCCTTTTATCACACCGATCATTCCCTTTTTTCAGGCACTATAGCTGGTGAGTTTCTTTGTAGTCCTGTTCCCAGATATTCTACAGCGCAAGTAATGGTGTTAGGAAAAGATTCGTGTACTGACTACTTTTAACCCCCATCCAATAAGCATTACATGAAGTGATAAGAGGATATTAAGCAAAATATACATCTCCACAATATATTAAATACACGATACATTTTAAAATTCCATTAAGGAAACCAAAATCATGTAAATATGGTGATAAAATCAGAGTACACAGGCCACTACATACATAAAAATCAAATCCAATTTAGAAGCAAACACAGGTTTGTTCAAACAGCATTATACAATTTCTTTAACACTTACAGAATTTAGATGAACAATATTTTCATTCACTCACAGTTTAGTATAAATATAAAGCAAGGCACCCCTTAAGCATTTTAAATAACAAATTAAACATTTACGTTTTTTACTGTGCAGTCAGGCTTAACATTTATGCAGCTTCAAAACCAAAGTACAGCCTCAAGGGAAGCCTCTCCACTGACAAATTAATACCTTAGAGAATAGAGCTGAATGGTGGCAATGAACTCATTTGTTCCCCCAATAATGAAGAATGACTCTTTCTTTACCACATCTGTGACTGTTGCTATGGTGACCCAGACTTACCTCATTGCTTCTCGAAGTGCTCCTCGCTCACTAAGAGTCGTGTGCTTGATGTCATCAAAATTATTTTCTAGTTTCTCACAGTTCTGCAACGAATGGAAGAATCCATGTAAGGCTTTTAAACAGTTTATTGTGCATGTATTGACATTATTCAGCATCATGCAAACAAAACTGATATATATTATGTAATCTCACAAATTATGCATTCTGTTTTAATTACACAGGAGTCATTAAAAAGACATTGAGAACTCAGAAACAAAGTAAATATGAATCTTATTATATGGTTGTCATGGAAATCATCTTATAAATGTTCCATAATGAAATGTACAGAATTTACACTTTTTTCCTTCCTTCCTTCATTATTTTTTTTTTTAAGGAAAATAAAATTTTCCATTATCAATATGCAAGGCAACAAAGCTACTACACACACACAAGAATTAAAACCTAAATGTGTATTTACAATAATAAAAGTTATAAATTCTATTCCAATGAAACAGGCAGTGTTGTTATAACAAACCTAGCTTTATTAGCTCTACAGTTTTTAAAACAGAAACTGAAAAAATTAATTGCTTATGGATATCTCAAGGATTTGATATATTTTCCAGGTTAGAGCTCGCCAGTATTTCTAAAAGTAATATGAAGCCAACGATTTTGCAACAATAAATGAAATAAAACTTCCCTATGTTCTGTTACTTATTATTAAATGTGTGACTAGTTCCATTACTCCAGAGTGCCAATGCTTTTCTCCTACTCCCATATAGGCAGTAAAATTGATTCAGCAGATGCTGGGTAATACAGAAATTTATATCTGTGTAAAGTGAGTGTGAAATACCAGCAAACAAGAGTTCTCTGAACACCTGCATCGTCTGTAGGATTTTATATTGTTTTGAGGCTTCTCCAGTGCACGAGTCTTTGAGGTACCCCTGTTCTTTGCAGCACCTTTCGCCAATACCAAAACTTACCTCTGGGAGGCATCATTTTGCCACATGGGTTGAAAAGAAACACAAGTTGCAAGCATAACGGTTACTATTGCTAACAACCATGAAGAAACCATTGTCAGTCTCTTTATGCAGCATCTTCAAACAGAATATATGAACTGTTATGTGGTCATATTGCTTTTTAGGTTTTAATATTTGAATCAATTTGCAAGTTGATAGCTGAAAGAGATATAGTAAATGTTACCTATTATTTCTTTTGTATATTGATTCTTTATTTTTATAATTATATTCAGGTAGCAGCTCTTGTAAGAGCATTATGGGAGAGAAAATACATATTTCTAAATGGCCTAACAAGATACCTTAGTTTGTTCAATTAATGTTATTTTTAAATAAAATCATACATGCTTTAACATAAAGTTTTAATACTTTAACAATGCATTACATTTCTGAGCAGGAGAAACAAACAAACCCACATTTGGAACTCTGAAATTTTCTTTCCCTTATTAAAGTGATAAATGTCTTAAGTAGTAGTAAATCTTATCCCATGACTAATCTAATATTTGTCTTTGTTTTTTATTCCAATCAAATACCCTTTGTATGGCAAAATCCTACTCAAAAACTCAAAAGGATTACACAAAAAAGAAAGGGAGTTCTACAATTAAATACTCCATTATTCAGATCAGCATGCATTGACTTTCAGCTCCAAGCACGTACACAAAAGAAATCCAAACTGACAATAAAGAATTCCAGATTTATATGTATTAAACTGAAAGCATCTGTGCAAGAAAACAATCAAAACTCACATCCTCCTGGAAAACAGACCAAAGGAAACACCATTTGGAATAAAGCTCCAAGCACTGTAAGAGGAAAGCCCATTTATTAACAGTCCCGTGCCACCAGCATCTCAGCACAGGTTCAGGAATATCTGACCACCACGCAGTTCATTTCTCTTGATGTTTTAGTATATATTATGTAGAGAATGACAGAGGATCGAAAGCTCACACGATTTTATCAAACAGAAATAAATCCTCTCTAAACCAACAACAGAAAATAATTGTTGGTCTCTAAGTGGAAATTCCTAAAATGAGTAAGTCACCAAATTCTGTTCAGCTGGTATTTATTCTTTGTCTATGTACTGTGTTGTCAGTTGAAGGGCAACAAAGGTGGCTCATTTCTAAAGAAAATGCTGTGATCATGTTGTCTTACACAAAAATTCCCTCTCAATAACAAACCGAATGTGGAAAAAAACAATGAATAGATAATCCAGGACAAACAATAGAACACGCTTTAAAGACTCAAATAATAGGTGTTATAATAATTCAATTGGCAAGAAGATTAACTTACTTTTAGCACTTCTGCCAATTGTTTCTGGACAATATCACATCTATCTTTCTCAGCTACTTTAAGCCAAACAGCTCTCATCCAAGTACAGTAGCTGGAAAGCCTATAACTATTAGGCAAAAAATGACCAAAAACAGAGGCAGATACAAACACCTAAAGGAAGATAACCTCATAATACAATATCATCACTTACTGCACATGTTGAACAGGAGAATAAGCAACTATTGATTATACCTACTCTTTTCCAGTTAGAGCTGCAGTAATCCAAAATTTACATTGGATCCAATCCTCTCAATGAAAAGAGAACAGAAGTCTGAAAGACCAAAATATAAGCATAGCTTATAGTCTATAGATAGTACTTCTTCACAGCTCTAAGTATCAGGTTGCGCACTACATCTCCAGACCCTCTAAAAGAATACCAGCCTATGAGAAAGGCTACCAATATGCATGAAACTGAGCATGAGAATACTCTGAAGAATACATCTACAAAGTGATGAAACTTTAGTACAACATCTAGGTTAATATGTATATACATCTTGCACAGGAAAGAATGTTTTGGTCCATAATACTTTGTAGATTTAAGTATAATGAGCAATTAAACTCCCAGGTGTTTTTTTGTTTGTTTGTTTGTTTTTAGCAGCAGTTCAAGCAGAAAAATCAAAACACAAGCAATGGCTTTGGAGGTTTACGGCCAAGTGATTTTCTGTGGATATAGATAGGGTCTAGAAACTTTAACTCTGTGGTTGAATAATTATATATTCACAGAATCACAGAATTTTCTAGGTTGGAAGAGACCTCAAGGTCATCGAGTCCAACCTCTGACCTAACGCTAACAGTCCCCACTAAACCATTTCCCTAATTGCTCTATATGCTTTTGCTGTTGGCAGATCTATAGTGCTGTATATATAGTGCTAAACTAAATACCACCTTTGAGAAGTTTGGGATGAAAAATAAGTAGGCAGAGATATGATTAAGGACATGGTCATTATAAATCAAACTATCAATGCATATCAAAAAGCCACACAAAAATAAATCCTGTGTTTTCTTCTTAAAGAATAAATACTTTAAGGTTTTTAAATGAAGCAAAATATCAAGGGAACTGTTTGGATATATAAATGAATGGTTTATTTATCATATGAGATCTTAAATAAAACTATGTGATAACTAGTTAAAAAGGGCAATGTACCTTAGATATCCGAAAGTATCTGTGGCATTATACATAGCATACTGGTGAGGCATGCAATCAGAAATGAGAAGGATGAATTGATGAAGGATGAATATATGAAGATGAGGAAGAAGGAAAATTAATAAACAAAGCTTCTGTAACAAAAAAAAAATTATATATATATATATATATATATATATATGACTTGGTAGTCAGCAACTACCAAGTTCAAAAGACTTTTACTCTTTGACACTAGGTGTAGTAACACATTATCTCTAGTTCACACAACTAGAAAATATAGAGTCACTAGTTTTAAATAAAAACTGACTTTTATAAATAAATAATTTAAATTATTTATAAATATATATTTTTTTAAATAAAAACTTGACTTGGCCATTAGAAAAAAAATCTTGATTTGGTCTAGTGGGTCAAATGCAACACTCAAAAAGCAAAACTGGTCTATCAACTGGTATCACCACTGAGGATCTCCCTAAATCACAAAAGCATCGCTATCTGCTCTGCTAAGGGCTAAGATAGTTTTGAGAACAGCAAAACCCAAATTTGCCGATTCTGCAATACAGTACTGATAAAAGTAGTCCTATTTCCATCAAAATCAACTGTAAATCTTCTGTCCAGTCAAACTAGAGTGGGATCACATTAAGCCACATCCCGCTGTATCCTGAAATACTTCACTTAAGACTTTCAAAAGTGTTGGTATTACAGATAATGTCTTGCACACATTTCTAGATAGTTGAGAAATAAAATCGTTTGATCTGACAACAGTGTAAGACATATTCTAAGGCAGCTTGTGACACTGAAGTTCAGTAGATCTCTTATCCTAGTTGATATGCTGCCAAATCAGAAACCTTACCTAAAATATCCTCTTCCTCTCTCTCCCCCATGAAAAAAGTTTGTAGGTAAGTAGGATTGCTGAGTTCTTAAAATTCATTGCTTCCACAAGAATTTAGGAAATTTTCTTTAGAAGCTTATTTTTTTTCCAAACATTTATTAAAAAAATGTTTAAAAAACTTACATTTTTACTGCCAAATGACCTCTGTATAAAAATCATGAGGAACATATAGCATTTAAAAGCTAGAATCCCTCTCACTTGTTAAGTTTATGTCTACTATTGGTGCTAATGCTAAACCAAAATTTTTAACCCATTTTTCTTTATTATCCATGAAATAAGTTCCTACAGAGTACAGTGTCTTAATTTTCTACTGTTTATGCAGCCAAATTTTAAAATGCGTATGCTAAATGTACCTAGATTTTGGAGTGCTGGTCCGAATTTTGAAGACATAGCTATCTCCATGTTTCAGTTTGCAATCTATCTCCTCAAAGGTAGCTATGAGGGATTTCCAAAAAACAAAAATTAATAAAAATCCCCTCACACACCACATGTCTGGACATATCAGCTTGCTCTTCTGAAAATATTGTCCGTACTGCAGAACAGAAATCTTTTTTAAAAAGTTGTAATAAAAAATCTGACCTCTTTTAGATCGTAAAAAGGTCTATGTATAAAAAGTGCAGAGTGATTATTTCCATATTGACCTTATTGATAAATAAAGTGTAAACACCAATAAACACTTGCCATTCTGGAAATCTGATATATTTCATCAGTAGAAAACTTTAGAATAACTATCTTGTGTTTTATAAACCTAAAGCAACATTATAATAGTAATCTAAACTGTAATATATTGCTGCAAGGATAATTATTAAGGGAAAACACAGCTGACATTTTCTGATTTATGCACACAATCAGAGATGGAGTCCAAGGACTGTGACATAATTATCTTCATGCTAACAATTTTTGTAAATCTCTTGACAGAATTTTAGCTAATTTTAAAATGCCTTCTGAAGATTAGCACTTAAAACTGTTGGGGAAAATAGCACAATTTATTAGCAAGGGTATAATTGTAAACCTTCCAAATACTCATTGTGAATATCATTTAGACAGTAACTCCTGCTCTAGCAGCTGGTATATAAGACTCCTGTTTATGGAGTCTTGAAACAACAGATAGAGTATAATCTAATTAAACAGGATTACATGCAAAAGAAAAATTATTAAAAACAGACTAATCAACAATTGCTATGAATTTGTAATAGCACTTCTACTTCTTCTTTTGATGTGAACTTATGTAACACTGTGCTTTATTACAATAAAACCTAAATACTCTTAACAGACCTCTCTTGATCTGGAACAGACTGTCTTTCTACACTGAAACAACACAAAAAGCTAAATTGTTCCATTGATCTTCTCTTCCAGACTTAAGCACCCATCTGCTATAGGGTAAAATGACTTATGTATTGCATTTATTATAATGTCGGTGCTTAAATTAAAGTTATTCAGTAGTCAATAGCTGTATTTCATATAGGAAGCCCCCTTAAACTATCTTCATATTGAGCAACTAAACAAAACAGATGCCATTTGCCAAAGAGTTAACAGCATTTGTTTTATCTACAGAGCATTGCTGAAAAACTAAACAAGAAAGAAAAAGGATTGTTTGATCCTATCTGCAAGATATTACAATCTAAACAATATCCACCTAGTAAATTCCTCCTTTCCATTTGCTGTGACTCATTCTCAAGGGGTTCTCATTCTAAACAGAGGGAAAAGCAGCTTAAAACTGGTACCTGACCAGCTGTTCACAAAGGAAAAATATGTATTTTTAAAATGTGTGTATATTCTTAGTATCTGCAGAAACTATATTGAGCCCTCAGGTATTTACATAACATTTGACAGCATGTCATTCATAATACATGAACATTTGTTGTAACAATTTTTTCATTATGTGATAGTCACATTGGCCAGACAGGCTCTTTGCGAAATGCAGATATCAATACACCAAAAATAGCAGACTTCCAACAGAAAACCAGCTCTAAGTGTTAGTAATCAAACAAAAATCAATAGAGAAAAATATTAAGTAGAACCGTGGGTGGCTGTAATCAATGCCTCATTAGCATAAGCATGTTATTTCTTTTCAGTTCATTTAGAGGAAAATTATTTTTAAGGCACTAAAAATAGTGTGCATGCAAACTCACACACAAATAACGCTTTTCCCCCACAAACAAGAATATATTGGTAAGACAGGATTCATACTGAGAAACTCCACTGCACGAGGTGTTTTCTGAAAGTCTGTATGCTTTTTGTTACTAATTACCACAAATATTGCCCATGTAACTGGTAATTCTGAAGTGGAAGCAGACAGTTTTGGAATTTGTATAGTTCTCTCAGTTTATAAAGTGATGCAGATAATCCTCAAAGACAGGTAATTATATGAAAGTTAATTACTTGTTAAACACACATAACACTTTAGTTTGCAATTTTACCGGGACTGTGAAAGTTCTTCCGATATGAGTTGGCATTCTGCTAACTTCCCTTTCATGCTGCTTCACGCACAAATTTTAAGTGGCAAATTTATAACAGCCTTCATGTTCACACAAGGGTATGGAATCTTGCTTGCATCCAACCTGCTGTTGTCAGAGCAGATGTAGACACCACGTGTTTTGGCAATGGGTAACACATGAGATAGCAGTGATACGGGGAAGATAAGAAAAGACATTCTGAAAGGATCAAGCATACCACACAAAGAATAACAGACCAAAGAACTCAGGAAAAGAATAAAAAGCTAACAATATGCAATAAAGAGGCACAGCTGGAAATAATAAATTGAGAGAATGCAGGTGATACCACTAAACAGGACATTTTATAATAGTCCTCCCCTTATGACTCATCTTTACAAGGCAGAAAACTTTGAGAACAAGAAAGAAAACTCTTGCCTCTTCCACCTTTTTACTCATCTTCCTAGAACAAATATTAAATCTGATCAACAGAGGAATGGGAAGACTTAGCAATAAGCTTCCAGCAATAAGGTCCCTCTGCATCCAAAGGACGTTCTTAAGAGTGCTTCCCGGTGTGGTGCTGGGCTCTGTAGAAGAGAGCAATACACATCATCTCTTAGAATATGATAAGAAGTTCATCTAGACACTTTATCTTTTAATGAGGCTGCTATCCTGCCTTTTTTTTACACTGCAAGGTCTGAGCACCATATGAGGGCCTTCACAGTTGTTGTTCAAGATACTATCTGGGACCCATTCTTGAACGTTGAATCCTCAAGCTCTCCAAGGCTCGCAGCATGAATTTACAATTTAATTCTTTCAGGGCATGCAGTCTAAGTAAAGAGACAGAGTCTCTTTATGCACAGTCTCACATAATTTCTAAATACCTTATTTTCAATTGACAGTGAAAATAGAACTGAAAAAAAGTTTATTAAGAAAACAAATATCCCAAATGCTATACTCCTTCCCAGTACTTTCCTGTACCTCAGCCTAGCTTTTCTCTTGGGATTCTTCACTCTGCTTAAGCAAATATTGTTCTCCTGACTCACTGAGATTAAATAAAATGAGAGTATGTAAGTAAAGACCAGAATCATATCGAGAATTAACATTTACAGAGCTCATAACATGGAAAAAAGAGAAGAATATTTAAAATGTGGGTAGAACTCTACTCCTAAGGAACAGATTGTGTTCTTGACCTTCAACAAAGAGCATAAAGATAAAACACGTACCCAGAAGCCCACGGTTTTGTGGTTTTGTTTTTTTCTTTTTTGAAACTGAATGACCAAGAACTTAAGGAATTAATCCAACATGTTTGAAAATACTGCTTAAAGGATCCCTCTTATTCTTCATCCATAGCTCCAGAATTATTGAATATAAAAGCTTTTCAAAAAAATAAGGTTGATGTTTTAAACAGCATCATGAAGTGATGGAGTCCAGCCCTATGCAAGGAAATAAAAGCAACGCACATGTTAGCAGGCTTGCTTCCTCAGCCCAAGATCCCTTTTCATCTCTTACAAAATGAGAACAACAGTATTTTGCAAAGGTTCCTCTATAAAACATTTTGAGTTTGTGTGCTCATCATGCACTACAGTTCCCTGTAGTTACCTCAGTACTCAACAAATTAACATGACAACTTTCAAAACCACTCATGCAGAGGCCTATCTGCCTAAGCTATTTGTCATGATTTGCATAAACCTCTTTACTAAATAAGCAAACTGAATAGGCAATGTCCTACCAAGGGCCACCTCTCCTAATCTTATAGATCTTATTGACAGCTACAGAAACAGACAAAAAAAAAAAAGCTGTAACAATTAGATAAGAATTTTTTTTTTTCTTGTATTAAGATCCTTTCCTCTGATTTCGTGTAGTACCAAGAAAGTAGAGTATATACACTTCTATTCTGGATTACTGTAATATCTAGAAATCAACATCACAGCATTAAAAATTACTTTGATAGCAGTGAAACAAGTTTCCTCATGTGATGGTTGATGGTACTTACCACAGGCGAAGCCAAATATAAAATTGAGACTAGATTTCCCCAGAGAAATAAATGGAAATATTAAGTTTACTGAAGTACCATCTACCAGACTCGAAGGCATAAGAATTAGGAAAACAGCTGCAGCCAGCACAGCATAACCCTTGTAGCAAGACCCTGTTGTGGTTGCCTTACATGCTGGCATTTTATATCAGATTTTTCCATTACTATCCTTCCTCATGAGAAACTGAAGAACAATTTGACTTGTAGTAATCTGAAGCTTATTTGTATACTATGTGTTATAAACACCAACAAAAGGCCAACTCAGCTCTTGTGTTTTCAACTACACATTGACTCCAAACGAACTGTGGATGACAGCAGGATACATCATGAGAGGACATATGAGCTGACAATGCACGCATCTCTGAAAAAAAGATAGGTGACAATCTCTTCTATTTCCATTTGATTTGAGATTCAAAAGACAGAACTGACATACAGGAAAACAAGGGATTGAAATAAATTTTGTATTTAATACAATCTAAAATACTAAGTCAGAGGAAAAAATGATTTTTTTTTCCCTTCAAATTTACCTAAAAATAGTTAAAAGATTAATACATTTGTATGCATTCTTTACTGTCCTCATCACTGACTGGTATCTAAAATCTTACTGTAACACTACAGGCTCCACATAGAGTAAGACAACGGTCTCCGTAATTTATACGAAGTCAAAGGAAAGCAATAGAAGCATCACTACCACACTCATGAAGCTGAAAATCATGTACAAGAATGAAAAAAAGAACCAACAAATTGTTTTTCTGGGAACCAAAACTCTTTAACAGTCAACACAATTACATATTTTTAAATATGCATCAAACTAACTTAATTTTTAGTCAAAATGAAAGCTTACACTCACTGCTAAAATCATAGCAAGATAATAAGTCTGGGAAAAAGAAAAAAAAACACAGAACAGGACAGTATAAACACTGTTGCTGTAATATTTTTTATAACCCCTCAGGATTTGGGCAGAAAATCAGAGGTATAGGGCTATTACACTAGCTGCAGATCTTATAAAGTTATCACCATCTGTTCTGTCATCTATTTACAGATACAGAGCCATAATCAAAAACTAAGTAAAAATTTCTCAAATAAGCATAATTTTCTTCAAATAAGATACTGGGCATCTTTAATAAACTTGAGACTCTCCCAATTCAAACAAAAGGATAAGCTGTATCTGTTTCTTTTCTGTAGGAAGTGACACGAATGAGAACTCTCCCATACACAGAAGCACACAGTTTATACACAGCTACATGCATCAGCAGGGCATTGAGAAGTGCTTTTTATAGTCAACATTAGAAAGAGTATTAGGAGAATGCTTCTGTAATGCTGCTTATTCGCATATCACTAGAAAACATCCAGGATAAATGTATACAGGTCTCAGTTCCATTTACCATCTCAGAGCATCCAACACCTCAGTATTACACTGTGCTCTCTTCTAGTTCTGTGTTCCATTTACAGTCTTATTTGTAAGGTTTTTATCCCTTTAGAAGATTTCGTGTCACCACCTGAATAACTTTCATCTCCAAAAGCTTCTGGCCTGTGTTTAGACACCTCAGACTGCTGTATTCCCCTTCTTGTCAGTCTCTTAAAAATTGTCACGTTCAAGATGAGGTGAGCAATACCAAGCATGCCATGAAGCACTAGAGAAGACCCTCCTCAACAATTCTCAAGGACACAAGGACATCTGATGACAAAATTCTGAAGAAGCCTAGAGCAAAGCTCCTCGGTACAAGCGCTCTTTGGAGGACTCTGGTTCAGGTCCCACAAATAACACTCCCCATGACAAAATAAAATGGAACAGCTGGGTGAAGTAGCACAGTTCTTGAGCTAATAAATTGGCTTTCTTAGCAGTGCTAGCTCCGTCATAGCATTTTCCTCACACGGCTATACTATTTTCAAGTCTAGAAGTGGGTCCAACTATTGCAAGTAAAGGGCTTTTAGTTCCCAGAACACCGCACAGAACAGATTTGCTGCTGCTTACGTGTTTAACTTGGAGAACGTGAACAACCCACGCTCTCCCTGCAACCAGAGCTTAACCTGGTACCCTCAGTGCAATCATTCACATTTTACAATAAAAAGCAGTAAATTAGTTTTGAAAGTACTATTTTCAAAGTTACACTAATCAGTATTATAAACAACACTGGAAGTCTTATTATAAAGTATTTTTCCTCTCCACAAAACACATTGGACTCAGTCCCCTGCTCCTGAGCATCACTGCTACTTTTGCATGTGTGCAAGTACAGCTGTAGGACAGAACAGGGTAGCTGCAAAGCAAATAGAAACAAAAAATCATTATCCTTTCAACACACAATCACTAATTTTTTTCCTTCTTGAAGCCATCTTCACCTCTAATTTTTAATTCTTATGCAGCAGTTTCCTCATTTCCCTTGTGTATGAACTGTTTGAGCTTTCAATTTTTAATTTTTCTTCAGTAGTACCCTTTCTTCCTTTTTTTTTTCTTCATTACTTGGATTTTTCCTCTCCTCTACTGTTCTGTTCCCCTTTATTTGTTTACTTTTTTCCCTGGTCCTCACTAATTATTTCATGTCTCAGTCTGTTTCATTATGTCATGGCTTTTCCTTTCCCATTTTTTAATAATGCATTCCTTTATTCTGCTCCTGCAGCTCTCTGATTTCTGTGTGCTTGCTTAACTATTACCCAAATGGCTCCAAGCAGGACACACTCAAACTGGTGAATAAATAAATTAAAAGAAAAATACTATCTGTGGTGGTGCACTGTTGCCTAGCAACACTCTGCACCTCTCCACAGCTTTTCTAGAGCCCTGGTGGCAACGGAGCTTTTCGGACTTATTGCTACAAATATATACAAGATCGTTGTCCTATTGTTTGTCCGTTCAGTAGCAAATAAATGCAGAGAAAAATACAAATGAGAAATAAAAACTCCAGAGGAAGAACCAACAATAGCACTTGTGCTTCCACAGCACAGGAGCTGCAGCGGAGTGCAATGGGTGCTGCCTCCTGCCTTCTCATGCACTATGCAATATGCGAGCAGCTTACATGTTATTATTGACCAGTAATACTACTGCCATGCCAGTATTTGACAAATGCAATGTGAATCTTTCTTACACAAATAACATCTGTGACAAATTCACCTAACTCACGGACTGCTACTGGGAATGCTTCAGTTGTTAAGACTCTCTGACTTCCTACAGCCTTGCAAAGTTGCTGCTGAAAGCTAAGAAAAGACAGTAAGTAGCCTCCAGATTGTATAGGATGGGAAAAGTGGTCCAAGCATTATAAAACCTGAAAATACAGTGGAATTATTAAAGAAGTTAAGTTTGTTCCTAGAGCTTATATGAAGAATTGTAAAAGACATTCGACATTCAACTTCAAATGTGATAGAAGCTAAAGCTAACTTTTTTTTTTTTTTTTTTTTTTTTTTTTAAGTTTATGGCATTCAGTCTTCAAAAGGTAGAATCAAATGCTCATTAAGTCCATACTTTAAAAAATATTGATGATTCACCAACAGCTATACCAAGTTTCAAAAGGATAGATACATGTATGAAGTCATCTTCCCTGACACTCCTGTTTATTCCACAGTATGGAAGACTCCTTCCAACAGCCAATGGCAACTTAGAAAGAAAAGAGTCTTTCCAATTTTGGGATGGAAATAATCTTTTTCCCGGGAACAAAAATTTTAAGGGTATTAGGACTCCTGGAAGGGGAGTCTAGAAATAAGCAATGTTAAAGCAGAAGATAAATGAATAACTTAGCTGAGCCACCTGTGATGAAGCCCTACAGAATGGAGAAAATGTTCATTTTACATATATGTTTATGAAATGCATCAAAACTGGTGTTATTACTTGGGAATTTCTGATATGTCCCAATCAGCCTTAAAGCAGTTTGATGCCTGCACAGCAGAGTATTGGTAGCATCAGAACACACACTTTCACAAGACATTTAACAGCATCAGTCTGCATCACTCAGCTACAAATTGTTAAATAGTAAGGAGAAACCACAAGTGATTCACATAGGTAAGGCTAGGAAAAACTAATATTCAGGTAACAATCCCTGTTTATTAATCATATTCCTAAAGTAGTGTTTGTGGGAATTAAAGGCTGAAGTAAGTGTACATACAGCTGGTTGGAGAACACAAGAAATCTTGGTGATGTAGGCCACCATAAAGCAAACATGGGCACTGTAAAGTCAAGCACTTAAATTGAAACATGCCTTTAAAAGAATATTCTTTCAAAACTTGATTTGGCCCCTTTGCACATATTCATTAAAACACTGGTATGACCATATGCTATTTTACACAGAATTTCTGTCCAACTCAGAACAGAGAGTGTTCACCTACTCAACAGCCTTGCAACTTTTGTACTTAGTGTGTAGCCTTTTTGTGCTCAGTGTGTAGCCTTATTTACTGCACACAATTCAAAACCATACTTGAAGGCAGAACTATTTTTTCCATGAACATTTCAATGGCACTCATCACTTTGGTATCTGAAGTGATTTAAAAGCAATTTATTCTCCTGTATACCACAGATATCCCCTTTTAACAGATAGCAATCAGCAGAGAAAGACTATCCAATAACTGTGAGCATGCTATGTCAGACACCTATGGTCCAAAATGTGAAAACATGTAAGTGACTGGAAGTGACAACTTGAACGATCAGATTTGGTCTCTTGCTTTCACATTCAGTTATGTCATGTAATCTTTTGTATATGAAGTGAGGTTTTTTGTCCCCACTACTGCTACTGAAAGACCCTGGCACAATGTTTCACTGCTCTGATCATTAGCAACCTATTCTCTTCAAGGCTTCATTTATGGACAGCTAAACAATATCTTTGCATCATTATGCTAATGTTGCCATCAAATTATTAAAAATTTCATAGTTTTCTGAGAACAACAGTATACATTTTTATTCTGCTAGACTATCCACACTCTTCTAATTCTCCTCTAATCTCATCTCAAAAAACAGGACTTTCAATCCCTTGATAACTTTAACAGTTGATAGAAACTGAGAATGAAAATGCACTTTCTCTGCCTATCTCTACCAGAAGCAGTGGATCTGATTACCCTGACACTGTACTTGACTTTTTCATGTTCTTATCCAGTTGATGGAACAACCACCCTATAATCAGCTGGTATTTCTAAATCACCTTCCCTCTTAATTTCAACCATTAAGCTTCTAGTCATTCTTATCCTCAAGCTCTTGGCTGTACAGGCTCCTAAATGCACTATTAAATTTATTCGTATCTTTTTATTGTTATTATTCTAAACTTCAGTGTCTTATAGTTCTTTTTCTATGATGTTCTAGTTCCTTCTGTATTGACAATGTCTGTCAACTTTCAGGTAACACGCTCCTAATATTTATGCCAAGCTCATTAATGAAAATACTTCAACAATCTCTGCTAAAACCCAGAAGCAACTTTTTCAGCACTACTCACTATAATTCCCTTAAGCCAGTTCCTTATCTATGTTACTATGCTAATCCAAGCAGACAATACTTCATTATTAACTGGCAAAAAATAAAAAATAAAAAAATCATGTCAGTGTGTCATGATCTATCCCTAACAATAAAGCCCAACATATCTCGTTCCATCTTATATTTGCTTTAATGAATTTAATAAATCTTTGCTTTAAAACTTGTTTTTGAAGGTTTGCTCATTCCTGATACAAGATAAATTTGGGTTACACTTGCCCATCAGTTCTCCATCTTTTAAAATATAGAACTTTGTTGGCTATTCTTTAATCCAGTGCTATAACATACAGCTTGATTTATTTAACAGTCTTACTCTTAGGCCTGTAATTTCACCTTTTTTTTTTTTTCCTCTGTGATCCTTTTATAGACATTTTTCTGTCCCCTTGATTTCAGTGATGAAACTTGCCAAGTTTTTCTCTGTCCTGTCCAGGGTACTTTCCATTTCTGAACTTGTTTGCCCACTAGCCACCTCTCCCATTATATTGAAAATAGGACAAAAACTTACAAAGATTTTAGACAACACCTACAATGTATAGTGCTATCTTCACTATTTTTCCTCTTTCTTTTAATTAACATAGCTTTAGAACCTTTTACGGTTTGTTTTATACTGCTGAATAACCTACTATTTGTTTTAATTTCCTTGGCCAGGTGTGACTCGACTTCTGAAAGTTCTTTTTCCTCTGTATTTCCTGCTTTGCTCATTTTTCTCCCCTACTTATTCTCATGTTCTTAATAAACTTTTTGAAGCTGTTTTCCAATTTAGTTTGAAACTCTTCTTTACAAGTTAGGATGCAGATTCTAAATAACTTTCACATATTTGAATTAATAACAACCTTCTCATAATTCATGTCTTTGAGCAGCTTAGTTCAGTTCAAAGATCTGAAGTTATCTTCTCTGTCTTATAAAATACAATAAAAAAAATAAAAAGGTTTATTCTTCTACAGGATTTACATTCAATTAACTCAGAAAACTTGACTAACATTTTGCTCTGTGATTATCTACTCTATAACTCCTCCCCTCTTTATGGCTAAACTCTTTCAGCTTGATACCTGAATTAGTAAAAGTTGAGGCTATTTTAAATCAGAAGAGCTAAAGTCAAATTTTAGGGCTATTATTAACAAAGTTTGTCAGTTATCACATCAAAGAATACCTGCACCTTACCGTTATTAGGATTTATGTTATTCTAGGCTGTATATAGAAAGTCAGTGTCTTACAATGACTTACCTCTCTGATAGCATTAAGCTTAGAAAGTTGTGAAGGTAACAGAATGAGGACAATGAACTTCAGAAAATATGATTTCAATGGACAGCTTGGTATGTCTCCTGAAAGATATACTGATTGGTAAAGGAAAGCAAGGGAGAGGGCAGACCCCAACAGAGATTAAATTAAACACACAAAGGAAAACTATCTGTGAGTAAAGCAAAGCAAAAAGCGCTCAGGCCTTTATGATGTTACTATTTCTCCCCATGGTCTGGATATCAAAACTGTAAAAGCGGGGAAACTATGACGTATACACAAGTAAAAATATATACATTTTAAAGTATAAATGAACATCAAAGGCACTGTAGGTATAAGATCAGAAAGCTAATGCACTAAGCAAATCTCAATTAATGAAGGAAAAGAAAAAAATAACGAGGAAAAGGTTCTATAAAGATGAAAAGGAGGAAAATAAAGAGAAGAGCAGGTTAAACAAGAAAGGAAAGCAAACAAGTGGTGCAGAGTAAATTGAATTATTCACAGCCTTGTCTGTTCTCTTTATGACGATGGCATGATATAGCCGTAATGACTACTAGAAGTGTTATTTTTAGCAAAAACATGAGATGTTTACATATCACTGAGTCATCAACGAAATATGTGAAGCAATCCACAGACCACTATCAATTACATGGACAGACTCTGAAGACTAGAGGTTCCAAGGGACCAGAAGAGACCAACATAATGCTTCCCTTTACAAAAGGGGGGAGCAAATAGCAATTATATCCCCGGTGGAAAAATGGAATGAATTTATCAAAAATGGTAACTTATCCCTAGTCCTCTTTAATTATATGCAAAAGGTTCCTTCTTATCTTGTGGCTCTCACTGAGTGCTCTGCAAGGCCACCTCCAATAAAAAAAAAAAAAAAAAAAAAAAAAAAAAACACACAAAGCTAGATCTTTCTTGACAGATATTTGTATAACCCAATTATAAAGGTATATTAGAGACTCGTCACTCTTCTAGCTGTCACAGAGTAGAATGAAATGATTTCTTTGCCTCACACACTGAACAATTCCACAATGTGCAATTCCTTCTGCAAAAGCATTGGATTGACATGTATCCAATTTATGGCCTAAATTCTGACCCCTTGTTTTCCTGTTCCCAGCATTAAAAAGGAACAGAAAGTTTTACTCAGTTATTGTTGCAGATACTTGCTGATAAAACTGGACAGGTCGGAGATGGAAGAAGTGACTGCAAAAAACATGAATGCATAGACCTGTGAAGATGGATGGAACTGCTGCAACAGGAATACATCCAGAAAGGCTAAAAGCAAATATGTTTCCACATGGCACTACCATAGCTCCAGAGAGTGGAGCAACCACCACTTTCTACTACACGAATATGAAGTTCACACACACTATATGCAAGGCTCTTTCTGAGGAGTCTTATCTATAAACCCAAAGAAAACCAAACCTGAAGACTTTGGAACAGAGGAAGGTCAGATGTGGTTTTGCACAGCAATCCAGGAAAGCCACAAGGTAAGAAGGAGCCTTTTGCAGGTGACTATAAAAGCACTTAAGTTGCCATCAGATAATATATAGAGTTTGATACAACTTGAAAATTTGTATAAAGGCATTAACTCTTAGCAGTCAAATTAGAAGCTATTGAGATATTCTAATAGAAAAACCTTATGACAAACTAAAATAAAACAGAAAATTAAAGGATTATTGTACACGTTTCTTAAAGCAAGGACAAGTGTTATCATATACAAACATGTAAACCACTTTATTCTAGTGAAATGGTTACGAATGCCAGCATATGGTATCGATACGAGAAAATGCAGAGTAATTAGTTAATCTAAAAAATGCATGAGCAGGAATTTGACTGCTAAATGATTAAAGTGGTACATTTTAAAATGTGTATTAATATTTAATTATTGACACTATGAGAAAAGAGAAAATCTCTTGATGTTACTTCTCAGCTCTTTCTGATACTCAAAGTAACCCATGTATTATTCATATGAATAGTTTGCGCATATACAGTCAATCACTAGTTATATAAAAGAATCATTCTCAAATTCCCTAATCACCTCAATAGATCCTAATGCAATATTTTCCACATTTGGGAATCAGAGCATTTTATTTAAGAAATCAGTCTGGCCACGATGAATACAGCGCAGCCTGAGCAGACATCAGTTCAAAGAATCAGATGTCAAAGTGCTCCCTCTAATGTCCCTTAATCATCACACCAATTAGTGGTTGAATAGTGATGTGATTAAAAAGACTGCTGCTATCCTATACCTATTCAGACTAGAAGAATTCTACATATGTTCTACCAATTAATGTTTGAATAGAGTAGCGATTAGACTGACATCTGCCATTGTATATCCATTCAGAAAAGAGCTAAACTTGCATATTCATATGCAATGAAGACAAAAATAAATATTTGCAAAGGTAAACTATACGTTTAGATTATAAAGATAATTGAGTTGATTTCCCTTAATGACTGTTCTCTGTTTTACAATACATGGTATTATTTTTTATTTATAAATATATCATCTTTCATCAATACATGTCTAGAAATGGCCAAATTATTCACTGAGAAAGTATTTATTTATTAAGGTTCCCAATTTCAGGCTTTGGGTGAACCAGGTTTCATACCCATTTGTTTGCATTTTGCAGTATTTCTGCTTACAGCCATTAGTCATTTGTGAACTGCTAACTTAATTATTCTGTTACTGTGATACCTGATTGGGCACAAAAATCACATAGCATTTTTCCATCTGACTAGAAGAGAATGCTTAGGAGTAACAAACTGATTGTAGCTGAGAAAGAATCATCTCATTTACTTTTTTTTTTTTTCCTATGCAAGTACGGAAATTTGTATAGCAAGAGGTCCTTATAAGCTTTCTTTTAAATATAAATTCCTTTTTACTGTTTACAGAAGTCACAGCCACAGAAACGCTGTCAAAGTGAAAAGCAGTTTAAAATTTTAGCCAGCTCCTGATTACTACTGTTTTAAGGGAGTAACCATGTCCACTAAAGCTAAAGAGCAACATTAACTGTTATATCTTACAATGAATTGGAGGTCTCTCTCCATATTTATCACAGACCAATTTGATATTTGCATCATGTTGCACATGTGATATATGGCATAATAATTCATGTCAAGAAGACGGTTGATATTAATAAAGAAGGGGGAGATGTGGGAGTGTGGCAAGCCCCGTGGTTGATGATAACATCAGACTCTTAACGATGAGGCCATCAGGAATGTAAAAGAGTTTAGAGGGAACAAAGAAAGGTGATTCAGGAGACTCCGTGGAGTCTCGGGTTGCTTGCTCTCCAGCCGTTAAGGCATGGAAGTTGCTGGTTGTTTGCTGTTGTTATATGCAAAGTTGTTTGACCAATGAAAAGTTGTTTTTGAAAAGGACTGCTGTGGGGAGAAAGGTATAAGAGGGGAGCCTGTCCTCGAGATTAAAAAAAAAAAAAAAAAAAAAAAAAAAAGGCAACACGATATAATGAAGTTATGTCATCAATAAAGAAGCAGAAGAAAGGAACGAAAAGGAACAGGCTAGTAGAATGGAGACCAGGACGGGAACAGGCACACTGATTGCCTCATGAAGATAGGTTCGGCCAGACTCAGCAAACCGCCCAAAGAAGCTCGTACAGCAAGGCGCTGGAAATGGCACTCCGGAGCTGGAGAGAAGCGGACACGCGCAAACAACTGCTTCTTGCTGGTAAGCAGTTGCGCATTATGGGGAATCATACGTCCTTAGGAACAAAGACTGTCCTGGTAACCTTATGGCTTATCCTCCTTATTAACAAGCGGACAGTTTATGAGCCTGAAATATGGTACCAAATTGAGGTCAAGGTGTGGGACTCTGCAACTAAAAGCGACAAGGTTGCAGTGGGCTTGCTCGGCACTTGGCGAGCAGTCTCTGAGGCCTTAAAGAGCCCTGTGGGACCAGTCAGAAACGTGTGGTTTGCCAGGCAGTGAGGGAGCTGCGGGCTCGTTCACTGATACGACTGCTACTCCATCGCCCCCCCCTGCTGCTACTGCCATTGCAGGCCTTTGCTGTTCCACCCCCTGGAGACCTGAATGTACCCAGGCCCTATTGGCCTTGATATGTTTCCCTTCGATCCTGGAAGAATAGGATGCATAAGGCCCAAAGACTGAGTTGTTTGAGAACTTAAAGCAAGACATATTGTTCCCGTGACTAGCCCTGAAATTCTCTGGTGTTTGTAATCAAGGAAAGGAATGGAAAATGGAGACTGTTAAGTGTGGAACTTAAAGGATTGTTAGTTACCTTTTCTGATTGTACATATGTTTAGGTGTACTCCGGTGTTCGTAGTCAAGAAAAGGAATGGAAAATGGAGACTGTTAAAAGTCATGGAAGATATGGGAGCACTTCAGTCCAACTATGCTCCCCCAAGTCATGGACATTAACAGTAATAGACTTAAAGGGTTGTTTGTTGCCTTTTCTGATTTTACATATGTATTCGCGTACTCGAGTTTAGTATGTAAAAGCAATGTTCTGTATATTTAGAATGTTTGATGTTCGTGTGTGCATGTTGGTAGAGCATAGACTCCCCACGCATCCAGCGCTGTTTACTCGTCTTTTATAAATATTACTAAATTCAGATTGAGTTGAGACTTCATTTATAACACACAGAAAAAGACAAAGTGAAGCATCTGTTTTTCTTTGGTGGCTGGAAAGAACTGTAGAACAATGAGTTGTGCCCAAAAGTTATAACCCTGCAAGAAACAGCTGAGCTTAAAAATGATTTTGTTCCAGAAAGAAAGGCTCATGTTGCACAATGTTGATCAGCTTTAGCAAATGTACGGACACAGAACAATACTACTACTGCTAGAAAATCAATAGTGTTAAAGGCTATGGCAATTAACTACAAACCAATTTAAACCCCATTTCCTTTTCATCTTTCTTTTTTGAAATACTTCCAACTCTTCCATCTAGAGCAACTTCTATTGCTTCTAAGTGCAGAAACTGAAGAAATTTTGAATACATAGGTGGGTTTATATCATCTTCTCACCTACCCTCAGTAGGTACCTCCAAAGTTTCTTTCAAGAAAAAGGCTGGAATATAATATCCTACTGAATTATCCATTGACAAGTGAATTTATTAAATTTGTGCAAGTAGATGAAAGCCACAAACCTGCACATGTACAAATAAAAGCAGAACTTGGCCCAGAACACTTAGAAACCCTGTTCATAAGCAATGACTTTAGTCTGCTGGGTGTAATGCAAATGAACACATGTACCCAGCTATTTTACAATTCAAAAGTTAGCGAGATAAAATACCTAGAAAAATGGAATTATAGAGAAATGGCAACAACAAATAGAAGCATATCTTGGATTTTTGAAACAATCCTGAATTACCTAGGAAACACTGAAATAAAAGTTCACACAGCATCTGCACTTCATTTCTTTGATTGGGTTTAATCTATTAAATCTATGATCTAATGTGACCTAAATTTGACACCCTTTTCAAAGATCTAGTATTAGTATAGGCAGCACAGTTTTCTATCTTGAATTTCTTCTGACCAACAGAAACATTTGTTTCCCCAGACACACTAGTAGAATCTATTTACACCACCTGCCAGCATGACTCAGAAGAAACCAAATGCCTAATGTGTTAATGCTTAGGTTTAGCAGCACTCTTACCAGGGGTGACTCAGCAATAACGACTACATATACTCTGATCTAAATCTGAGTTAAAATTTCTGGAGAAAATCTGACTGATAATGCTACTACAGCAATAAATCATTTTTACTGCAAAATTTGGTTGCTAAACACAGTAAATAAACAATATCATTAATTGAAAGTACAACTAGACTGTCCTTTAAAAGTGCTGAAGAAAGATACTGACACTCAGTTTCCACTTCAGAACTCATTTAATGGGCAAATGTGTCTCAGAGCAGAGTAGGAGTTAAAATTTCACTTGTGTAATTATTCTGAAGAAATATTTAAGTCTGCCATCTGGAAGTATATTAGACATTACAAAGTCACTGTGTGTATGCCTCAGCAGATGCAGCTTTTGTTCAGAGTTTTGGAAGGCTGTTAATTTAATTAGTTCTGTATTTTCATACTCCCACCTTCCCTCCAACAGTAATTCTGCAAAGGCAGCATTAGTCCAGTTTCAAAAGAATCCAAAACTAAAACCCTATTCCAATTTGAAGGAAATGCAAACAAGTGTTCTTCCTCCTATGGACTTCCAATAGAGTCTGACCTGTTCATTAACAGGCCTATCAGTTATTGCCAGTGGCGTTTTAGACCATAAGACAAAAAATATGCTCTATGTATACTTCTTAAAATAAGAAAACTGATGTAGGAAAGAATAGTAAAGGCTTCTATCACTTTGTTTTCACTGATACATCAACAATGATTTGGAGAATATAAAAAGTTTCTCACTTTTTCCTAATGACCTTTATATAATAGGATACCAGACAAATGTTTAGGTTTGATTTTAGAGTTTTGTGGAGCTTCCTCTGTCAGAAGGAAGCTCCATTTACTATGATCAGCTGCATAGTAAATCTTGCAGAGCAAAAATCAACTACATATTTCTAAGTAGAGAGAAGTTTGAGATTTATAAAAAGTAGGACCCTTACTGACCTAGAAATAAGGATTACTCTCTTACTATTTCTCCTAGCATGTTTCTTAGCACTTGCTAACTAAATGTGACATTTCTACCAGGCAATTCACATGAAACAGCTGTGATGAAGGTGTGTGATATACACATACAGATATAACATTTTGGGCATCTCTAAACTTTAACTCTGTAAGATGCAACATACAAACAGATGTCTGTCAGCACAGGGTCCCAATGACACCACAGATCACCATGCAGTAATGCAGAATTCTAGGACCAGGTTGATTATTAGATTGCAAACCTATGCAAAAATATCATCCTGTGATATTTGAGGACATTCGAAGTTCTTTCAATGGAAAATTCAGCTGAGGCACACAAACTAGCTATGAACTCGAAATCAGTTCTGTTTGCACAGCCCAACAATGTCAGGTCTGGGGACCCCAAGAACATTTGAGACACCATGAGGTACATGCAACTAGCAGAATGAACATGGGAAGAGAGACAGCTTCTGGAAAGCTATGCATTTTCACAATTAACTAGAAAAACCTTCAAATACCAAAATGTTATGATTTGAATACAAAGATAAAATATGGAAAGCTCAGAAATAATAGTGATCTTAAAGGCTAAAAGCTTTAGAAAATGTGTATAACACACTCATCAGTAAGATACAAATGTGTATGCTATAATCAAAGCTTCAACTCACTACAATAATTTCCAATGGAACAGCTGATGAGGTATCTGCCAGCCCTGCTACGTGGATATCTAATGCTCCTATCAAAGTTTCTGAAAACACAAGAGTTTACAGTATTGGTATCAGGATGCCTGAAAACTTAAGTGCGTAAACTGTAGCTGTCATGGAGCTGGACAAATTTATCAAAATAAAGTCATCCCTGTTCTGAACAGACTGAAACTATATTAGTTTCCAGTTATTACAACAATATCTACGCTAATAAATAAGAAAATAGAAGTGTCAGCTATAGTAAATAATAATCTTCTAATTGATGTACAAAGCTGGAAACTATCATTAACAGAGTATCACTAGAATACTATGTCTACACCCTTGGTTGCTCTTCCATGCAAATATTTGTTGGTCATACTGGATTCCTTAATTCTGAGAGAAAGTGAGAAACTTCAATTAAAAAAAAAAAAAAAAAAAAAAAAAAGGAAAATTTAGGTTCAATAGTTGACACTCTAGTTAGTGACAGAAGGTGTTTCGGTAACACTATTAAAAAACACCATAACTCCATACCCGTGAGGGAAACATTTTACAGATGAAAAAGTAATACTCTACTTAGAAGTCCTCTGAATTTAGAGGATTATCTAACAATCTGTAGGAGGATGGTAAAAACACTACAGACCTTCTAATCAGATGAGTGATCAAAGAGACAACAAAGTCTGATAGGTTTAGTCAAATATAACACAGACTAGAAATCTAAATATCTAGAGAGAAAAAGGCCATATTTAATGGTAGAAATACTGAAGATCATAGACAGCTTATAAGGAAAAATATATAGTCTAAAAACACCTATTTCCTGAAGAATAAACACACAAAAGCTAAAATCCAGAATCATGTTTTAAGCCCAGTTTTATGTATTTATATGTAATGTCCATACATGTTTACGTATATATAGTGTGTGTATATATATATGTAGCTGTATATATACATATATGTCTATATATATATATGTCTATTGTTTCCCTATTTCTGCACTGAAATAGTAGTACCCTTAGAAGTCTCTGAAAAGATAGCAAAGTGCTACTCTACCCATCATTACCCTTGGAAAATAAGAAACAAAAGGAGCAAGTGGGCAGCAGCCCTGCAGAGCACGTAAGAGGCAGTAGATGCTGACTGCCCAGGGACAGTGGCCAGCCCTGAGCCAGACGTGGTACTGACTGATACTTCAGACTAATCTGGCTCCATAACAAAAGGGGAACAAGTTGCACCAAGGACGTAGCAAATCACCAAAAAAGGAAAATGTATGGCATGTACAGGTTTTGAAGAAGTAAAACACTGCTCACAAAGTAACTTTTCATCGACAGAAACAGAACTGGGAGACAAAATTGGTACTGAACATGGGAAATTCAAGCCTGAATTTCTCATACAACAGAGAATTTACTCTCAATGGATTTCTTGCATATTCCAGATGCAATAATAAATGTCTACTTACTGAACAGCTTTTGTCAGAATTCCTTTTCCAGTGCTTCTTGACTTGTTTCTTCACTGCAGTTGAATAAAGAGCTGCATGAGTCTGTGTTCGGGGATTTAAAGCCAGAAGATTCTGTGGAAAGAGAACAGAAAATATTAAAATTTAAATTAAAAGTTCCAAAATAAGTTTGAAGATGCTTTAATCCCACAACACTTTTTTACATTGTAATGCAAAAACAAAACAGCTACAGTATTTTAGCATAACTTCATAGGAAATTGTTTAGATTTGTATTGTTCACAACACTTAGATTCTGAATATTTGAAGACATTTCTAGAATAGCTATAAAAGTCTTACACTTAGCAGCCAGTCATCTCTATGATAAGTTTTCATTCCTAGATGTTTGTTACATATGACATATGGAAGCATGCTATTCCATTTCATTATAACATTCCAAGTAAAATTTGTAAAGTAAAGCAAAACAAGCAAAAATATTTTAAAGCACCCATGGTATTGCTAGATGTTTCATCACTTCCATAAAAGCTCCAACTTCCCCCTCACAAGAACCTGCTTCTACACCTAGTGACCTGATGAGTTAGCTTCACCACGAGTTAGCTTCCTTTCTCTTACAATGCTTTTATTTGGTAGGACACAAACAAATGTTTGGAATATAGCAGTACTAAGTGATAGTTGTGTCTGAAGACACAGGCACAATGATGTTTGTAAAGTCTTTCTTTGGAGTAGTGTAACTCAAAAAGTTAAATCAGCCTTTCAGAACCCAACTCTTCAAATCAAACAAATGACAGGTTTCTGTAGCAAAATTGACCTCAAGTCAAGGGGCAAGTTTGAACAGTATGCAAGTGTTCAAAGACTCAGGTCTGAAATAGAGAATTAAAACAAGCATATTGTTGGTTGTAACTTCTGAAATAGTTTTGCAAGTTTTCCTTTAAAAGACTCAACCTTAGCACTATACTTCTCCACTGTGGTGAATAGGGTGTGCTCATTCTGTTACTATATGTCAAAGGTGTGTGAGACTGACACTGATGAACATGATTGATTATGAATATTATGTCAGGATGTTTCCTTATTTTAAAAGCCTGTTTGAGTGGGTGATACGGATGAAAAAGTAACCCACTGTATGATTTTGTGTTGATGTTTATGGAGACTATTTTTAAAGGGTCATGTTCTTATCAACTAATGCTTACTCTGAACTGATCAGCAATCACAAAGCGTAAGAGAAATCTCACCTACTTGAAAACTCCAACTGCAGATAGCATAGTCCAATCTAGTAATTCCCATCTCATCCAAAGCACACAGAAAGAAAACGGAGGGGTACAGCATTCAAAGAGGTAATCAACTACTTTGCAGCCTACATGCTGTTGACTTTCAGAAAGTGTTAGAGGGTGTAAAAAGATGCACCTCTGCAATTTCAGCGGTAAAGGCTCTGCTCTGTTTCTGACTGTTCCCCAGCTGAATACCTCAGGCAAGATGTGGCAACCAACTGCACTCAGTGGTGTTTTATGCTAATTTGTTTAATTCTTAATTAAAACAGAGCAGGGACATTCACATAAGGGATGTCACTTACAGCATCTCAGTTGCTACATTGATTTCTCAAGCTGATCAAACTCAGTTGTCAGAGTGCATCTGACTCATTGTTGAGAGGTCGGTGAGTGCCCAAATCACCCAAACTGGACAGTAGGACCAGAATCACACATACCTCAGTGAGATTTTGCCTATCTTTTGTAATTGCTTAATGCAGTACTCTTGGCCATGAATATTATAATTATTTTAGCAAGCTCTGAAATGAATTGCAAATTTCTAGTAATAAACTGTAACAGATGTACTCCACTGGGTACAGCACCAGTTGGTTAAAAACGTGGAACAAATGGTGGGGCAAGCCAAGGACGGAAGAATCCCCATATGTTTGCTCCTGTTGGAATTCTGCAACAGGAGTATAGTTCCAAGTGCAACAGTTGCAGAAATCCAAGAGGACTACATAGTCCAGTATGTCCCAGAATTAAATCTGAAATGAACTGGCACATTATTAAGAACATACTAAATTGCATATACAATATAAAAATTGCTTATATTCCCACTAGCTAAATGATATTCTACCTTCCTAAATCTTGGATTCTTGACCTAGGTGGCTGTTCTAGCTGGAGGCCCCTGATGTTTAAAAATCTCTCAGAAATTAACTGCCTGAATGACAAAGTTATGTAAATCGCTTTGGGGTCTTTTCTTTCAGAAAGGAACACTAGTGAGGACATTCTTTTCCTATTCATTTCAGTTCTCTGGTTGGCTTTCTGCAGCTCATAGCTAGTCAGATATTTAGCACATTTAACAAATGCATTCAGGTAGGTCAGCTAATAGATAGAAAATTACTGAGAAGAGCATCCTAAAGGGACTGTTGAAACCAGCACTTAATATATGCACCTAGCTAAACAAAAATAAAACACACTGGACATGCAATAAAGGAAATCTGAGACCCCTGATCTTCCAAACACAGTAGCCATCTAAACAGGGGGAGAACTCATTGGTGAGGATTATTATTTGGGCATCTGTGATCTCGATTGTCCCAATCCCATGCTTATTCTGCTACATAAATTCTTGTTTTTGCCAGATGGGCCATTGTTTGATCTCTCCAGATGTTGAAAGGGCAATACTCAAGCTCCCAAATGGAAGTGGTGGCATACAGTGCATCACTTTTCAGAGTGCTGTGAAGTCTGGACTTCACATTAAGATGCTGTTTGAATAGTAATTGAGGATCTATGAATTATATATTTAGTGTTTGCATAAATGGTTATAATTATTACAATAAAAACAAAGTAGGTATAAATCCATTAGCATTAATGGCTGCTAATCTGAACATAATACCGCTGCATTTTTGTAGAAATCTATTTAGGTACTGTATTGATGCAGAAAGAAACAGAGCTGTAAATACCTGGAAATAAACTTACTTTGTGTTGCATACACACTTTTGGCACAGCTGTACACCGTGCATAGTAGAGTTAAATGAGCAGTCTTGAACAACAGCAATGACTATGGGCACCAGCAAAGTGTTGTATGCTTTTTCTTTATTTCCATGGATGAGTTAGAAGACTTCACTTCAGGAAGAAAATAAAAGTGATCTGACTCTACAGAATACAACTCAATATATATTGCAGATGACTCCTTCAAAATCCAACACCTTAAGAAATTCCTTTAATAATAATCCATGTCAATTATTTATTTCATGTCTTTTACAAGACAGAGATTATAAGCTAAAAAACATAAAAGAATTGTTTCATTTCCTAATACATTGTTTTATAGAAGAGAATGTATTTGTTACGGATAATATATATTAATTTAGGTTGTAAGTATATTAAAGTGCTATAAACTAGTCATATCTAGTGTACATGGAGAATGAGTGACAGGCTTAAATGATAGCTACAGTTTTAAATTTTGAGAATTTAGTGATAAATGGTTATGTTGATCTACGCCAACGTGGCTCCTCAGAATAAACTTGCTGTAAGCTGTAGATGTTTACTGCTCAGATTCTACTTGAGAGGCTACGATTAAGAAGACTACACAAAAAAATATTGGATCTAATCTTTGCTATCATCTATTAATGACAAGGCTGTAGAATTTTTTAAACCAACATGTTATATTGCAGTGAGTAATTTATCAAGACTTTAGTATTACTCCAAGTGATTTCAAGGCAGTCATTCAGACTGCCTATAGGAACACATTCTGTAGCTGGGAGTCCTGTTTCTGATGCAGCATTTTCAGCTAAGCCAAGACAGGCTTCATTTGTGCTCTGCAGTAATCCTGCATAAATTTCTGGTATAGGGAACTGCATTAATTTCATCTAAAACCATCACACCCATTTTACTCCCATCTCATAAAGCCATCATTTTAGTTGAAATCTTAAGAAGCTAGTGCAATTAAATTTGATATTTAATTAAATACACATTCAACAAAATACAATATAAAGTTATGGAAGCACTATATTTATTAGTCACATATCAACACCAACAAGGGGCAGGGCAGGGAAGGGGGGTTGTCTTCCCAAGGATATTGTTCTGGTATGGCACTAGAGTTAAAAAAAAAAAAACAGGCAACATTTTCCTACGTTTTCACTGAACTTCCTATCTGAAGAATGGGGAAAAGGGGTTAAAAAAAGAGAGAAAGCAAGGATTAATGAGAGAATAAGGAGGCCCAGTTTAAGCATACGTTTTCACAGGTAATAAGACATACTCAAAGTTTAAACAACTGAACTGAGAAGATACTGAGCTCTGCCATGAACAAACACTGTATAGCCATAGGCAGGCAGAATCTCCTTTCTACACTGTCTTATGACAACATCCTGGTAACTATCATAATGCCTTTTTTTTTTCCTTTTGCTTTTGGAGTAGATTGCAGTTTTCCACAGAACGATGCCACCTCTGATTCTGAGGCATACTTCTTCTTACACCACTGTAGTGCACTACAGCAAAACGTCTTTCATGTTTCTTTCAAGTTAACACATCAATGATAAGCATGATTCACACGGGACTCTTCCATCTTCTAAAACCCATGTCCCAGGCTTTTAGCCTCTTCAATGGGTGAAATTCAGACAATGGTGTTAAGAAAAGCAGAAGTACAATTTACATCGTTGATGGGACTGTTACTACCTTCAAGGCAGTCTTAAAGAAGCCCTGGGAGCTTAGCATGGTCTGCAAAATATGTGGAGTTATTCCCAGTTTTGAAAGTTTAAAGAACTTAAGTTTAAAGAACTTCCTTTAAAGAGCTTCACTTTGACATCTTCAGCATTTTTTTTTCAAATTAACAACCCTAGCAAGCTGTCCTAGTTACTTGGACCTTAGCTCTCATTTATAACAGGAAGTCTGGTTAAAAATTGAACACAGAAGATTACTCTGCCTCTGGAAGAACTCCCCCTGAAACCAATGAGTTGCACCAATAGCTTTTAGTCCTTAGTGATCCTCATCTTTGCTACTGGTAGCTCAAAGGTAGCATAAGAATCAGAAAGACCCTCTGCAGGCTCTGTCACAGGTTGCAGTACTGAAACTGCATATACTTACAAGACAAAGTTGTTCTTTTCACAGATTCTGCCCACTTTCTCTAATTTGTTGGGAAGATTCTTAGTAACAGACCCAAAACCCCTGCTGAGGTTCACCACAAATCAATATACATACAGCCATAATGAAGTTGCTGAAAATGCAACTGTTCGCATACAGATTATGACTATGAGTATAAATGTGGTCCCATGTGTTGTTTGGTTTGTTTTAGCATACAACACATTTACCGAGTTCAGCCCCTGTAATACATAGATATCCTGTTTTACTCCAGTTGCTTCGCAGAGCATCCTTAGCTAAACTGCTATATACATATCAATTAAAATTCAGGAGTAGGCTAGGCATGCTAGGGAATGCATGTGGAGAGCAATTTAACCCACCCCATTCCATTAATCTACCCAATTTCCTTAAAAAGAGTTGTAATCTCCCTCACAGCAAGTAACATTAAATGTATTGCAAGGTACATATGTTCACCAAGTGAGCATAATGAGAACATATTTATTTTTTCTAAGAGTAATGAGCATACTAAACAATTAATTTCAGAGCTTTGCAAGTGCTGATTCACTGACAGAAACAAGTACCTGGAGTTTTTCCTGTTACTTTCTTGTATATCTGAACATGAAACTGATTTTATTAAGTGTTAGTCAGTCAAAGAACAAAGAACAAATACTTGTTGTAATTTGAGTTTCCATGAGACTGGATGACCCAGAATAATTAAGAATTGTGTCAGTTAAGAAGATGATGACTAAGGGATGAACTCTGTCCATTAATATTTCATTTTGCTTTGCCTAGTTTACATTTTATTTTTCTCATCTGCCAGGCCTTTTGGAAAGCTGCATGGAACACTAACAGTTATATGCAGCTCTTCGAACAACATGCATCTTCAAACATCCTTAGCAGTTACAAGTGGAAGATCCACTACCAAATAAGCATGAAGTTCTAGTCCTAAAAAATATCCAAAATATTGAAAGACAATCAAGATTTAAAAAAATAAGTAGTCATAGTGTCATGCTTTCTAGAAGCTAGCTCTGTGTTATCTTTCATTATTGAAAGAATGTGGGAAAATGTTGTGAATGTCTCTATCCTACAATTATGTACCATAAGACACCTCAAACTGATACTTGTGTTGAATGTGTATTTCCTTGCTGAAAGCCTGAACAAATGAGGAAAACTTTACAAGCAATTTATGTAACCTGGTTTTATAACATATCTCTGTATGTCATCCAAAAATTTCAAAAATGAGAAAAAATGCACTTTCACAGCATTCAGACCTGATTTAACTGTGATGAAGGTCAGAGAAAGCTAGTTGAAATAGCAAATCACCACAAACTACATCAGAACAGCATGGTCAGCCTTCAGACAATCACAAATCTTGAATAAAAAATTATCCTAGACAGCATGGAACTGACCCAGGAAATCCCCCAGGATTTTTATTTATTTATTTATTATATTACTGGACATGTTTTCTTCTAACGCCAACAATTGCACGTATGGGCAAAGGCACGCACTGACTGTGATCTCATTTATAGTATGATACATCAAAGTGTGGCAAGGTGCAATCCTGTCCTATCCCAGTGAGGCTAAACTCCTCAGGTAACCCTCCTCTCTGTCCATGCCCAAGAATCAATGATTTGCATTATAATGGTACCATCAAATAAAGAGTCCTCAAGGTCCAGAGAGTTAGAAGATGGGGCTCCACTTCTCTGGATGGACAGGCAGCCTGCAACTAGGAAAGAAGCCAGCAAAGCAGCAGTCCTGTGAGCCAGAGAGGCTGAGAAAGATAGACTAGAGGCTGATGCTGAACCCTGTTGAGTGTGGTGATAGGGGGAGTTCAGCCACACCTGGGAGAAGTTCCAACTCTGAATCACAAAGCTTCTTTGAGCTGCACAAGCTCAAAGACAAAAGAGCAAGAACTGGACGGCCAGAAGCAGATCAGCAGGGTAAGCACACTCTTGCTGTGCACTGATGGCTCATTGGTTTTAACATAGCACTTAAGTGCAACATTTTCATCTTTACACTTCTGAGTGGTTTTAGACTTCCCCATGTAACAGCCTGCTTCTGTATCAGAATAAATACATTTCTGGCATCTTGCTTCCCTTACACAGCTTCTAGAATTTAATGAGAGTAAAACTACTCTTTAGCCTGAAATAACATCAGAGCTTACTATTATCCTAGAGGTTTAGTCCCAAACCCAGCATTAGATATTTAGAAAGCAGCATTTCCACATTTTTATTGCTAGATTCTCATGGTCCTCGAGTGTCTCTACATTATATAAATGCTGTCCCTTAAATTAAGTAGTTTTCTAAATCACTTTGATAACTTAGAAGTCTTGCTTATGAAAATGCCTATATTAACATAAACCTGTATACCTCACGCACTTTGTTACATAAAATAAAGTTAATTCCTTTACTGATTAACAAAGAAGCAAAATTATACAGCCATAGGCACGGTTTACCTAATTTTGTTTACACAATGTTAACTTTTGGATTAAGACCTTGATTCCTCTACCACAGCACTGCATTTATGCTAGGTATTGCTGCACAATCTAAAAGGTTTATTAAAATGGGAAACATAAGTGTTACTTGCTTACCATAGATAACAAACACTATTCTCTATTAGAAGAGCTCTGGGTGGTAAATTACTCCGCTGGAAACTCAGCATGCGACTGCCTTGACATAACTCATCTCTGCAGAGATGCTTTGACCCTCACAGGGAAAACTAAAGTGAATACTCACCCTCAGTGCTTAAAAGTTAAGTGTCCAGGTAGCACCCCAGCATTCAGCAAGTTACTCATATGTTCAACATGAGCAAGTATACATTAAGAGCTACACAGCTTGTAGTGGGCTCGGCTCCACCGCACCACAAGCTAAATTCTCCACTCTGAGGTTTCCCCAGGAACTCTTTGCCCTGTGATGAGACCACATTTTCAGACTATAACCCAAATAGCCTTCAATGTAGTGTGTTGTTTACCATACCAAACTCAGAGAAGGCATACCCGAGCATGGTTTTCATGGATTTACTCAAAGCTGAATTTGGTATTCTGTATTCATTTTATTGACTGGAGGGGAAAAGGGAGGGGGCATTTACTGCCTTTAAAAATAGAAGGGTTTAAATTTTGGTGCAGTTATCCTTCTACACCTATATTTAACATTCAAATATAATATATATTTTTTTTCTCTCAAACTGCATAGTTTTTAATCAACCATCTTATTGACTAAGTGCAAAAAAGCAGAGCAGCTCATGTCACAGCCAGCATCAGCTTCTTCACTGCTGTTACTTTAAAAGCAGATACATGTATGGTCTCCATGATACATGAAATTGAACGCACACAAGTTACAGCTCAAAATTTAAAGCTTCAGAAAATATTTACATTTACGTCAAAGGTATAACAGAAGTTTGTTTTTTTCCTCACCATCATATTTATCTATGCCACTCGCGCATCAAATTGTGCAATTGCTCTCTTACCAAACAAGATTTGTAAATGATCACTTATATGGACCTCATTTTAGAGCTATGCCACAGTAAAAAGGATCATCATACACATATTTTCAACCCACTTCTGTTTTTCTGCAAGATGACAAACTGAAAGAGGAGACAAACTTGTTTGCCTTTGTAAATACACTTAGTGCCAAAACAAAAAAAAAAAAAAAAGCCTTTGTATCCCAACAATTGAATGCCTCAGACAAAACCTCCACTTTCCTGCAAATATAGGTATTTGTTTGCTTAACCAAAAAAACAAACTTGCATTGGAGACATGTCAGTTAATGAGAAGTGAATGCTCTACTGACTTTTGATCATAGGAGGGAAATTAGCATTAAAGTTATTACTGCTTTAAGTTTAATCATTGGCAAAAACAGCAGAACTAATTTTGGCTGAGCAAAGCAATGTTCTGAAAACTTTGTTAAAGGTGATTTTCAAAGTCCAATAAATGAACCTGCAATGCAAGGATGCCAGTGACAATACATACCCAAAAGATCTAGTACATTCACTGCTTGAAAAACACGTGATGAATTTTTGTATTTATTCCAAGAACATGCCACCTGTATCTTTACTGACTTTTTAAATCTGTTATAATATTAAGAAGCAACAAGGAAGGTTACCTATGTGACTAATGAGCAAAGTTCTTAAAAATAAAAAGTCAGTAGCAACTATTTGATACAATGGTAAAACACAAAACTGATTGTGAAACTACTGATTTTCTCATAACTTTGTACATACAAAGAGGAGACCTCCAATCCCATGTTCCTGCCTTCCACTGACCAGGCTGGAAGACAAACCAGAGAGCAGGTCTGACTAGGACGCTGCTCCAGCACTAAGGGAGCTTTGACCCTGCTCTCACAGTTGCTTATACATTCTTCGTTAAGGGTTCATTGACTAAGTGCACACAAAAAAATGATTCTGGGAATTGAAAATGAGCTACCTTTGGTTTTATGCTTTTCTTTGGGCTCCTAAGCCTTATTTCCTCACTTGGTGCCAAGATTTGGCAGCATGCAAGATACTCTGCTTTATTCAAGAAAGATCAAATACTCTACAGCCTTCTGAAAAACTACTTCTGATCATACCCTCCCAAGTTGGTCCTTCAGCAATCACTAATATTGGTTACTGCTACCACATCAAAATGATGACATTTTACTCAAACTGTAGTTTTTTTGAGATTTGTTTTTCTTGTTCTGCATTTTTATCACCAGTGTTCTGGACCAGCTACTCTTGTGGTTATCTTGTTTGATATTTTTTTTTTTCCTCCCATCTCTTTTGTCACTCTCACTTCCAACTGTTTTGGAAAACTATGTATGCTTACTAAAATCTTTAAAATTTTGAATTTTCAAATGGAATTGAAAGAAGGCAATATCAAACATGGTTTTAAAACAGAAGGAGAATGACTAAGTCTGGGAACCACCTCTAAGCTCCCGTCTCAAAATGTTCCTCATTAACATGCACATGTGTAAGTTTGAGTGAATCTGCACAGGCTTATTTTGTCCCTCAGACTCTGAAGACCAATGATATTAACAGGGAGGAAGGAATGCGTCTAAAACTGATGAACAGAGTTGTTAAGGCTGAAATCAGATGGTCCCTTCATTTGCAGATATATTCCAAACTACTACTCCATACACAACACACAGATCCTCACAGCAGTTACAAATAACATTCCTTTAGAGCTAGTACATAGACCTAAAATGACACACCAAGAAAGGCCAGCCCGCTTAAAGCGCATCAGTACTAAATCAAAGGCAAATTTGTTACTCAATCCCATTTTTGCCCTAAGCAGTAAGTGATGGAGTGCTTCTTCAATGCTGATTTAATTTACAATTAGAGTTTTCCTAAACAGAACGGCTACACCCTATCTCACAAAACTCATTTCTAACCTTAACATGTGACATAATATGAAAACTGCTGACACAAATAATTGACTGCTTTATAATAAATAAGAATACTAAGAATTTTTAAATGCCTCATAAATCCATATTAAATCTATGTTATTGATTTCAGAAAAGTTCATTTCATTTCCACAGCAATATTCCATGATCTGAGCACTTAAAAAAAAATCACTTTTCTCAGTTTTAACTGTCATTGAAATATCCTTCATTTCAAAGATATCAAGAAATTATCACTATTCATTTTCAATACAAAGCCTCTTACACTTCAGCTGTCATTTTCAAAAAATCATACTGAAAATAGTGTTTCTAAGCAGAGTTCAGTTGCAGCGTAATAAGTAATAATTTCATCAATTAGCAGTATTCAGCATCCACTGAGAGTTCTCTCACTATTATTTTATTCATAGAGTCCTTTGTGGAAGTAGCATACTAAAAAGATCCATTTATCCTTCAAGGTTTTTCATAAATGTGTCATACATCTTAGAAAACAATTGGTTATTATTCTCGTTCAATCTAAATAACTATAATAACTTCCAGGTGTAAAACCTCTTTTTATACTTCCAATCTTCTTTACTCACATTATGGGTCTACATTTTTAATAACCTATTCTAACACTTCTACCCACTTTTACACACGCATTCTGGAGTTTTGCATGGATGCTAGACATGCCTGGATGGGAGGGTCGCTGGCTTATTGTTAAGAGCAGAATAGAACTGGGTTTCACATAATGCCCTTCAGAATCAAGGCAAAAACAAGCATTTTATAATAAGCTAGATACTAGCATAGATGCTAACGGTGCAAAGGCTGCAAAGGAAAATGCTGCAATTGTTAAATTCCCCCAATAGCTTGCTTGCAGTCTTGTGAATTAGAGTCTATTTTATTTCTCCTTCCCTCTAGATCCCTCTACTTATTTATCAGACCATTTCTTCTCACCCACAAGGACATGTCCTGGCTTCTGTCCTTTCACCTCAAGGCTGCAAAATGCTCCCTTCAGAGCACAACAACATCACTCCTTAATCAGCTCACAGAGATGTGACTGAGCAGCATGAGGGCCCCTCTCATGGCTGGAAAAGAGCCCTGTGCAGAGCAGGCAGCACAACCAAACATCCCTGTCCTTGAAAAAGCAGCCCAGGTTTCTGAGGTGCACCTCCTGCACATCAGCCTGCTGCTTCCTCTCCATGTTGGTCAGGTGCCGGAGTGACCCAAACACCGACCAGGAAAGTTCATTTCAACAGAAGACTCAATTTAAGTAAGGCCTGAGAGCGCACCTAACAAAATCACAAGACAGAACCAAGGAAAAGTGCACAGTAATGTATTACTACATTAGGCACCACAACAACCTATCTATCCAGAAATGGTGGAGTCCAACCTCCATAATAAATACAAAGCGAATGACACTGCTCATATGACTAATACTTGAAAGAAGAACATCATTAGGAAGAAAAGATTAACTAAAATAAAACTATCAAAGCAGCTTTCAGTTTTTACACCTCATTTCCACATTTTCAAAGCGGTGTGCACAAGTATATCTTTTAAAACCCACACACACTAGCAAGATGTGCGTCAATCAGACAGTTTGGCTGCCTGGACAGTTCTCTCTTTAATTATGCATATAATTGTTTTTTTAACCTGAAATGAAAATGTTGGAATGCACCATGTTAGCCTTTAACTGATGACTACCATCCCATCTAAATGGAAATATTTAGATTCAACATCCAGATATTCTTTTAATTAGCTTTCAGATGAAGTCACAGTCAAGCACGTCTGCCTTCTCCCATTCACAGTGCTGGTGTCAAGTTGAACTGGAAAGGCCAACCATTTCAATGAACTAAAAGAAACGCAATTTTAAGGTCAAGTCACTTGTAACACTTCAGGCAGCAAATGTCACACTGGAAGTAAAATTGAACCTTGACTTGAGCACAGATGAAAGGCTTGGTATTTCAAGGACTTCATTGTGTTTATCACCTTAAATTTACAAAACCCTATCACATATATTAATATTTATCATATTAATAAAGCTTTCTCAAGCTATGTGTGTAAATACTGGTAACATTTTTAAAAAACAAAATACTTTCATAAGCAGGCTTAACCTAATTTCAAATCATGAAATTTCTGCAAGACTTAAAAATACTCAAAATTCCACATTGACTTAGTCAGGCATTTCTGGCTATGATAAGAGACCAGATGTTTCACAAAACAGTCAAAGTATTATGACAGAGGGCAGAAGTGAGATCGCCCAACCTGGCCCACAGCATGAAAAAATGCATGGTTTGCTCTGTTTGTTCTGAAACTACACATCACAGGCCTGGAAGTGCTCCCCCCTGTCCCCAGCCCGAGCCATGCTACCCAAGCACTTCCCACTTACGGTTTCCAACTCCACAGCTACAAGACATGGTGAGCATCCAGTGCCCTTGCTGCACCAGGGATATGGCGACACCTGAGGGAGTTAAAGCTCCTCCTGCCTTTGACTAACACCTACCACTGTTTAATACAGACCCTTCATTTACCCTAAACCCTTCACAAATACCTATTGGCTTGATATAGACAAGCTATTCATCCAGATGATGGCATTTCCATGGGAATAAACCCCCACTATGTTGTAAATCAGTCTCGGATGGTTAGTCAGGGATTTCTGTGTATCAGAACTACACCACAAAGACTCTTGCATTCCTCCTTCTTGCAAGGAAAACACAGTTGAACCCTACAGTGTAAATCTGGGCTGAGAACCTAACTGCCTAATAGCTTATCATTAGGATAACTCCAAGAAAAGGAGTCCTATACATATCATGACCTAAACAGTCACAAAACATACTTGCTTTGGCATTTCAGCCTCAGAGTCTGTTCTGTTTTTTGGTGGTGGTGGCATTCTTTCCCAATATTTAAAGAAAATTGCCCACTTGAATCTTATGTTCTTTGTTATCTGCAACAGCAAAAACGATGTAGGCATTTGCTATAGCTGTACCAGTCCATGAGCAGAAGAAAGGGAATTTAAAGTAAAGCTTAAGACCCAGTCTGAACCGCCTGGACAATTCTAATGCAAACTATTTTTTCTTATTTCCTAAAAAACAATATTATAAGAAAACCAGACAATTTAGTTTATTTCTTCCACTTACTCCTTTAACTTCTTTCTTCCCCAGCTCCTAACTGACCTGTATATCTGACATTTATTTATTTACATTTTTAATTATGGCATCACATTTGAGCTGCATACAGACCAAGACAACAAAAACGCCCACCAAGATCTGCACAGCCGATCTCTGTTGTCATTTTGCAAACTGATGCTCTCCATGCGTAAGGACGCCAGAGATTTACACCGTGCTGATCTGCAAGAGTTCTGCCCTTCGTATACAAATGATAGCAAGTGAAAATTAAAGGAATCTGAATAGCGTGCCCACACAAATGCCACTCTCTGAGCCTCTGATAAGACATTTACAGCCAAAGGTTTCCTAATCCCAAATGTTTGATTTCCTTGCCAAATCACATACTTGCTGAAGTCTCATATAAAGGCACAAATCCTGCTCTTCACAAAGGCGATGGCACAGGGCAGGGAGCAGCGTGTGTAACACTGTACTGATGAAATAAAAAAGGAATAGAAATCATATGCTAATAAGAGGAGGGAGGTTGCCAGGCAACCAGGGAGGGAGAGAAAGCAGGTTTTGATGTGAACTCTGTGCTGCCAAAGGGCTAGCAAAGCCAGAACACACGGGGCACAACCAACCTGGCTTGTCTGCAGTCACCAGCAATGCCAGCTTTCCTCAACATTTTAAGTAGAAGCCTGCCCTCAAATTGGTGCCAGCTATGTTTGTGCTTCATGTGTCATTTTATCGACATGGACAAAGTGGCATAGGATAGGATGGACAGTAGATTGACACGTGCATTGGAAACGAAGCAGAACCTGCCTTTGACTAACACCAATTGCTCCAGACACATGTACCAGCTTGCAGGACAAAGGCAGCTGTGCACCCTTGGTCCAAGCAAATCCTACTCTGCCAGGCACAGCCACATCTCTGAGCTTCACCAAAAACTACACAAGTTCTGCCCTGCTGTGAAAACTGTACCCTGGCATGGGTAGACAGAAAACTATAGTCCTGGCATGTGACAGGCAAAATCCTGCCCCACACATCTCAGAGCCCCTCACCAACACATAGTGGTCTTTGATCTTCTAGCTTAGATGATGCAACAGCTGGACATGGTTAAAATAAACACTGGAAAGAATAACATTCAAGTCCAGTCTACAACAAAGTCATCAAAAAGCCTTTTCACTTAACAAAAGGGAAAATTAATTTCAGTTTCTTTTTGTTTTCAGAACTGATCGCTGCAGCGACAACTGTCAAAAGTATTGTAATAGCTGGCATTTCCCATCAATCTCAGCCATGAGAAAGGGTGAGAGCAGCAGGTCTCTCTTTCAAGGACTATCTTATGATCTTCTTACAAAGAGTAAATTTAAAAAAAAAATGGGAAAGGAAAGTTTATTTCAAGAGTAACATTAAAATTCAAAGGCCAAATAAAACTGAAAAGCATGAGAGTTTTGTTTTGTTTTTCATTTTAATATCATTACTTTGGAGAGCTTGACTGAATTTCAGTGCTAAAATTTAGCAGACTCTATGCAGAGGAGACAAGACCTTACACAACTCAACAGGATTTGAACATACAACATGAAAAGACATATCTCATACAGAGAACTTTCCATCCTACTTACCAGACCAAGTTTTAACCTTGAGAGCTGATCTTGTTCATTTCTCCAAGACTGACATTTTAACCATGGTCTACAATCTCCTATGAGTACATAGCAATCACGCTGTAATTACTGTTCCACTCAGCTAAGAGGTTACTACAACAAAACCACTAAAACGATAGAAGAGCACTTTTGTTTGATCAATTTCTCTGAAGTGAACTGGGAAGTTGTTTCCTCACTGAACACTCATCAAATGACCCTAAGCATACAGAGCTATAAGGCTGGGACTGCCATCCGATCACTTATACCCAGCTATAAAGCATTTACTTAAAAAAAATAATTCTGCACATTAGGACTTCATTATGGAACTTCAAATAGTGGGTATCTAACACAGAGAGAAACTGTAGCAGTTGGGGCTTTTTAAATTAAAGTTTGGCCTAGATGAAAGAAAGCTAGCTTCACCTATTTATTCACATAAACTTTTGCTAATAGTTTTCAGAGACATGTTGACTAGTAGGATTCCCTATCTTACTGGAGGTTTCCTTTTTTTTTTTTAAACAAGAAAACAAAAACTATATTTTTCTGTCCTGGCCCTACCATCCAGGACACCAGGCTTGGCTCTCAGCTGTACCTTCACACATTTGCTACATGCAGGTTTTTCACTCAGTTCATTTGTACTGGGAGAAGAATAAACCTGACAAGAGAAACTTGCCTAACTTGCTCTCATAGCCCATGCTTTCCAGCACTCGCTAAGGTAAATATCCCAGAGAAAGAACCTTTACTGCTGTTAAGTTTGCTATGTTTACAACATACAGTAGCCACACCGCTTAAATAAAGTCTTATACCCTGGTGTTCCCATCCCTGGACTGGCTGCAGCCCTGGAGCTGAGGTGTGCTGCCCCCAGCAACAGGCCCAAACAGGCCACAGCCTTGTTCCACCTCCATCAGTGGCCTTCACCTTGCAGCTGGCCAAACTAAAACCTACACAAATATGCCTGCAGTGCACTCAGGAAGTCCTGAAGCTACCTGTGTCCTTCCTAAGGTCAGCACCCACCAGGCATGGTCTGGCCCTGAAGAAACCATCCCTTTCACCCCAAAGCTGATGTGTTTTCTACAGCTTTTGTCCATAATGAGCAACAACTCATTTGTGCCTACAGACTATACCACCACAGAGAAGGCGGTGGTCATTGAAGCAAGAATTACAGCAAATGTCAGCTCGAACATAAAACCGAATAAAGCTACATGGATGAACTCTATAGCACTTTTTGTTTGAAAAGTTGTTAATTTTACTGCTGGTGTTCTAGGTTTTTGATGACAGCATGGCAAAGTTATTTCTACTCTGATGAAAAGCAGCCCTCTCTGAGGGAGGCTGGCAGTCCTCCTTACTTTGTCTGTGCAGCAGTTGACAAAGATGTAAGAAGGTATCCAGCACCCAACCATCACCAGATGAGAGGACCAAAGGGACCACAGAGACAATGGGGCCTGCTAGCCACACAAGCAGAGCAGGTGGTTATTACCTAGGGGGATATTGCTATGCACTCTGCTCTGAAATATCTGGGACTCATCTCAAAATGTTAGTTATTTTGATGGTTCTGGTCTTCGATGGGAATGCAGTCAGGAGAACATACACAGTTGCATCATCTTGCATGAACTCAAGAAACCAAATTAAGATTCAAATGAATTAAGATTCTATTCAACATTTCACAGTTTAGCGATTCATTAATTCTTGAGTACTTGATCTGACACATTAATTCTTTAAAAAACCCTAAAGTTTCCAAGAGAATTAATTATGAATGGTTTACATACATTCATATTAAAGAAACTGATTAATATAAAAAAAAAAAAAAAAAAAAAAAAAGGATTTCTTTCCCAGAGTATTCTTGAAGAGGTGTATGTATGAAGTTGGTAAATAATATCTGGAGTATTTACAAATACCAACAACAACAAAAAAAAGCATTACAGTTTTGTGAGTATGTCTGTTCACTGTTTTTGTTTCAACTAACATTTCCTGGAAAAGACCTTATATTTAATCACAAAAGCTCCTATTTCCCCAAAGTGCAGAAGTAGACTTTTAGAACAATAGCATCTGTGATTTTTTTATTTTTTTTTATTTCTTTAGTAAGACAGTGCTATGGTTAAGCCAACCACAGCAGATGAGATTCCTTGGGGACAACTTCCTGGATTTTTTTTTTTTTTTTTTAAACTTGAGAACTGGCTGTGATTTTAGCAGCTCCTAGCACAGATTCTTGGCTCCTCTTTAACCAGTGATATCAGTTTTTCATATGGCATTAGCTATCTAAATGAATTATAAAGCAGAATCAGCACTCCAAAGGTCACATTTAATCTTTTAATTATATGAACTATGTTGTGTGAGAGGCCAACCATTGAGATAAATATTCTTAGAAATCTGGTTGTCGAGCAGGGAAGTGCATCAACGTGAGCCCTAGGAGCATAACTTGAATGTTTTGGTCACTTTCTTGGCTGCAGTATAAAAACTGAACAGAGGATTTTATGAAAGTTATTTCTCTACAGTGATATAAGCTTAGCTAATATACACTTTCCCTACTTCAAATATAAAAATAAAATACATTTTGATGGAAAATACACTACATTCTTTTTTCACCAAAGGAAGTCAAATGGAGGAGGGCAGGGGGAGTTGCAATTAGACTATCAGTAATTATTGATATATTCATCTGGGAGACAAATCATACAGTGACTAAATTTAGTCAAACAGATGGGGAAACGACAATATGTTTGGTTAGAAGTAGCCTGCCTTTATTTTCTCGCTAATTTCAATGAACATCACAAACAAATCCACCTTCCCTATCACATAGTGCTGCTACTACTACTGACACGTGGCCCCGCAACACCGTATTTTCCTTTGGATGAGTCACACTCACCTACAAATGCAAAACAATACTCCCGGAAATAGTGTGTGTTAATAAATAAATAAAAAAATAAACGAGAGAAGTACACAAAAGCCTTTACTGTTGAAATCAAACTTTTGCAATAAAAAAAAAAATTGATCTTCAACACTTAAAGAAAAATCCCAGATCTGCCGCCCTGAAAACCCTGAGCCGATAAGACAGTCAGCACCCATTCCCTGACACAGTGCCTCCCTCACTTCCAGGAGGGCTCGGACAAGTTTGCTCTTCCGGCCCGTTCCGCGGTTCAGTTTTGTCAGTGTCTGTAAGGCAATTCTGGACACTGGTCACTGTTTGAGGAGCAGCTCGGCTGGGACACGGCACAAGAACTGCTGGCAGGAGTCACTCCGCTGCTGCGTGTGCCGGTGCCACGGCGAGCTGCTCCCCCAGACCTGCTGCTTCCCCCTGCACGGCATGCCACGGCTAAAAGTTGTGTCGGGCTGGAAAGAAACCTCGAGATGAGCCGGCGCACTGCCACTTGGCCCTCCTGGGCTCCCCAAAGCCACTGAAACTCAGAGCCGGGCCGTGGCAGCGGCACAGCGCAGGTGACAGCGGTCACCGCTGAGCGTGGACCAAAGCCCCAGGGCCGGGGGCGCTGGCAGCGGGGGCGCTGCCGGGGGACGAAGCCGAGGCCGCCCCCTGCGCCCAGCTGGGGCCCCCCCGAAGCCTCCTCAGCATCCCCCGAGCTGCTCCGCCCCGCTGGGACCCTGCCCGGGCGGCGGGGCTGGGGCTGACCCCGTCCCGGGGACAAGGGGCTCGGCCAAGCTGGAGGGGAGGGGTGGGGAGGGGAAGGGAGGCCCGGGGGCGGCGAGGAGGAGGGGAGACACCGCCCCCACACGCCCCTCTCCGGGGCGACGCCCGGGAGCCTCTCGCAGCCCCAAGCGGCTCCCGGGGGGTGGGGGGGGCCGACACACCGCCCCCGGACAAGGGCCGAGGCTGCCCGGTGCCGGGGCTGCCCTCGGGGCACGGCGGAGCGGAGCCCCCGGCCGCCGCAGCCAAAACTTTGCCGGGCAACGCCGCCGGGCTGAGCCCCCTCCCCGCCAGCCGCACGTCCCGGCGGGACGCTTGGGTACCTCAATGTCCACCGGGTCCCGGCTCAGCACCCGAGCCATGGTGTCCGCACCGCCACCGCCTTCCCCCGGCTCCCCGCAGTCCCGGAGTGGAGCGGAGCGGAGCGCGGGAGGAGGCGGAGCCGCCAGCCCGGCCTGCAACGCCCCAGTGGGCGGGCGCCCCCCGCCGGGACCGGGCCGGGGCCGGGGCCGCCCCGAGGGGTCACGGAGCGGGCAGAGGGGAAGCCCTAGCCCCGGCCCGGGATGTCCCCGAAGCTCCTCAGGGGAGCCTCAACCTTCCCTCAGCCCCCCTGCTCCCCCGCCAGAGGGAGCGCCCCAAAGGCCAGCAGCCGGGTGCTGCGCTCTCCGCGGTCTCCTCTCTCTCAGAGAGTGGTTGTTTAACACCACAAAGACAATATTTACCGCATCTTTGAAACGAACATTCCCACTGCAACATATATACAAAGAAGCCTGTCTTCTCTGCTACCTTAAGACAGCAAAAGCAAGTGTTCTCCCTTCGGGAAAACAAAAACACGCAGCAGATCACAGCATCAGCCTCTAGACAGCACTTTCAGGTAGCCCTACCTATGATCCCCAAAAGTGCTTCAGAGCTTTTCTCTCCATTTCACAAGAATACAGGAGTTTCAATTACATCCAGTCTTTGATTTTATTATTTGCCGGTCAAGCAATTTCTTGAATTTTCTCTCTCCCTTCTCCAAAGAGAATTACGGATCTGGCCCTTAGCATGCTTTTCTACAGTACTCATTTTATCCAGTTAGCTTTCAAACCTACCCTTCTTTATTCTAGTATGAAAAGGATTTTTTTATTTTTATTTTTATTTTTTTTTTTAAGAGTTTCCCATTCTTATTTGCTTTATAAAAAAGAAGACTGAAAAGGTGTAAGTAGCTTTGACACTCATGTCCCTTTGGGTGCAATAGAAAACAGCTTTGCCTTTCCTTTCTTTCAGGTCTCTTGAGAGAACGCCTCTCTCAGAAGAGCGTGGAACTTTTTTTCCTTATTATATTTCTTTCTATCTCCATAAATGAACATTTTTGAGATGCCCAGTGGAGACTGTTTGCCTTGTAAGATGTGGAAAAATAAGGTTGTGGTCTTTTGTGTCTCAAGTGAGAGCTCTTTCCTCAAGTCTCTACCAGCACTATCATGTAACAATTCTAGCTGATTACAATCACCCATGCAAAGCAGTTAAACTCTTGGCAAGAAAATCAGAAGCAGCGTCCCCTGCATTGCTGAGCACTTACTTGTAACATTTCATTAATATCAACTTTGCCGAGTGGCTCAGTGGTCTCTGGTGCTAGCTTGCTTCCTCAGTGTGTTTGTTCCTGACCTACAGCAGTATATGGGCTATACAAGTGTATTAAGCCCGAGTCACTTTTCATAAGGAATATTTTCAGATATAGGAAATACACTGCTCTGTGTCCACCTGTTTACAGCTCACATTTGCATACATTTGTTCTAAATACACATCTATATTAGAAGAGGCTAGCAGCAGCCACTGGACTGTAGTTATCCTATGCCCTGCCAGGTTTTCAGCTGTTATAAATAACACCATTTTGAGATGCCTCCACTTCTTTGGGAAGATATCACAGCCATTTTCTCTTTAGCTCTGCAGGTTATAAGTCCTCCGTTACTCCCACATTACCTACCAAGTCAAGTGAACCTGACACCTGTAAGATTGCTGCCCTGTTGAACATTCAAATGCCATAGAAATAGCTTTTTCCCCTCCAAATGAAGCAGGGGTTATTTGCCAGTAAGTATGGGTCAGAGAAATGGATACGGAGATGTATCCATACATCTGCCTAACACATTTCTCCTGGCCTATCTGTAAGCCATGGCAGGCAGGCAGCCTGTGTCAGCTCCACCCAGCAGCTCCGGAAGGTTGGCCTTCCCTTGGATCACTCTTGTGGCCTCTGGATTCACAACTGTGGCAAATAATGCTCTGATCAGCACTGAGCATCTATACAGCTAAACTTTGTTTCAGGAAATAATGAGCAAAAAAATGGAGGTGTTCACAACATCCATCAGAATACAAGTATTCCCACTTTCCTAAAGCAGAAGTTATAAGAAATTTTGAGAAGTGTTACACAGCCTAATATAGCTCAGGCTTTTCCCTGGAGTGCTAAGACTGTTTTCCCCTTCCCCTCCCCCAGGCTGGGCTTTGAATGCATCAGAAAGAGCATAGGTGCTGAAGACCTAACTTTCACTTATGGCATGAAATGCTGTTGATGCCTGGTTAAGTTATAGGCTTTTGAAAATTGCCATAAACCTTTTGTTCCTTGTGCTCTTCAAGTAAAAGCTGCACACATGCCAAAGAAATAATTGCACCTGGACTTTCTCAGAAAGCCCTCAGGCAGTCACTGCCACCACAGCAGCAACTTCCTGGTGTGGGGAATGGCTGTCTTGCTGGGAGGGCAGAGCAAGCAAGGCCATGCCCTTCAAACTCAAATGGTTCCAGGAACACAGCCTGCAACCTAAAACAAGAGGTTCCTCCTCCAGCCTCTGCAGTAGTTAATCTGTGAGTTTAAAGGCTAAACTGTGGCTCTGAAAGTTCAGCATTCAAATTCTAGCAGTGATCTATTAATGAGCCTAGAGGTCTCAGTGTACTGACATATCATACAAGTAACTTCCCACTTTTTCCTCAAAAATGCCCCTAATTCACATCAGTTCAAGTGTTAGAAAGACAGGACATTCCAGACTATAATTTGCTGTGCAGCTGGTAACTTAGAACCACTGTACTGTCTTTAATCACACATGATTTTTACTGCAGGCCCAGTCTCATCTCATTGCACATGAAGAGTGATGGTTAATCTCATAGCTAACATCTACCAACACCTGTATGCCTGATTTAGCAACTCAGATTGCTCATCACACTTTAGGGGGTTTGTCTCTCAAATTCATGGGATTTCAGAAAGCCTGTAGTGAGCCCAAGTTGCTGTCTTATACTTTCTTTGAGCATCTATGACAGTGCACGGATTTACACCTCGGTTATTTGCTTCTACTCTGTCTGTCTTGTCAACTTCCATGTTCAACAGTCTAAAGATGATATATCCCATATGCAAATGGTCCAAGAGAAATTAAATTAACAAAATGCCATGAAGATGACAGGCTTCCTCTGAAGACTCCCTACAGCAACTCAGATGTGAGTTTGATTGCTTCCAAATCACTATTAGCGTAAAGTTGAAAGAAAGAGCTCCACTGATTCCACTGTCAGGTTCATCAACCCTGAAGACATCTGCTGCACGTCTTCACTCTACTGTGTCAAGGAAGAAACAAGTGCATGTACTATGTGAAGCTGGAGTGTGAGAGGCAGAAGTTTTACTGTACTGTTTTCTGAAAGGTCTAAGATTCATAGACCAACTCTGTCACCCTTCACCCTCCTTAATCCTAATCCAATCCATTGGGATTGGCATTCAAAAGTTAGTTTGAGAAGTCTTGCTTCCACTACCTCTCCTAAATAGCAATATTTTGATATTGGGGGACATACAATTACAACTTTATGCATTTTTCTTATCAATTTAGCAAAAGTGTTCATCTTAAAACATTCACAGTAATGATTTTGCTTTACTAATCTGCTCTATTACAATTGGGCAGTGCTCTTCAGAAAGGGTAGCTACACAGGATAACCCAGGGTATGGCACGGTACAGGAGTACTAATGTTCTTAAGCATAAGATATACATATTTTTTAATTCTGTTCAGGGGAAAACCCTGACCTTACTCAGACAGCCTTTGGGCATGGAATTGTAAAGCACAAATAGATGAATAAATAACAAAATGGCCACCATGTGAGCTTTGATAAGTGTCCAAATGCATTTTAAACTAAAATGAACTGTTCTTTAGTGAGACCACTAATTTATTCCAGCCATCTGTGGCAGTGTAAACAAAAGCTTGTCTCCCTAAACTGCTTTATAATTTTATTTTTAATGTAGTAAGGACCACAAGTTTCAACATGATTATCTTGGGGAAAAAAATTAAGCAAAAAGAACCCACATTTTCACACCACAAACGTCTTTTGATAATCACTATCATGCAATTCAAAGAAATATTAAAAAGTAAAACTTGTTTCTGGCATAGCATAATGTTTTCCTTTTTAAATGCCACCAAATGTTTCTGTAGGATATTTTAGGGGATAGAAAAATCTGACTTTTTCTCCACTTTCCAGTGATGACATCTGTAGACAAATCCAATATTTATTACTAAGCTTGAGAACTGCTAAGTCAATGACCTGGGTTTACACTGATCCAAGAGCCTTTTCCCCACAGGCACCTCATTCTTTTCAGTCCCCTAATGTGCTTCACGTGTTGCTGGACCTTAGCTAGGCAGAATAGTCAGACAATCCCAGCATAAGGTAAAACATATATACGTTTAATGTGAGTCTTCCCTGGAGAAAAGCTCTTAGAGATCTCAGATAAAGATGGGACTTGTGGGCATTCAGCTTCCTCCTCCCTACATCTATAGTACTTTACAGGAAGAGTATGCTGGAGATCATTTTAGAGAAACTGAATAGCTGTTCAGTTACATCAGACCACATTATTCTTTATGGACAAAAAATGATTATTTTTTGAATCTTCAATTTTGGAATACAATGTTTACATTGAGACATCCTATTGTGGTGCCAGGGTTGTGACGTTTGTCTCCTTCAATCCTGGGTGTTAAAAGCAAAGGCTGCTATTTTCTGCACCTCTGGGATAAGAAGAGCATAAAACAAACTTTGTTTTAAACCAAATCATTTGCAATGAGGCCCAATACACTGTGTTATTTCTATCTTTTATGTCCAACAGGTTTCTGATAAGGGTCAGGTCTGCCTTTCAAGTGAGACCTGGTTCAGAACCAGATCATTGCGCAGCAGAAGTATGACAATGATATTGAGTCCTCCTGGGATGTAAAAGTCCTTGTTGATTCCAACCAGCTGGCTCTTGTTCCATCTGGCCTTGCAACCCTCACCTCCCCTTGCAGAGGTTTCTAAGTCTTCAAGAAGTCAGACTACTAAGCCATTAGAGAAAAGGCTTACTACATACCTGACTTCTGGCAACAGCGGGTACTTCTCCATTCAGTTATTAGAGATGGTGATTTACTGCATAGCTTATGACCATGTAAAAGTAACTACTTCTGTGCTTAGTTTTAAAGGGAAGCATGCAGTGAGAGAAGAGTTAATCTCTAAAATATAGAACTCGAAAAGCATGTTCACTGAACTATTAGTATTTCAATTTTTCCAGCAATGGCAGGAGCATCAACATAAGATTTTTTATTTTATTTTATTTTAAAAAAAAAGGTAAAAAGTGGTCTCTTGAATTATTTAGAAAAACCTCTAGTATTTACTACCAGTCTCCATAGTTGCAGCATGGCTGGTTTCAACTTTGACAGCTTTTCAAATGGCTCATGAAATGAATGTTTGACAAATAAATCAGCTTTTTGCTTAAGTGATGACTATTCTGTCAAGAAAAACTACCACCAAATTAACATACCTGAAACGAAAACTGATAGTGTTTAGGTTTTTCTTTAGTAGTTAAAAAGAACATGTTTGTAATTTTCTAAAGGGACACTGAACTACTGATATTCTTTTAAGTAATTACAATTAGTCCTTTGACTTTTCAATACATCCATCCCTATCACGGCTGAAATCTCAACCCAACTTGACAATGCCCAATGACCAGTAACAGCAGCTTTAGGCTAGATTAGTATTATTTTAAAGCCTTCAGCTATGCCCTGCGACCAAACAAAAGTCTGACAATAATTGCACAACTATTAAGTACTGATGAGATAGGAACTAAAAAAGAAAAAAAATAGCAGCTACTTGGTGCTATATGCTAGTCCTATAGAAAGTCACCTCGGTAGGCACATTTACCAGAGAAATCTTAGTTTTAATGGTAAACTCACAGTTGCCACCTTGCACAATTTCCTAACGTGAGCATTTTCCTTCTCCGTAGCATATATATATAAATGCATAACGTTCCCAAAGGAGACTGCCTGCACACAGATAACCATTTACAAGTCACACTAGTTGTTTATCTGTGTCAGAGCATGTTAGCATTATCTTAAACATTTTCTCATCCAGTTATTATTCTACACAAAAAAATACAATTAGACTCTTCACATTACTTAAATACATACTGGACTGCCATTAAGATATTTTTCTCCCTCCAATAGTGCTCTATGTCAATACTAAACACAACTCCACACATTTCACCAAGCTCTTTGCATGCCTGAGTTGCTTCCCATAGAGAGTTCCACCTATTTGCAATTGATTTACACTGTCCTGCAACTTCAGCATCTGTGGCCACACAGTACGTGTGTATTGCTCCTTTTAAAATATTTAAACAGTTTAAAGGCTGCAACCTGAAAGTCATTTTCTGAAAAGAGGCTATACTTTTCTCCAAGTCTTTACAGTATTCAGTACAACAGACCTCTACCTATCTTGGGTTTTATACAGTATTTTAACAGCCTTCAACACTAATAAACACAGATAAGCAACCTTAATATTTTGTTTAAGCCAAGTCAAGCAATGACATATTGTTAGGAAAAAATGGTTCTCTGGTGCTTTACATTGTATAAATGTAAGATAATGGAGTACCTGGGATGGAAACATTAAGACAAAGGCCCCAAAACTCCAAGGAAGCTTGTAAAGCGATACCAGGCCCTACATTTCCTTTGCTAAAGCCCTACAACAACTTTGTCATCTCCCAGTTGTTGAAAAACATCAACTCCTTGTCAGATAGTTAATACACTATCAAAGGCAGCTTACTGTGTGTTAGAATTTGTGTTCTTACATGCTGTGAATGCACATTTCACTTAGTTGTCAATTAGTGTTTAATTACTGCTCATAACCTTTTAACCAGACCCACTAAAATATGTTAAGATTCACAAAAAAACATAAGGATCCACTATAATGTGCACATTTGGCTCCCATTAATAAGAGATAGAGCTTGCTAGGAAGGTACGTGTATAAACACATGCACCTGTGTATATATGCACAAACAAAACCACACAGCCTTCTACTGTGGATGTTTTCTTATTGGAAGTTGGAATGAAACAACCAATATTTATTCATCAGTAACCCAAATAAGTCTATATCTGCCCTTTCACCAAGATAGAGAAATGCAGATATAAGAGTAATCATTATTACCTTATGTTACACATGGTAACTTGAGTTCTCATTTTAGGCCATTACCCTTTTCGCTCTGTAGCTTCTAGTGAGTAAAAAAGGGCAAAAGCTTGACTAAGTTTCCTATAGGATAATTCAAGTAAATTTATCTTCCCTACCTTGCTGTAGAGCTGACTTGTACCCAGGACCTTTTCAACTGCTTAGACCTGACTTCCACTTTCAGGCATTGCATGTGGCTGTAACTCTCTAATGCTGATGTAAGATAATGGATAGAAACGAGCCACAGCCTTGATAGTTGACTGGAGAAGTGATGCTCAGGTAATATGATCAACCTCTGAGTGCATTCCTCTGTCCTTGCTAAAATTCTAGGTTGATGGCAAGCTAGTCATCTGTCTTGGACTGTTCTGAGCAAATTTCAGAAGATTATTTCACCATTTCAGAAATAGCTAACTTCACAATCGCCACAGTTATTGCCTTGTCAAGGTTGAAATGAACAGGAGAAATTAATTCCAACCCAAGGTCTCTGCAAAATATGGACAAGACATTATTTTGCTGCCACCCTAGCTTAAGATAGTAATTGTCAATAGGAAAAACAGCCTGCATCATTATTTTCTAATTTAATCAAGGTCATATTAGATCACTACATCAGATCAAGTGGAGTCAATTTGATCAAAAAAAATCTTTGAGTTAAAACAGTTTCCTTCTGGAAGTTAACCCTTTATGACAAGCTTTGTCCAACGTAAACCATGTTATTTCCACTGAAAATGACTACTGCTATAGAAGATACAGCACATTTAAAAAATATTCACACAAAATAAGACAGGATTGTAAATAAAATAAGACTCTGATCTCATGCCTAAAATTGTGGATTTCAAACAGATTCAAAAATTTAATTTTTGTTTCCTCCAAAATCAGTTCTTCTACCATTTTGTTCTTTACCATTTGCATCCATAATGCCAGCCAACCTTATAAAACATTTGTAAAAGTGTGTATGAAAGGCATTTGTGTTAATTATCACATTTATTTATTTATTTATAACCCCCCCCCCCCCCCCCCAGTATATTTGAAGTCTCACAGAGAAAAACAACTTTCATGGAGACTGAAATGTATGCTTAACATAAAATTACTGTATTGTTCTGGGTGCTATTTACTTCATGCACAGTCAGATATTCAAAAGATATCTATCATGGTGCTTGTGGAACTCTTTTTTGGAACTCTTTTGTGGAGCTCTTACACAAATGAGCATAAAAGTAAAAGATTTGGGGTTTTGTTGGTGATCTGGGTATCTTGTTGCTCATCTTTTATTTGTTTTAAACATTATGTGCAGCAGAGCTCCTTCCTCAAGTTTGTACCAATTATCACTTTTTTTGTGGTAGCACTTACACATCCAAGACTTTATTCTAACTGCGGAATAATCTTTTACCGTGGAAAGTTTTGGCTGAACTGCGTTCAACCTTCCTGCAAAAAGTACCTGCAGTTAGCTGGACTACAACCACAACAGCTTACTTGGAATGCATGATTTCCACCTGGTTGGACTCATGGAGAAAAAGAGGAGGACAGAAAGTCTTTTTAGCCCACACAGCAAGTTCCTGCTGCAAACGTTACAAAAACTTGAAGGATCCCTCCCACATGCCTCAACACCTATATTGATAGCTTCTATAGCCAAAACATTTTTTTTTTAAAGCTTGTCAAATACTGACGATGAGATTGTATATATATGCACACTTGTCATTTCACACTTATTGACAGAAGAGAACCTATACCACTGTCAGTGGGTACATTCATTATAAACCTGAAATGATCATAATATTATAGGATGTAAAAGGTTTTATTTTTTCCCCTCAGTCACAGAAGAAATTAATCATCATCATATAAATAAAGCTATTGTAAATACCAAAGTCAATGAAGCTATGGCAATTAAGATTGACTAAGGAGCTCCCCCCGCACACAGCCAGACCTGCAGTTGAACCATGTTGTAACAGACTGGCTGGCCCATCTGTTTGTTACGCTTGTTTGTTATTCTCCCATCATATACTTAAACTGTCAACTCTGTTTTTGGGTTATATGCTTTGCAAGTATATACCAGTCATTTAAAAATGAGGCAGGGCCTATTATTAAAGCCATGGTAACAGAATCTGCCTTGGATCTGATGTTACATTGCTTGAGTACTGAGGAATTGCTATGCACTACAGATGTAGGTTGTGATCCTGCAAGGGACAAGCCTTAGAATCAGCAGGATGCAGAGTCATGCAGAGAGACGTAGCTGGCTGTGCTTCCTCCAGTAAGGCTTTTGTTCCTTTTAAGTCTGCACCTCCATCTCATACTACTTCCACAGAACAAAATGAAGAGTCATAAATATTTCTAGTCTACTAGTCCTAAGCATAACCTTGAAGTGTTTCTGTAACAGGAATAGTTACACTTGGGATAACAACTGCTCTAAGTTCTACACATTTGTGAATTTTGGTAATCTCTATTGTAGGTCCCCTCCTCCCCCCTTCCACCCACCCCCTTTAAAGCTTAAATAAAGCACTTGGGGGGGGGGGGGGAATGCGTAGAATCTCTTCACCAAAACCATATTCAGTTGGAGGAAAATATGATTTGAAAATTAAGATTTCCATAACTTCATTTAATTTTGGATGTGATTTAGGGCTATGGCTGTGGATTGTGATTTTGAATTTCAAAAGCAGTTATGTTATTCTTGCTATCTACCAGCTATGAAAAGTTATATTTTACCACCAAAAATATTGTAATAAACTAGTTCAAGATTTGACAGTCTACACCAATGATTTTGCAACTTCCTTGTGCCCATGATTGAAGACATTTTATTTTCAAAGCATATCTAATATTGCAGAAAGTCTGTCTAGGTGTTTGATGATAATTAGCTAGAAAATTAGCCCACTAAAAACGTTATTCATCAAAGTACCACTGAGTCCTGGGAAGATTGCAAACCTTCATTGGAAAGTTTCTCAGAGGCAAGCTTCTTGGTTATGTTTAATCAATACTTATTGAATTTAAAGTCAATTAACTTCTGATAACCTAAAAGGTAAACCAAGTCATTCACATCTTATTTTAAGGGAACATCTAGGGCCAGATTCTCCTCAGTTTGGGCTCAGTTGTGCTACTCCACAGTAGCCTGAGAGGCTGCTACTGAGAACAATGGTTGCTTCTACACTGTTCCTGCCTCAAATCATGGATGGGATTTCTCCACAGATGACTCAGTGTCCTCAGCTGTGCCTTCACAGTGCCAGAAGAGGAGGCGAAGGAGAGTGGTGGTAATGCAGTAAGCTTAGCATCAGAGGAATGCTGATGGATTAAAGCTTCTTTTGCAACAACTTTCGGAACTACAGCATGTGTTTTCCATTCTTCAATTTAGAAAGTATTTAATTTCTGTATACTGAAAAATTCTATAAGCCCAGCATCATCATCATTTGGTGTTTCCTGCAGTATTTGTTGTTTCTGTCTCAAAATACAGTACATATTCATAAACCAAGGCATTCCCTGATGAAACTTTGAGGGATTAATTTTGCCCAGTCATCTATAGCTGCAGTGAAGCCTTACATCTTCCAGTGAGGATGTCTTTAGCCATCCCAAGCCAGGGAGCAAAGAGTTTCTCCTCAGATGAGGAAGCTACTGCATATGACACGAGCCTACTAAGACATCCATCTGCATTAAGATTTCTTGAACCATCTTTCTGGATGGCTAAATAGCCCTTGACTCCACAAGCAGTCATGTCCCACCACCCTCAAGGAGCTGAGCTTAAAGGAATATGGTATGTGAAAGGAGTTGAAAATAAGCAAGAACAGCAACTTCTATATCATGAGTGATATTGAAACCATGCTAACAGTAACTCCTGTAGGCTTTTTAAGTAACTACTGAAATGGTCAGTCAGAAGGAAAGGTACATCTCTTGCCTTAAGAGCAGTACAATAAACAGGCTTTTTAAAACCCAAAACACAGTTTTAGCCAACACATGCTCCTTGCAGCACCTTCTCAGAGTCTAAGCACCCAGAATTGTGACCAGGGAGGTGCTGACATAAGTGTACTCATGGGGCAAAGCTGAACCCACAACAAAAGCTAAGTTTCTATCAGTTTTTCAAGAGACCTTTAAACATTTTGCAGACAAAGCCATGAGACTCTGACCCATTCTAGTACAGATAATTTCACTGAAGACAGGATCAATTCAGACCGGTTCCTGGTTTTGATTACATTAAAACAGCATGTGTAGTTTATTCTAGCCCAACTTTTATCTGAAATTAGTTATATCTGAACTTGTAGGATTTACATTCATAGGTAAATATGATATCAAATATAAAAAATGAAAAGTACTCAAAATGTGAACTTGATTGGCTACGTGGGCCAAATATTAATATTGTAACAACATGAATCTTACTTAAATAACTGAGCACCTGAAATTTCTACAATACAGATATCACTCTTGCTATCAATATACACTCCACAGTAGTTGCTCCCCTTATGCTTTTATAAATTACCTGTACCTCATGTTCAGAAAACTAGTATCTCAAATCAAATTATCTAGTCTCAAGATACATCAGAAACAGCAAGCCATTATGTCTACTTGTGCTCTTTGTACCTCTGCATTAACAGAGCCATAGGATATCTTGAAAAGAAAGGGATGTGGGAGGATATATAAATAATGAGAGCAAGCCTTATGTTTTTCCTCTAAGTTTCCTTCTAAATTTTTGCTACCAGCTGTCACACCACCTTTTCCAATTGTGTTTTTACCATCTCTGAAAGTTAGTAAGACCTCTTCTGCCGTATCACAGGCTTCATGTTTCTTTGGCATAAGCTTCTGCCTTTAATAGCCTTGTCCCCTGTTCGGTTCTCTCTTCCCCTTGTTTCCATTCTACCTCCCTTTCTTCATCCTCTCTTCTCACTTGCCCTTTTTACCATATAGAGCTTCTTCTCTTTCAACTGTCGTGGCATTAGTAGACTCCTCTTTTCTTATTTCTCTGTGGTGAACTGTTTACATTCGAGTATAAACTCAATCTAATTTCATTATTTTTCAAGCATACTAAAGCTGCTTTTACAACATTTATTTTAGTAATTAATCAGTCTGCAGAACACAGAGCAGACTTTTAAACCAAAGTAAACCTTAAGATGTTAAGAACATTCACCTTCTGTCTGATTGATCCTGAGTCTTAGGGGATGGTCTGCATCTGTTATAACTTGGAATTATCCTCCTGCTTATGGAAGGTCCAGACCACTGGAGTAAAAAAAAAAAAAAAAAAAAAAGGAAAAATGTCACAACCAAACATCCCTCTGATAAACATGCTTTGGATGTAACAAAATTAAACTGCAATGCAGGACAGATCAAGGTTCCTTCCACTCAATTTATCTTCAGTAGCTTCACAGTTTCCATTTAATTAGAAAAAGAGGAAATATGCTAAGAGGAGAAAAATACTTTTCCTTTCCCCACCCCTGTAGATGAGTATTAAGAAGTATTTTCTTCCATATCAAGTTACTCTGTGTTGCATTTCACCTCACATTAACTTAAGTGCTACAGCAGGGTGTGAAGTTAACCTGATATAACACATCATGATGAACAATTTTTTTTTTTTGCTCCATGGGGAGCTACAAGAGTATGTGCTAAACTGTTGTTAAAAACATAAACTCTGAGCATCTGTATGCCTGCCTGCCTTCTGATCAGGATAGCTTAGCATCTTTCTTCAAATTATATGTTCAGAAAACAATAAGTTAGCCTTCTAGTAAAAGAAGGATAATGAAGAAAGCTAAAGTGATTAGGATGTAAAGTTAAGCAGCCAGCACTTCAGTTAAAGGTCAGCCTGTCTGTGCCAAAATAGGTGCAAATCAATACTTATTAAGAATTTTGCCCAACATTAGGGAGCAAAACAAGAAAATAAAGCCAAAAGGCAGAGTAAAGGGACTTTCAGATGCAAATAGTGATCTCTATAAGTTAAAAATGAGAACAAATATGACAAATACGTACTTTCATACAGGGATAGTGGTTGGTACAGAGCAGAGCAGGTCACTCATTCCTCAACAAGCATAACAGTAAATACTACCAAACTGAGGGAAAACACACTCTCTCTCTCTTTTTTTTTTTTTCCTCCTGTGATCTTTAAGCTATAGGTACCATAGAAATACCACTACAACATCATAATCAACATCATAATCAAAGATATCAGGAAAGCTAAAGAACTGAAACCCCAGACCCTTAAATCAACAATAAAGCTCACCTCTAAACCAGAACTCCAAGTCAGTAAGACTCCATCAGAAACTAAAGAACTGCTGAAGAGGACCCCAGCATTATGGTGTGGCTTTATTACACTTTCTAGTGACCCTTCACATTAGAACAGGCTTTCAGGCCAACAAAGACCTATTACTCCTCACCTTGAGTACTATAAGCTTAGTGCTCCTGTTAGGCACTAAATGATTTCATTGAGAACAGGTGATCTAAAGTTAAGCAAATTATTTCCAATTCATCTCCATGTGGGGGAAGCCTATCAAAAGCAGCATCTGCTTCAGAACGCAGATTTGCTCTAACTTCACCTTCTTCTGGGGTAGAGTAGGTGATATGACAGACAAGGGGCAGGAGCTCCAATCTTTTTTATTTTTGGTAATTTGAGAATTATACAGGAGGAGGTGACAGGTCCTGTCCCTCTGTGCTTTCCCTCTACATTCTGCCCTTTGGTTTATGGGACCTTGGCTCAGTGGCTTGCAGGCAGTACAGAGAGCTTGCATGCAATAAGCACGAAGTACTGCAGCTGCATATTCCTGACTCATCACTGTTAAAGTAAGAGTAGGTAGCATCAGGGTAGATACAGGTAACTGTGAGAGTCTCCACCACTGAGTCTGGTCACCACTGTACAGCTGTTCCTTATGCTCCTTATGTTCCTTACTCTTAAGCTCTGCACCCATAAAGCAGTGGAATAATGTGGATGACAGTACCCCTCCGTGGCCATACAGACAGATAGAACCTGCTGGCTGTTCCTGCATCTCCTCATGATCTCTGTGCTCATTGTTTATTAAATTAGATGACATGATGGGATCCATCATAATTTATTTCCCCTCCTATGCCTGCATTTCAACTCTATAAACCACACCTAAAAGCCCCTGTTTGCCATATTCTTATTACAATAAAAATGACTTGTGTGAAAAATCTTTAAAAAGATTTAAAAAGATTTTAAAAAATTTAAAAAGATTTAAAAAACTTTTTAAAGATTTTTAATGTAGCAAAATCTTCATGAAACATAACATCAATTATTTTACCTACTGCTTTTTGTAACCTCATAGATTCAGCCATAGTTGCATTTGTATAGCCTGTATACTACAATATCAGAAACGTACTTTTTACTCTTCTTGTTTTCACAGTCTAATAAAAACATGTGATCATTCAAAATTCCATATGTAGATGAGGCAGGCATCCCTTATGAATGTGGTTCTGAGAAGGGAGTTTCATTTGTATGATAGTGCATAATATGGTATTTCACATGCAATTGTCTTTGAGTCTGTGGGATTTCAGAACCGCTTTGTTTCGCCATCCATCCGCCTATCTCCCAAAAGACAGCATGCAGCAGGCAATTGGGAAAGTCTTAGTAAATAACTATGAATGGTCCCTTGTGCTACCACGTTCCCTGCATTTTATTTTTTCACTTAAAGTATAGTTCAGATACACTGTCAAGGAAAGGCACGGTTCTTCTGGTATCTCTGGCATAAACAGAACATGTGAGTTAAGGTTTTCTAATAACTGCTATAAAATGGATTTCTTGAGCAGAATAATGTGTTATCTATGGGTAATTTCCCATGAAAGTAGAGACTATAATTCTGATTAGACATGGATATTATCTTTTCCAGTATGTTTCTGTCAATGCACTGATTCAGCAAACACTTAGACCCCAAGGTCAGGGCTGATCATAAGTCCCATTGATTTTAAAGTTGAATGTTTGCCCAAGATTAAACACAAAGAAGAATGCTTTCTTAAATCAATTCCTTTAAGTCTATACATAAGTGCTCTGTTGAATCATGGCCTAAAATCAGCAACAAATCAGGACAGATAACAAGTTTGGGCCAAATATGTGGGTATATTTAGGTGGCCAAAACTCATAGTGAGACAAGGAATTCTCTCTGATACTTGGATTTGAACCAAGACCCCAAAAATGTATAAACTACACGTATCTATAACTTGCATTTCTTTTGCAGCTTTTAGCATAAATCTAAACGGTGAGACAGGTTACATTTGCCTTTAGACACTGGGCTGGCTCCTGGTTGCCTTGTGCCATGCGTGTGGGCCTATTTCCCAGAGAAGTCACAACATGAGTGGGAGGAACAGTGCCTGCCCAAGTTTCGTCTTGCTAATGTGGTAGAGAAAATATACCCAAAGTCCACAGATGGCAAGGGCTCTGGACCTCACAAGCTCAGGGTTGAAATCTTTTCTTCTGTGTAGTGTATTCCAAAAGAAGTTTATTTTGACTTTCTGTATAAAGCAAGTGGAAAGTCATCTTAGCAAACACAGGAAATGAAGAGTTTGACAGAGCATAATGTAGATCAAAATGTTTTTAATCATTAACCCCTGTTTTAATTACTACTTGACACATTATCATTATTGTCCTTCTACAAGTCTGTCTTTTGAATGAAATATTAAAAGCAAGTCACAGCTGAATATATATGCAGTCTAGAACGAAAATGGCTTTGAACTACTGGAAATGATTTATTGTCCACATTTCTTTATGAATATTTATTTGCCATAGTGAAAGCAATTCAATAAAGAGAAAACATGAGGACCAGTTAACTGAACATTTGCATACTCTAACAGTTGAAAAATTGAAGGAAAAATAATATGGTGCAATAGAATAATGTTAATGCCAGCTTTCTCCTATTTCTTGTAGTTAATTCCAAATGCGCATGTGTGAGAGCAAAGAGCTAAGATGAAGGCTCTCAGGAATTTATATGCTGAAGAGGAGATACAAATAGCCTACCAAATTAGTGTTCCTAACTTTTATGCATTCCAGTTCAGGAGGAAATAGATGTAGTTTCAGCAGTATTTTCAACACCAGGATGGAGTCTATCCTTTTGTTTTCGCGCTGCTTCAGGTAGCAGGCTATGAAAGCTTGCTTTTTGCCACAAGCATCCATAACCCAAGTCCTCATCCTACCGGGGCCAGAGCACCCTCGCTCTCCAACACTCCTCAGGAAGCAGTAGGTATGCATGCCCATCAAAAGGAGATGTGAACATGCTGAGTATTTTGCCATGCAAACCCTTTAGTATTTAAGCAAGTGTGCATGGATCAAGTACAAGATCACCCTTGCAGCAGAGATACTGCTTTCCTGCATTTGTCAGTAGAGGAACAGTTTTTCATGTTATTTGCCCTCATTTCACCCATCTTGAATTAATTCTGTAGACAAAAAGTACTATGTGTTAGACTTGGAGTGAACTTTGTTCCTCAAAGCATCTTAGCGATATTCTGATACCCACTCACAGATGGGTGCTTGACAGATTTTGCTCTGGTTTTCATGATTCCTTTTTTCTTTATATCGTTTAAGCAGGATTGTTGCTGCTTGAGAATTCAAATGCAAATGGAGATGTTCACAGACACTGTATCATAAGGAAGCTCAGCTGCTTGGCTTTTAGAGCTCAAAAACTGAATAGCATGTCGCATACAGTATTTGGAAAAGGATACGCTTCACATACAATAATTCTAGAGAAGGATGGTTACAGTAGTAAAACACTTTGGACAAATACATAAAATCTCTGTGCCTCAATTTTCATTTCAGAGCAAGAATGATAATACTTGTTTGTAGTAATAATTATCATTATTATCTACCTGAAAGCTAGCTGTGAGGCTAATTCATTAATATTTTCAAATTACTTCATGATCCTCAACTGGAATTTGCCCTAGAAGTATTAAGTATTATAATTTGCTCTGTATGCCGATTTCATTTTGCTCTGGAGAAAAACACAATTAATGTGTTGCTCTCTTTACATTTGTCTAAATACCACATTCTAAAATCCTAGCGGTTAAGATTTTATAGAAGTTAATAACAGGTACATTTTACATTACCATATTATTTACTTATTTCTCATTCTTTTCTTATAGCATTCTAACCGAACCTAGATACCGTGATACCTGCCCTGGGTTTGGTACCATTCGCAAGGATACATCAGTTGAGTCTTGTGATTGCTATTTATTTACTTGCCTGAATTTGGAGTTGGCAACAGAGCCACGCAAGGGTTCTCTGGTGTCAGAGCTCTCTTGACATACTGTTTTAAATGTATTGTGAGTAATCAGGGAGTGTCTTTAAGTTACACATAGTTAGAAGCTGACACATATTAAATGCCTGATCATATTCTTCCATATCTCAACAATTGTTTCCTTCTGGCAGTTTACCAGGTCCACAATTTACTGGCAAAAATGTATCTGTTATTCACAACTGGAGATCCCCAGGTCCATTTCCTCTGGTTGTTATCTGTTGGATAGCTAGATGCTAATGGCTAAAATCTGCATCTACCAACACAAAAGCCGCAGGATACGACACTGGTATCTTGTGGTTCCAATCAGCCTCCCAGTATTATAGCACGACTTTTTATTTAATTGCACTTCTACCGAGCTCAGCCTGCTCATGCCACGCTAGCAGTTTCACATTGCATTTTCGCTGCACGTTGCGATGGCTGGAAATGCCAGGCGGCCTGGCGGCGCAGAGCGTGGGGATGGGGCTGGGCCGAGCCGTGGCCCAGCGGAGGAGGCAGGCAGGCAGCAGCGAGCAGGGCGAAGCCAGCACCGGCACCACAGGCATCTCTGCTGGACATGGAGCTGGGTCGGGGTCCCAGGGGACGTGGGATGTCGTTCTGTCTGCTGTGGTGGGGCCGAAGTCAGTCAGTGACAACCACGGGCAGGTCCGAGGCTCACCTGGAAAATCACAGGAATAGATCAAAAGCAGCTTTGCTGTCACACACTCCACTGACAGCTCCCATCCTCTGTGTGTGCCCAGCCCTTAGGGCTCATTCCTCTCCCTACAAACACCTAAACCATCATCAGCAGGGAATTGTTCTGGTAATTTTTTCTAGTGCTTCAGAAGTGAAGCATGTATCAATAGCTTTCACTTTCCAACACTCCCAATAAAAATTAAAACAAATTACTTGAATTAAATTACTTGAGCAGGGCACATTATTTCTTCCCATTAGCTTATGTAGAAAGAAAAAAAAAAAAAAAAAAAAAAGCCTGCAATGTAAAAAGGGGGTGGAAAGAAAATGAGAAAAGTCTTGGCACAAATAAAACTATTTCTTGCTCATCCTCTTGGCTGTGTCTATGAAGACCTCAACAACAGCCCTAGCTGAGGCCGGTAAGCCAGTGGCCTGTGCATCTGGTGGCGCTCTGGCAGCCCTCACCCGCAGGGAGGTCACCGAGCATCAGACACATGGGGCTCTGCAGCGGGACCTGGGAGCTTCTGGCACGGGCAGCAGAGCTGCACTGCTGGAGGATGCCTGGGGTTTCATGCGGCCCTACCTTGCAGTGCTGCCCCCGAAGCTGCCGGCTCCAGGTGGTCCCTCAGAGCACGGCTCTGCTGCTTCCGCGGTGGCCACGCATGGCGAGGGCCTGTCTGGGAGATGCCAGCTGCAAGGCTGCAACATTGAGATGGGTTGAAACCTCCACCAGCTACAAGCATCCCATGCAAGGCCTGTTTTTACAAACAGGTGCCTAAATGCACCCAGGGGAGCTGCTCTGCCCGGCCCTGCCCACCCGTGGCTCTGGCCTTGGCTCTGCCCCCGCTGCCCCCCTGCTCCCCAGGCAGAACCACGGCCCTGGCCCAGCCCATGCCCCGCCACCCTGTGATCCCATCAAAACGGGCATCACTTCTGGGTGCTAAAGCCTCATCTTCACAAATACCACAGTCACTGTGCAAAACCACAGTTCAAAATAGAGGCTTACTGTAATATTGCTATTGTAAAGCTGCCAGCTTTGGTATTCATTAATATGGTGACAACAGACTCATGGCTACCAAATTTTACTACAAATCAGAATTCTTACCAATATGTACATGAGATCAAATCCACAATAGCATATCATTTGAAGTTTCTATTAAAAAGTTAAGTTGGGATAACTATAAACTCTTCTGAGACTCCTTAATAAATAGTAACAACAAAAAATAAAGCTAAAATCTAATGAGATTTTGTGGAAGCATTTTAAAAGGTTGCAACAGCAGTAAAGTCAGCAGGCACCAAACAGCAAGAGGAATTATTTACTGATCAGAAGACAAATCCTTCCTCCCCCAGCGTTTAGCCATTTTATATGACAAGTATTTTTAAGGGAGAGGGCAAAAACAAGAAAAACTCTAAGCCAATGCTGTTCTCGTCTATGACATCCTGTATGTTCCTTATCAAAGCCTTCACATTCGTGTGCAAACTGACTTTTTTTTTGCCATTGTGACCAAAACCTCCTCCCTCCCCACCCTCCATCTGTTCAGGCTTGGATTTGAAAATCACTACCACACAGGAAGAAAGCCTAAGCCCTCTTGCCTCGGCTGTGGTGTTGGAACCCATTAATATTCTTCTGGCAGGTACTATGACCCTGGTGCCCTTGAACATGCTTGAAAACATAGGGTATTCCTGAGCCTTTGTCCCTGGGAGGATTAACAGGGTTGCCCTGGAGCCAGCCTGAAGGTGTTTTAATAGGTAATACGGGTGGGCTGCACGTCTGACTGCAAGCCTTGCCTCAGGCTGCCCCTGCTCAGCAGCACAGATGCAGCTGTTGAAATTAGGGGATAGAACGTGGCTGGGTGTACGAGTTAGAGCCTGAATCCTCAAAATTTGGCAGAGTATTCCCATCCCGCTGTCAGACAGGCATCCCAGTTGAAGGGATCCAGGCTGGGGACTTGTTCTGCTTCTGCCACTGCCGCCTCCTGCAGCCCTGAGCCAGTTACTTACTCCTCTTGCCATTCTTCTGGCTCTTCAGCTTATAAACTGTATAAAGTCTCCGTGTGTTTTTGCTGTGCTTGGCACAAGGAGGTCCCAGTCTCAGCTGGGTCCTCTGAGTATATCATTGTAAAAGCAAATAGACAGATAATAGCAGTAACAATGGTTATTTTTTTGTATGAACAATAGGATGCTAATGGAGGAGAAGCCTCTCCTCTGAGGTGCTTTTTTATCTGCAAGTGAAGGTCTCTTTTTCCTTGCTCAGCTGGAGAAGATACTGCCTTTGTAAATCAGACAGAACTTATCATATAAAGTGGAACACATCTTTGATTATACTGAATACTATCTTGTCTATAATTTACCCTTGCTGCTGTAAAGGACGCAACATGATTAAACTAAGAAATGATAGACTGAACATTGTGAGTCAGGATGGAAAAAGGTATTTCCTACCTAAATAGGAAACAATCATCAACAAAACAGTGAAAAAATACAAGAAAATGTTTCTATATACAATAAACAAGCCACCCTGCTGTTGCCTTATATTATATTGTTGCTCTTCTTGCTCAGATTGCTGCAGCAACTTCCCCTGTGGCCTACAACATTCTTTATTTAAAAAAAAAAAACAACACCCTACAAACTGTCATGATTTTTAATGAGGTGAATATCTCTCCTCTCCTCCGTAAGTGCATATGTTCTGTCGCACGCTCGCGCTGCCAACTCTTCCATGTTTCACTGGGTGAGTCCAGATTCTCCAGTGACATTTCTCAAATTGTAGATCTCTGCAGTGTATTTTCCTGGAGCTGTTAAAAATATTGCTACTTCACTTAATAACAATGTTTAGTGGTACAGAGTATCACTTGTCACTGGGTATACACCAGGTGCTCCGCACAGGGGGAGAGGGGTCATTTTCCCCATTTTACAGACAAGGAAACCAAGGCACTGAATTTGGCAGCGATTCCCCCAAAGCATGCTGCAGAACACGTGACCAGGAGAAGGACCAACATCTCTTCAGCTCACATTTTGTTCTTCAGCATTTGATGCTGCTTTTTTTCTATTGATATTACCACCTGCAACAGTTTGTCCCCCCAGCAGCACTGCCCAGAACGGTCACAGCAGAGCCAGCACTTTTGTGATAACAAATTCAGATACTGCAGCAAACAATGAAAATAATTTTCCCAATTTTGGAATGAAACTTTGCCATGTATGATGTTTAGTAACTTCTATCTCGTCTCTGATGATTTCTGGGTCTGATGCCAAAAACATGATATGTTGCTATCCAAATTAGCATATGATGCAATTTTGTGCTAACATTCAGATTATGAAGTCTGTTTGCTGTTTCCATATAGATGTATCTTTGACAAGAACAGCAATTCTATAATAAGCCCAGGATGAAAAGCCCATCAATTGAATTGGTACCACATTACCATGGCAACAATATAATGCTAATGAAATTGTGACTGTTGAACCTTGTTTATGGAACTCTACAAAATGGGCTTCATAAAAGGAGGAATCTTGTTGATTACTAAATGTTTCAAAGCATGATAAAAACCTTATAACCACATGTGCTGCGACTTATTAACCATGTTATCATCCTCATTTGAGATAACACATTGCTGTTTGTAAGAGCAATTGCACTCTCAAAGAAATAAAATTATATTGGAAAATCTGTGCTTCTCCAGCTTTCATAGTGCACCAAGTAAAGACTTGCTCGCCTCCATGTCCCAGCTCACAAAGTCGATTGGCATAGGTGTGTATCCAGCCATGCAGTCATTACTGTTTGTTTAATCTCTCAAAATCTATAAATTATACTGCAACTGTAGATACAGCAAACACCTTTTCTGTAAGAAAAATGTGGCTTAGTTTACATCAAAGCATTCCACAGAAATCTGTCCCTCCAGATGACTCCCTGCACAGCAGACGCATGGTTGCAGGCACGGTCTCTGGGCATCCCCTGCCTTTCTCTTTCCCCTTGGAGGTTTACTGCCGCCAGTCTGATGACGCAGAGGCAGGCAGTCACCATCCCAAAGGGACGCCGCTCACCTCACAGCACAGCAGTCCTTGCTGATGGCACCCTGATATCATCTCCTGCTCTCAAGTACAAAAGTACCAACCACTCAGATTCCCTGGCCAGCCATGTCTCTGAGCTGCCTCACCCCCCCGTGTCTGGGACTCCAACATCCAACTCTGTACAGCAGAATTGCATTTTTAGCTAACAGATAATCTTTCCCATTGCTTTCACCTAGGAATAAAAAGTATAGTTCACCTCCTGAAGTCCACTTCAGAATAGGGAAAATGGGAAAAAAGGGAAGAGCAGGGAAACTGGCAAGCGATGAGGTTGGTGAGGAAGGGGGCTGAAAGCATGTGACAAAAAATTTTTCTTTATCAGGCTAAGAATACTGTGATATATCCGACACAACAGTACTATGCAGATATTTAGCACAGACAGTAGAAGAGCACACTACTTGCTTTAGTGAAGTCCTGGCCCACACGGTACTGCAGTCAGCATGAATCCTCACCGCATTGCATCTTATGGGCCTTAAATCAGGGCTTTAAAGGGATTTATTTGAAAGCTTCACGTTTCAAAGTACTTGGAAAAGGAAGCACTGTCTAACATTTTGTTATGCCCGTGGTTTGTGGGAAAGCAAGGCACTGAATTTCTGAGTTGATCGAAATATAATGTAATGTAATTTAACTTAATATATATTTTGCACTAGCTGACAGTTTTATTAAGCAGAACCAATAATCATCATTACTCAGTGTAATAACTACCTCATTAGAAACGGTCTAATTTTCCCTAATTTTAATTTACCTCTCGGACTAAGCTGTTCTAAAATTACTGAAGTGGCTGCAGTTAAGTTTTGTAAGAATTAAAAGGAAACATAAGTCTTCAGAAAGCTGCTGCTGTCAAAATAGTAATATGTCAGAACTTCATGAGAGAAGTACAGAAAATCCAGTTTAGGAAATTATGATACCACCTTTACTTTCTTACTGTCTTTGAAGTAACACTGCTGCACCCTTTTTGCACAAACAATGATAAATTGTTTGATTGCTTGCAAGCTTTGCATGTACTCCACTTTAATAAAGGACCTGGCGAAGGTTCGTGGCAAAGAGTGCTGGTAAGGAGGAGCTGACAAGCAGAAATATTTCTTAGAGAGCCAGGGAAGGAGATGAAGACACTGATCAAGTTTCATTATCCTCCAATGAAAATAGGATGTAAACTGTGACATCCAGGCAGATTACATATGTCAGGCAAGCAGATGTGAGCAGGAACATGTAGATGCTAAATCTCACCTAATAGGCTTACTCTGAGGATTATTCTCAGTGACCAAGTCTATGTTAGCTGTAGTTAACATACAGTATATAAGAAATATGTATTTGTAAGTGAATCTGGGGACATTCCCAGCTGTGCTGAAGTTAATGCTCTTTGATATACCTTGGAGCATCCCAAAAGCACTTTGGGTGTCATACATTTCAAGAGAGATCATAAACAGCACTACAGAATATATCTTTAGCCCAAAATTTCAAAGGGAACTGTTTTCTCAAATAATGTGCTTGAAAAAAAAAAAAATTATATTCAAACCACTTGTGTGCAAACTGCTACAGTTGTTTAGCTACTTGATTTGTTCGTGCCAGTTCTGAAAACACATTTGATCAAAAGAATAGTGTTGCAGAGAGAAGTAACTTCACATGAGCAAGGAAGCACTTCGCAGGTTGTGTTAGAAAGTAGACAAACTGTCTAAAGGTTTTGTTTATCATAGGGTGTTACTCTGCAGTTCCGAGTCATAAAAATAACCATATTTGTTTTTAACATAACCCAAAAATAACACACACACAAAAAAAAGTCGCTCTTTTGGAAGCACTCTGCTTATAAAACCTCCCCTCTTTGAAATTCTGGTCCTCTTCCAGCTGTAGTATTATTTGCTTGGCTATCAGAACACACAGTACAGCAGTGAAAAGCATTATACTATTATCCCAAGATAATTTGATAGTCTGTAAATGTATTTTCCTGCCTGTGGTTCCAGGCATTATGCTCACACTTGAAGTAAGGCTTTGCAGTATCTTAGACAGTTCATGTTTGCCCATATTGGTTTCACTTTGAACATCTGCCTGCATGGTACAAACACGGTTTATCTGTGGATTGTACAAGCTAGACTAGATCAGGGATGTTTACAGGCCAGAGCAGCAGAGCCACGGGATGCCTATTGCAGGCACCCAGCTCTGGAGGAAGCTGGGTGGTGACTCACTGGTGGCTGTCTCCTGCCTGCGTCAATGTTATCACACCATGCATCAGCATGAGTCTGCTGGAAATGCTGAATTTTAAGTCCGACATAAAACCACGGCTTTGGTCTGATGCGCTCAGTAAATACAGCACAGCACTTTCCAGAAGTACTCACCCTGCTGTTCCCCTTGGACACAAGAAGTGGTAACTCACCTTCAGTTTCCCTTTCATTTCTGGAGCTCGTGACACCGCTCCCCCAGGTGCCAGAAACCAAGCTGTCCGGTGCTAGCTGGGCTGCTGCTTCTCCTCCGATGTGTCCATGCTCCAGCAGGATGTAATTCCCTCGTAGAACAGGTAAAGTTAGCGAGCGTGGACATGGGGCTTTGGTTTTGGAGTGGCTCAGAGGTCACCCCTCACCCTCTCTTGGGAGCCTGTGGTGGGAACAGATTTATGTGAGGTGGCAACGATCTACTCCTGGCCCTTAACTGGTCAGCAGTGAATACAGCTCCCCAGGCAGTGGTGCTGGTGAGAAGAAAGCCTCCTCAGGTGCACTGTGCTGTTGCAGCCCCTGGTGAGAAGAGCTGGGGTAATTCCAGGAGCTACGTGCTGCTGACAGCCACTGGACTGCCTCCTCCCAAGGGCATTGCTCAGATCCCTGTGGACATCTGAAAGGCCCCAGGAAGGTCCCCAGGTAAATTCTCCAGCAAAGGCACTCCCCTGCATACCAGGGCCCCTCTGCTGCATCCACACCCAAAAGGGAAGGTGGTTGCTGCTGCTGCAGTGCGTGTGCTGCTCCAGCTAAACATCTATCTCCCTTAGGCTCTAGAACTGATTGGAGATCCCGGAGGATCTAAGGATCCTAAGTAACCACAACAAATGAGGATATGGACTGATCAACAGTCACAGTGCAGATTTTTTGATGAACAGCAGTGAGAATTTAGGAGCTGTAAGACAGCAGCTGGCTCTAGAGAGCAGGGCCCATAATGTCAGTCATCAGAACACCTTCTGAAAGTGTGATAAATCTTGCCTGCTTTATAGATGCCCTATAAAGTAAGGGGCTAAGGTTCAAATAAAGTAATTGAGGACAGCATCCAAACAGCCTGGAATTATCGCATTGCTGGTTTCTCCTCCCTCATCCGTGCATGGCGTCTTGGATTCTGCTGACACACTTCAGCCAGTTACTTTAAAAAGTAAAAAATAATAGTAATAATAAAAATACAACAGCTTTTCTAACCTCCATGTAAATATTACTTACGTTATGTTGAAAATCTTTAAGGTCCTTTATTCTGAGAGAAAATTTAAACTTGTCTTACAAGGACAGAGTGAAGTTTAAGAACAGCAGCACTTTAAAACAACAACAAAAAGTGCAAGAATACCAGTTTACCATCCTGCTATCAATTTATGATAACATTTATAACATTAATATCATGGATTATGACCTTTCTTGGCTTGTCTGACTGAGAGTTGTTCATGTATTACATGCTTCTTATCACCTTGATCCTTCCATAATAAAAATCACTTCAGTTTTCTGAGCTGTGTCATCAAAACACGCACTCATAAGTGCTGATCTCATCCCTTAAGGAGTAGTACCAGGAATGCCTTTGGAGTTTTGTGTCACCTAAAATCTAGTGTGAAGTTAAAGCCCAATTTCAGAAAACTACCCTGTGTCTAACTTTATCCCACATGCTGCATAATGGCCACCCTTATGATTTTAACATTTTACTGAGGCCTGTCAAAATGCTGCGCCCTCCTGTGTGGAAGTTGTTGAAGTTCAGAAATATCATTATTCTCTACAAACCAGAGAGATCGTGAAGAAATGCACAATGGCTGATGTGTTACAATTACTTACCTTGACCCTTGACTTTTTTTTTCTCTTTAATCCCGACATAGACAGAATAAAATATATTTTCTTCAGTACTAAAGAAAAAACTTTGCTGTGCAATGTGTGCCTGCTTTCACTGTGCCCATTTCCACTAAACATAGTGTTGAGATACTCTTTTCAGATCATCGGTTACACATGTATCATATATAAAGGATGACAGAGGAAGGTGAGAATTTTCAGTGTTTCTAAAAATTGACCATTTAACAAACGCTATCAGCGTTTGGGTGGATGAAGACCTTGGGTGTACACTGATGTCTGGCAAATCCTGCTCCACAGTCCTGTCACTTCCCGGTTTGCATGGGGCCTCCCGGTTCGCTCCGTGTGAGGCTCCCTGATGACCCTGAGAATCTGGGTCTGAACTGCTGTGGTAATATAGTCCATGTGCCTCTAGAGATCAAAGCTGAGAGCCATGCCAGGACAGGATATCCACATTCAAGACATGGACATGCTCCCATAAGGACACCTCTCTCTGCAGGCCTCACCGTTCCCCTGCAGCTACACGTGTCCTGGTACTAACATCCGATTCACAGCAATTTAAAGTTCAAGCAAGAACAAGCAAGGCAGTGCTGGCACATACTGTTAACTTGATTGATATGGAGACCTCTGTCTTCTTTCCGGTATTTTGTCAAGAATATGACATGTTAACTCTTAACTTTTTATTGTTATTTTAAATGAACTGGCAAGGTTGCAGAGTAGCTACATGCACAGTGTTGGGTACTGTTCTCCTAACACAAAAGCAGAGAGGTGCTCAGTAATCACCTTCTGAAGCTGCCTTTAACATGGTAAATCAAGATGGTTCTTCAGGGACAGATCCTGGTTTGGCTTTTCAGTCTGGTTGCTGATGAACGGCCATTTCTGTCACTGGGCCTGGTGATTAGCTTTATTCAGCTGAGATATGTGTGGTTGGACATTGCTCACTCTTTCAACAAAAAATACAGGCACATTTTCTTGGGCTATAAAGCAGGACATATGGGAGCTGGATTCCATCTTTCATTAGATCTTGGAAATGGTGTCCTCCTGAGGCAATTAATTAGCATGATGTTCTTGGCTGCTAATGTTTGCTTTCAGATTTCAGTGGCAACAGACTTGGCAACATAAATTTTGCAAGGATTGGCTAACGGTTTAGGGTGTTAGCCCCAGCCTCACACAGCTTTCTCCAAATCCTTTTCTTTTAAAGAATTCCCTTACGTGTATGGACAGGTTGCTTAATTTCTGTCCATGTCGCAGCTCTCCCTTTGAAAAACGAATGTTAACAGCGCTTTCTTGTGCCACAGGAGAGGTGCATTACAGATGGCAAGCCCCCGCTACTACAAGAGAGGCCAGACTGTACCACTGCAGTCCTCTGCCTCCTCCCTGAGATGGAGGATCTATTCTGCAAAGCATTTCTTTGATCCTTCCACATTTTAAGGCAAAACCGTTTACGTTAGAAATTTCTCAGTTGAACACATTTCTATTTGTTTACTTTCAGTTTACCCACCGTAGATACCTGCAGGCTGTACACATCCTTATCTGTAGAAAGGACAGCAATGGAAAAAGGCGTATTTCTCTATTTACGTAAGCCATTTGATCTAGGCTTACATGAGGTATGATGTTTGTGATCATTTCCAAACTATATCCTTCCTAAGCAGGTGTGATGAACAGCAGCACTTCTAACCTCTAAATTCAATCCAGAGATATGATCTAGAGAGTTATCTCAATTATATTTATAGTGCTATATAATTATAACAATTCCTGGCTGAAAAATAATGTTAGTTACAACTACAAAACATTTCATGCCTCTTTCTAAGGGAGATGAATACAAAATATAAAAGATATATCCAAACAGTTCTACAGCAAATAACATATCTGCCGTGGGGAGGAACACAAACTCATGTTTGTGTATCCATTAAACAGTGACATAGGCTGAATTTTCAAGGGGAGAGGAAAGGAGGAACCTATTTCAATGCACCAAAATGTTAGTGCTGTTTTATAGCTGCATTGCTTAAAACTATTGCAAATAAGTAGTTGTGCATGTAGCAGCTCCCTTAAGTGGTCATTACTATATGTGATTTGAACTCACAAAAGGCATATTACAAAGCTGTTTGAAACAGATGTGCTCCTCCCTCCATTTAAAACAAAATTAGTCTGTGGTGTTAATTTAGGTAACCTTTGCAGTCACTAATGTACAAACACACACTTTTTAAATATGTCTGAAAGAAATTAGGCAGGACAAGAAAATGAAAATACCACTAAACAGTAGTTGCAATGTTTGATGTTCCGTCCAGATAGTTTGTTCTAATTTAAATAAGAATGGGATGAGAAAGTGCAAAACATTATCATAGGACTGTCTCTTCACTTGATGTACCTAGAATTCCTAACATAAACACTCTGGGACTGAACCTTTTTCCTCACACCTGCCAGACAAATACTTTCCAAATATCCATTAATTAAAAACAGTAATAACACAAGAAGAACATTTGAATGATGGTGATCTAATCCTACATAACCAGCATATTCATGCAACACTACTACCTGAACAGCCCATGGTAAGGAAAGCAGTAGCACTGCCTTAATGCAGCACTTCCTCAGATGCTCCAAGTCCTCCCATCAGATCAAGCAAAGCGACCCACTCCCGAGCTGGCCACGTACCCCACATTCAGTCTCCAGCTCTGTAACTCTCAGAACTGCCTTTTACAGACCACCAGGAAGGAATTTGCTGAACACTAGCTGAAAGACACTTATTGTACTACTAATAAGGAAGGTTTAAATACCATTAAAATTCTGACTTGTACTTTAAAATGCCATGAAATCCCAAGTTAAGGCTTTGCCTTACTTCCCTCTAAGTACTGCCAAAGGTGCAGTAAGATCACAGGCTGCTGCAGTAACTGAAATGTGCTGGCACTTTGGACGACTCCAGCTTTTTGCTCAAGCTCCTGTTGCCTTTTTCAGCAGCCTGGTCGCTACAATGGCTGTAGAGGAAGGTGCTGAGGAGAGGTTTAAGATCTGAATTGTAATGCCTAATATTTCAGAATTCTTTTCAATCATTGACAGAAAACAACTTGGTGAGCAGATACATTTATGTAATGCAATTAAGGATTTTCAGTTGCTGGGTGGCTTGTGAGATTGAATTTTTAAGACCTACTATACGAATGAGAGTTTATATTTGAAAATAAATACCCAAAGGGGCTGCATAAAAAAAAGTCCTTATGATTAAAAATTGCAGAGCATTGGTCTACGTTATTGACTAGCAACTGTAGACCCTTCATTTTACAGGAGATCTGCCTCCTAGTTTGTACACAAAAATTCTTCAAAACCATTTGTTCTTCTCTTTGAATTGTTTAAAATTGTCCTTAACTAGATATGGGAGAAATATTGCTTAGATGTTGACTCTGGAACTAGAATATGCAATGCCAGCATGAGAAAAAAAGACCTAAATATGACAGTGGAGTTGCTCAGAGAGCCAACCGCCAGCCAAGAAGGAGCTGCTTTCATGATGGATGTCTGTGCATGATGTAAACCTCTTTTTTGGTGGTGGTGGCTCAGTAACTTCCATCACAGGTGGGTATTACAGTCTTAATTGATTCCTAGCAGCACAATCTGTATCCTTCACCAAGGCATGTCCATTTCACAAGGTTATTGGCTTTCAACGTATCTCGTTAGATGTTATAACGAGACAGATTTTTTCCACAGATTGATGTCTATTGATATTGCATTAGTTCATCGGGGTTACAAATCATATTGCATTGCAGCACATTTCACATTTGCTGTATCATGACAAGAGGTTTATAATATTCACTCTGGGGCACAGAAAGTGCCTGCTACCCATCTTTTGGATAAATAATTTAAGAAATTGTTGGGAAATCATACCTAATTAGTAGGATCTGCACTGAACAAGCGCCCTTTGATTTAAATTGTATTTGTATTTTCATAGGTATTGATTTTATAAGTAGGAGAGATGAATAATACATTTTGCATTTCTCCACTGTTAGCAGCAATACTCTGACAGAAATAATGGAGGAACACTCCTTTGAGGGAAGCTGTCTCTTTGGGACTGGAATACCTCCCCCTAGGAAGCCCCTGGGGCAGTTAAAGGCACCCCTAAATTGCATGGAGTGGCCTGATCCTTTTTCTTCCCCCCCCCCCCAATTGATTTGCTGCATCATCCCAGACAAATCACACAGCCTCTCAAAGTCCCTCCTTTTCCATCTGCAAAATGGAGACAGAACGGTTTCTCATCAGCTTGCAAATAAACATGAGACACAGGAAGAAAAGGAATAGCTACGTTCAAGTGGATATTGCTCAAATTCTGCCTGGCATCACCACAAGGACATTCAGCATGGGCTCAGCAGAGGGGTGGGGAAGGGGGCCAGTGACCGTCTTTCTGTGGGTACCAGAGGGTCAGACCACACACACCAGCACCCAGGGTGAACCCGCACACATCTTGCAGCAGCAAGGCAGAGGCGGGCATCACACCACACACCTGAACCCAGATAAGCTGCTTCTGTCTCTGCCGCCAGCACCAAGGCTCTGCTTATTTTGGCTACTCCCTTCCCTGAGTGAATTCCTGAAACAAGGTTCATTCGTTTTCCTTCACTGGGTGCTAATCCCTTTAAGCAGGAGCAGTGAAGAAGGCGGAGGCTGTAGCATGCACATATTCTTGCTATCTTCACTCCACAAACAGGTTTGCAAGCCTGCTCATGTGCATGGTCAGGGTGAGGAACAGAAGCAGGCAAAACATTGCTGGGATTAGAAACAAACCAGAACATACGTAGGTATTTACAACCTTTGGTTTCCAGCACCCTATCAGCTATAACAAACGCAGACTCTATGAGATAACCATAATTAAATAAAAGCTTTATTTTTTACCCAGTATGTCAGTTCCGATTAGAAAGGAAAACCCTAGGCTCAACTGTGCTACACAATAAACCATGGCATCAGAGCAAGCATCAAAGTGGCCCCTCAGCTGCTGGCAAACATTACAGTCATAAGAAAAGAGACAATGAAAATACAATCAGTAGAAATAGCATTTTCCCCCATAATATAAACACCACAGACTTTCTTTTAATACAAAGAGAAGCAGGATCAACAGTGACAGCTTTAAATTTGCCAAGTATCATGGGAGGACTGCAAAACACATCCTCCTAGAACCAAGCCGAAGGAGCAGAACGAGCCAACTCGCTCTGCTCAGAACAAAGACATCCCTTTCATATGGCTCAGAGAGTTAGCAGGCTTAATTTTATTTTTATTTTTCATTTAACATCTGTTTCAGCAAGATGTGCTGAAATATCTATTAGTGCCTATTTGTATAGATATAGACTACTGCACTTAAATCACTTTGCGTTCTTCAAAACGTAGACATTATATATGATTAATTATTGTTTGAATCTGCACTTTAAAAAATATATATTGCAGAGTAGACAACTGGGAGCCGGGACCCCCAGCCCTCCAGCGGAGGGATCATTGTCACTTGGAAGAGCAGACGATGCGGATGCGTTTCAGCCCTCAGCTCGAGAGAAGATTTAAATAATGCATGGTGGGTTCCTTTGTGATTCCTTTCTTGCCTTTTTTTTTTTTGGTTAATATTTTAAATTCTTTTAGAAGTATTACCTGTATGTTAAGGCCCATATTCATATAATCATGAGTGACAAGCAACTTCTCTGTTTTGCCTTTCTACTTCCAGGCAGATTTAGAGAAATTGAGGCCTGGCAACACGCAGCTAGGGTGCACAAGAGCACACAGCTGAAAGCATTAGAAAGGGTCTGCTTGAACATTTTTTTTTTCCCCCTTTTCTCATTAAAGTTTCATCTGAAGAATTTTTGTGGGAGCCTTAGCAGGTAAAACAGCACTCATCACGTCTATGTTCCCAAGCAGCAGTGGCACAGAGGAGACCCAGTATCAGATAGATGCAGTCTTTATTCTGATGCCTACCATAGCCTCCCAGACGCAATAATTCACCCTCTTTAGTATCTTTCCACAAGAGACGAGCAATATTAATTATTCTGAAGTATTTTGGGGAGGATGAATACTGGAGAAGTTCTCACTTATTTCACAAGATATTTCACTTTCCAAGTAAAATACAAAGTGGTTGTAATGAGCTTCACTTTAAGAGAATGACAGATATCTCCTGGGTAACCCAGCCAGCAAAGTCCAATCCCCAGTGAAGCCAACATGAGAACCATATATGCTTTTATGAATGCCGAAATGGTCCATGAATTTCAAATACTATTGCACCCTGTTTTACAAGCCTTTTATGTGTTTTTCTTCAATAAATACATGTATTTTGCTTTACGAATCTCTGGATCTCGAGACCCCTTTTGAGCTGCACATCCCTTAGAATCTTAATAGAAAAGCAGCGACATTAAACTGAAAATAAATGCTTTTAACAAATAGGGAAAGTCTATATTTCACCAAGGAAAGTGTGGTTTAAAGTAAAACACGGGCTCCTGCGACATCTAAATCCTGCATATTTTCTGCAGAGCATGCCACAGCTATTGACATACTGTTGGTTTTATATGTCCCAGGATGCATGAATTATTACTGCCATTCGACATTTTGCATTCCTAGTTCCATAGCCTATAGCAACGCTTACCGCTGGCTGCTGTAGACTACACCAGACCTCTGGCAATGCCTCCTATTGATCAAGCGCTGCTCAATGTTTGCCTGCTCAGTAATGCAAAGACATCCTAATTCTCTAAGACAGAAAACCCACAAGTTACTGTGCTTATGTTTTCTAGTCCTTTTCAGAGACACGATACATGAAACACAATACAAATGCCTTCTCCCCCATCAGGAGGCAAACCGATAGTTGTCTTATGAGCTTCAGGTACCATGAAAAAAAAGCAGTGCACAATAATGCTAAAGAACAAAGCTGGCCGGATGCTCCTAACGAATGGTGCCAGCATGCAGGCTGGTTATGAAAGGAACCTCAGAAGTGAAAGAAGCATCCTGCTGAGATTTGATGGACTTGTCGTGACAGGTTTATTAGCTTCTTTAAAAAGGACCTTGCCAAAGTGAATAATAGAGACCACAGTAGCAGAAAAACTACATCCAAGGTGTTTGTGTTTATGGATTCACAGGGAGGTGAAGTAGCTCAGTGCTTACTTGGGTGAAATTCCCCAAGGACAGCAAGAACATGAGTTTGTGTAAATAATAAAATAGGTATTGCAAGTCACAGGACAGCAGGGAACGCCGTGACTACCCATGAGAAGACGCAGCACCACAGCGATGCGTCCCAGGCTCAGCACACACACACGCTCCAACACACGCTCAAGCCAAAGGTCTGGGGACCTACCCTTGCTGTGGGGTGAGCCCTGCCTGGCACCACAGCAGCACAGCCCTTGCTGTCCCTCTTCCACTGGGCTCACCCTACTCGTAGGGGCAGCCCAGACCCTAGCAGAGCCCCACACAGCCACAGCTTTGTGTGGGGACAGAGCAAGGGGAGAGGCTTTAGTGCAGGCACATTCAGAGAAAAGCTGCTTTGTTTCACTTTTTTTCTTTTCATCTCCAAGTGTTATTTGCAAATAATGTCACCATCAATGAGGCTTGTTAGCAGCATTTTTGTCTTCATTTGTTAAATCCTACGGTTGTTGTCTGAAACTATTTGCTCCTTTGCACCAGCACAGCTGGGCTGGATTTGTCTGATGCGAACACAATGGGGCCAAATACCCAGCTGGAGCAAAAGAGCCATCAAATGAGCCCTGAAGCAGGGAGCACAGGGCTGGTAGTGGGGTGACATGCTGTGGCCCGTGGCTGCATAGGGTTTGCTTTCACCCACACACTGGCATGGCCATGTCTGCCCATGAGACAGCTGCGGGATGGGTGCAGAGGTGGGGGCAGCCAAGGGGCTGCTCTGTCTCTGGTCCACCACCACCACGTGTTTCCTCCACAGCTGTGACAGCAGCTGAGGACAGGGACACACCTGAGAATTTACCCAAGCGTGGGTTGCACATGGACTAAAATTCTCTGGCAGCACCCCATCGATGCATGTTTTCCTGGGGATCACCTTCAATAAGCTTGTGCAGCGAGCATCCCACCCAGCATCCAGAGCACTGTGTCCAGCCATGCAGCTTGCAGCAAAAAGGGCTTCTCTGCTTGGACTCTGCCTTCCTGCTTGCTCTTCCCATTGTCCTCTCCTGCTGCTTCCCTCGCCCTCCCCTCAGTGCTGCTCCCACCCCAGGAGCCCCCAGCGCCTCTTTGTTTCCTGGCTGCATCCCTCGGGAAGCATCAGCGGGTCATGAACCATTTCCTCCGAGCACCGACCGCATCTGCTGCCTTCGCACAATGACAGACTGGCTTGCGCGCCCCCAACGTGCTGCGGCAGAAAGCCACGCTCCCTCCATTTATCCGAGGAGTTTTTATGATCTTGAAATACGGCGCTGTGGTGCTGCACCCGCAACTGCCTTCAGAGTCCCTCGGCGCCACAGCCACAGGGACAGCTCCAGTCGAGCTCGGCTGAGCGCAGAAGGTGACTTCTGCCGTGGGAGCACTTTGTCATGGGGCGAGGCGGGCAGCACAGCACTAGCACAGCCTCTCTTTGACATCCTGAGGGGGAAGCATGGCTGCACACGAATTAAACCTTTGCAGCAAACAAAAATATTTTGCTTCACCAGAACATCGTAATGGTGGCATTTCTGCTGCCTTTTGAAAGGATGGGATTTACCCAGCTGAACTATTCAGCTCCTGAGCCAGCTTAAGGAGAGCAGGTTAACAACAAAGGCGTCTGGCATTCATACAGCCCAACCGGCCTCCTGGAGCACATCGTGTCTCTTTGGTCAGCTTCACTCAGGGAGGAACCAGTTTCCTGCTCAGCCCCAGCACTGACAGGGAGTGCAGACCCCGTGCTGAAGGCCTCTCTTCTACCTGACTCACAAGGTTCGGCCTGCCAGCCTCACATCCCTATCCACACAGCTGGCACAGCCGCTACTCCAGAGCACGTCAGCAGCCCCCATATTCAGGCACCTGGTCACAAGAAATAAAGGGAGGGAGCCTCTGCTGCAGCTCCTCATGCCCAGGGCCTGGCAGAGCCTCATGCAGAGCAGTCCCTCAGGGAGGCTGGGACAGGCACCGCTCCGCATGCACCAAAATGGCACCTGCTGCACGGCCTAACGCAGCTTTGGATTTTCAGAACACGATACAGGGTGTGTATGTATATGCATACTACATACATGTGCATACATGTTGCTGTGTAAATATACGTACATTTACATACATGATCAGACGTGTTATATATGGCATGCATGACTAGTCATAAATTTTCAGTAGAAAACTAGAATGCATTGTGTATGCATGCAAACAGATTGCAACTCCTGCAGATAGTTTATCCACTGCAACTGGAATTCTGCAGCTCTCCAAACCCCTGCTTTTGAGTCTTTCAGTGTTTTGTGCAATTTGGGAAGAATCTAATCCTGTCTTATTAACATCAGTGCAGTTACTGAGTGACAAGGGCTGAGTCCCACCATGTTTTTCTGTGAGACCTCACATAATGAAACACAACATATTCCCTTTCTGTAAGTGCTAGATGAAGTGTTTTTAATAAAATGCCTTTAACTAAAATACTTTATATCACTTAATTTGTAATTCTGCCTCTGAAGATTAAAAAAAAATAGTGTCTTCCTATGATCAATAATCAATTTTTAAGCAGCTGTTATTTTCACAGTACATATATAAAAGCAATCCAAGCTACTAAAATTGTATACATAGACACATCATAAAAGCCAAACTTCTTCATATTCAGCAATAAAAAAAAAAAAAAAAAAGGACAAAAAGACATGCACAGGTCTAAGACGCTGCAGTCCTAAGTATTTTGGACAGACCAGAAATCTCTGAAAGCTGGAAGCCATATGCAAGCCTTACACCAGAGCACACAGTACGGCAGAACCTGTGTAACGACCCTGGGTGCCCATTTGCCCAGGGCCAGGCAGCCGGTCTGCCTGGGGCTGAGAGCAAGGCACTATGAACAAGTCACAAAATCAAGGAGAACGGTTTCCTAGATGCATTGTGAACATCCACACCTGTTTGCAGATGTGGTGCTTCAACCAACAGATGGAAAGAGAAGACTCACTCCTTCATCTGCAGCTGGTTGGTCTTTGTTCCTCTTCATTCCCACCTCTTTCTGCCCAACACCATCTCTCATCCAGGCTCTCTAAGCTTCCTATTATTCCAGGCTTTAAATCAATTTGTGTTAAACTATTACGATTGTAGATGCTCTCTTTGTCTTCCTGCTGCTCAGTAGGAAGCAGACAGAGCGGTGCCACCCTAACTAATGAAGCTTTATTTAGGAACCGCTCAAACCCATTCAAAACGCAGTGGCTTGATCCTGCAGCCCTGCACTCCAGTCTGCAGCCCCCAGCCCAGACAGATCACTGGTATCAACAGCACTGCTGGCAGACCTGCCTTCTCCCTCTCAGACATCTTTACATACATCAGCTGCACTATGTTACGGATGCTGCACAAAGCTGTCCCCTGGCCTTGTCACATGTTACAATGGCAGGAGTTGCTCGGGACTCTGCACAGCACTCCTGACAGCCGCGGGTGTCTCCTGCCCTGAGCACAGCATTGCTCAGGTTCAGCCACTGCACTCCAGCTCACAAGCATGGCTGTATTTTTTAACATCCCAGAAGCCATCTTTGCGTCATCTCCTTTTATAGCTTTCCTGGAATATTCTCTACATTCTGTGGTTTGTACCAAACGCTGCACCTGGAAGGTTAGTTCTCCCTTTGCAGATTCGACGTGTTATTCCTGCCCAGAGAGAAATGCATGGCCTCCCTGTTAAACGTAACATATTGATTTTAAAATTGCTTTGATGAGTTGGAAAGCGACGCATAAATAGGATCAGTGCATTTATCACCAGTCAGCTCTTCTCTGTTAAGGCAGCTGATGTTTCAGATGACCCAAGGACAGCATATTGGCCTCTCCAAAATACAAGCCAAAGGTACATGGAAGACGTGCTCTTAACTTTTGTCCAGCCCAATTCCAAAATTCATTCTCAGCAGGCTGGGAAAGCCAAGTCAGACACCTTCACATCTCATCTTAAACCTCTCATTACAGAGGCTAACTCTCATCAGCTGAGGTCTGCTTTCATTTTCAGCAGTAGGGCAAAACTCTTCAGGTTAATCTTTCACAATGATGCTATTAGTTTACTCCATATTGAAGTTGATTTATGCTTTGGCTTTTTATAAGGCAGCAGCAAGCAATTGCATGGGAACATGTGTTTTCATCGTTCCATCTGTAATTGTAAGAGGGCACAATAAGAGAAGAGATATTCTACAAACACCTTAAAAGAAAAACTTCGGGCTTTGATAAAACTGCACACATTTGAGTAACCTGATGGTCACCAAATCTTTGTTTGAAAGCACTGAATGCATATTTTATTTTAAACCCTTAGCTTCTCTAAATCACAATAACTGTTTTTTGACATTAACAAACAGATAAAAAACATCAGATAACTCTCCTTTTACAACAGGAAAAAAAAAAAAAAAAAAAAGGAGGACCTAGAGCCCAGTATGTGTCAAGACAGGACATTACTTCATCTTTTGTGATGGTTTTATAAGCGATAAACCTGCTGAGATTTAACCAGGATCCGGTGCTCGCTGCTGTTCCTCACAGATCTCAGGCAGCTGGAGGTGGCTGAGCACCAGACGGAGCCAGCAGCTCATGGGGCTGCCCTGGACATGGCTGACCTGTGTGAGCCCCTTCTCTGGCCAAGCTAAAATGGAGAACAGCTACTGAAGGCAGCACTGGGGGGCTCCAAATCACACTGTGCTCCCACCTGAGGAGCAGACTGAAAGATAATGATTGAGAATTATTGAGATCAGTCTTCTTTATCCACTCCTTCCTTCCATTTTATTTTTTCTTCTCTCCCCTCCTCTCATTTTCATTCCCTTATCTCTATTTGAATCTCTCTTTTATGCTTTTTCCTCTCTCTTCCCTTCCTCTGCTATTTCCTGTCACTTCCTCCTGTGATTTCCTCCTCCTAACGCTGCTTCCCTCTGCTCATGTGCCCGGCCCCTCTCTGCTCACTCCGCGAGGGGCAAGGTGGGAAATGCTGATTTAGCACTGACTCCTTGCCTAGCCTGGGATGGGCCACGACAACAAAAAGAATATAGCAAGTATTCTGTTTGAAAAGTGTCACGGGTCCTTCAAGACCCTGATTCAAAATCTGTCAAAATAAATAAATAAATAAAAATTCAATTTACTTCAGATCAAAACTGGAAGGTCCCACTATTTCTATGCAGTTGAGACAGTTGGAGAAGCCTGGGGGACACAATAAACATTTTGCCAGTAATTCTTGGGCAATTCTGCAAAAATTAGTCATAAAGATCTCTATCGCTGATCTCTGTCACATGGACTTTACTCGGTCCCCTTCACTTTACATACCCATTCAAACACTGAAAATGGAGACATTATTTACTAAAGCGCATCTTTCTGAACATTTTTAATGCTGCAGACTCAATTTTATGTCTTAAGTCACGTGAAGGACAAGGCAATAAGAGCTAACAGGAGTGCTCACAGAAACATTAGATGCACTTTAGCCACCTGCACTACTATCGTGTCTTTAATACCGGGGAGTATTTTACATCTCAGAGTTAACACAAGCAGACTAGTCGCAGGTACAATGGCGTCTGGATAACAACATTTAGAAGCATGAAATTACAAGTGTGCTGGCAGGTTTTTATGTGCTTCCTTCAAGCACAGGAGCTGCTGCTCTTTGTCCCTCACATCCTTTGTGTCAGAAGCAGCATGACGCTAATAAATTTAAAATATATTTTGAGATTCATAGCTAGGGCTGCAGCATCCGGGCAGAATTTTTAAATGTGTGGTAATTGTTCCTGCACAAGGAAGCATGGGGAAGGGTCTCTTTTCCCTCTTAGTGAGCACCAGAGCTGAAAGCAGCTTCGTTTCTCTGCCAGGGATGTACCTGAGAGCCGCAGCTCTGGCTGTGCTCAGAGGGCATGGGGACCTGGCTCTTACCAGCAAAACCAGGAGCAGCAGCAGCACTCCGGGCAGCATCACCAGCCCGTCACAGCACTTCCTACCAAACTGCCTGGAGAGCTAAAGAGCTCTTTAGGACACAGTTCCTGTGAGTATGTATGTGTATTTATGTAAGGTACCAGGATAGCTTTAAAATCTGGCACTGCCTAGGCTTCACAGCACTCAGCTACACAATTAGGATTTGGGGTTAGATTTCTTTTTAGGGATTTACATAACCTCAGACAGTGCTTTGCACGGCACTGTCAGTCATACAGTTTCCAGAATCATTACTAAAACATTAGGAAGTTTCACACCCAATGTACAGCAATCTGTTTTGATCTGAAAACTAGACCATGCTGTAGTAAACAGGTTTTTCCCTGATCTTATGCCATGTCATTCGGCAGGAATACTCAGGTGTTGGAGGCTTGAATCTTGCCTGCAGGCAGAAGGTGTGCTTGGGTTACACTGGGGGATCAGAACAGAGGGAAAACACAAATTTCTTGGCTCACCAGAACAATTACCTCCACCCACTTGCCAATCTGGCATCTCCAACTTCTTGTTAAGGGAGTGAGTTAACCAAGAGTAGGGACTGAACTGCAGGGATTTATTTTGTGTGACAAACAGCTTTTGTTTTGTGAATATCAGGCTTACATTGTTGTATAGATCTATCCTCTGGAAATAATAATAAGATTTCTACAGCTTTGGAGTAGCTCTTTCAGCACTATCTGGGAATCCATCAACAGAAATGTTGACAGGTCTGTGAGATGGGTGCTCAACCTGCAAATTCTTTAAGCAAGAGCCTTCTCTTTTATGTTTCCCAGTGACTTCACACTCTCAAATTTTAAAGTTGATACTAAATTTCTGGGAAAAAAAATAAAAATAAATAAAAATAAAAAAAAACACTGGATTTAAATTATGAATATAAACATTTACCACTTAAAACTCTTCACTGGCTTCCTCAGCATTCTTCCATTTAAATCCTCTGTAACAACCCTGTGCTTTCTGCAAGAGAAAAACCCAAAGTCAGCAGCGCAGGGTGCTGATCACACCGCTGAGATGCATCCCTTCCTCAGGCAGGGAGGAGTTGTGCTGACCTGGGGGCTCTGCACGACAGCACACCTGCCTTGCAGGAGCCAGCGCTGGCCATGAGCTGAAGCTGTGGCTTCATATTCTGTAGTTCCCCAGGACAGGGGAAAGCTAGCTAGCCATATTTTCAACCCAACATTAGGCTTTGATCATGTGGAGTTTTTTTCCTAATATTTTTCAAGGGGATTAGGGTGTATCTGCTCATTACAGCAATCCACCACCCCTGACTGCTGAAGCTCCCTGTGCTCTCCAGTGTCCTGCTCCCAGGAGATGCCACCTGGCCCCGTGGTAATGATGAAAGAAGTCCCGTGGGCACCTGTGTGAGCTTCTTTAGCTCACCATACACCTGGTGCTCAGCACCATGCACAGAGCTCCGCCCTGCCAACAGCTTCTCCTTCAACAGGAGAGCCACTTACTCCCCCCTCCAGTTCACACAAGAAAAGAAAATAGGGAAATAATGGGTCTGTGAAATCAGTTTGAAGCCCAGGAGGTGTAGCTAAGAAAGCACCCTTCCCTAGCACCAGCCTGTCCCTGCCCACAGCCACCACATGGCCTCCGGGGAGCTGGCAATGCACCTGGTGCTGCCGGCTGGACTCGGTCACTGCCACCACGCTGCTGGCCTCCTGTCCTGTGTGGGCAGCGGCATGGCCCCACACATGTGGGTGCACGCTCACTGCAAAGCACAGCACTTATCCTCATCCTCAACACAAACACGTTGAAATCACATAACATCAATGAAGTGTCTTTAAAAAAAAAAAAAAAAAAAGCTAAGAGTTACATTTTAAATCCTTTATCAATCACAATGCCTAAGTTCGAAGTATCCAGATCACATACTCAACTGGATTTCAGTCAGCTCTTGCATTTGCATTTTGACAGTGTTTTTCAGCCCTGGCACTGTAGGGATGAGCAAGCTATGCTCTGACACATTAAAAACAGGAGCCGCTGCTCACGTGTCCTGCACAGCGCAGCAGCCGCCTCCGCAAGGACAGCCAGGCAAAACTCCCACCGAAGCGCGTAGGATTTCAGCCCACCGAGCGCTGCCGCTCCAGGCTCGTTACTTGGTGACAGACTTTGCTGCATGGTGCTGCATGGATGGCGCCCTGGTTTTTCATTGTAAAAGGAAGAGAAACAGAGCTTTATTACCATTCTTCCTCAAAGCTGTCCAAACGAAATAATAGGAGGTCAAATAAATCAGCATTCGATTTTGTTTTCTACATAGGGGTTTGTTGAAATACCAGAAGATGTAGGTACCGAGGAGAATCAGACCACGCTCACCATGTCAGGTTAGCAAGGCATATTCATATTCTAATACTTGCGCTACTCTTGCCTGTTTTTAAGCCTACTCTGAAGCCCAGCCTGGCTGAGCCCTCAGAGCTGTGCCAGCCAGCGCTCACCCTATGCTGCAGCCCTGAGCGAGGCCACCCCTCTTCTGTGCTGGCCACCAAAAAGCTGTCACTGCTATGCCCATTTCTGGTTTCACTGTTCCCCCCACCCAGAGCGCTTGCACAGGCAGGGCTGTGGAGGACAGGCCCTGCAGCACCCTGCTACCTGTGCACCAAGCGAGGTGCAGGGCCAGGAGTGGGGACCGGGCACGAGACAGGGCGGTGACACTGTGTTTACCAACAACTAAGGCAACCTGTGGCAGCAGTGGTCCAGCCAGAAGCTAAGACCCCACCTGGGTGGGCCCTAAGTGTTTTTCCCCCTCTTTCCGAGGCAAAGCACACATCGAAGCAGTCACAGTCCAGGCAGCTCGCCCCCAAAGAAGCTGCCACGCAGTGACAGCTGAGGTAGAACAGGGAGGCACAGCTCTGGCAGGGGCCTTGCCCCGCTGCAAGCAGCAGGCCTGAGACCTGCGTGGGCACCACGGTGTCCTCTCTTGCTGTTGGGGGGCCCGCACCCACCGAGAGCTGCTGGCCTGAGCCCTGTGAGAGGCAATGGCTGTGGGCACACGGGGCCTTGAGGATGCCAACCCCTCCCCGAGGCTGACCCGCAGCTTAAGGCTTAAGCTGAACCTAAGGCAGCTCTTCCAGGGTAGGGAAGTGAGGAAAGGAATCTGCCACACGCCACGGAGCCTTACTGCCTTTGAGCTGAAGGCTCTGTAACATCAGTCAAACAAACACGCCATTGCTTTTACTGCTCTGCAGTTGCCATTTACTATTTTGCTGGGAAATCGTCCAGAAAAGGGATGCTACCTAGAAGGAAGCATTATGCCAGCACTGGAAACCAGTAATGTTTCTAAATAACCCCACGGGCACAACGTCTATTCCTACACCATGGCAGGAATTGCAGAAAGGCCAAAGAGCCCAAGCCAGCCACTATGCACACAAGGTCTGAGGCAGCAGTTGCAGCAGCAGGCGGGGAGCCACTCCAGGGAAACCCGGCCCCTGAGCTGACATGAACCAGAGCTGTAAGAGCACACACCAAAGTACGGGGTTCAGTGAGTGGGAAAACAAACATCCTAAGTTTCATGACCCAGCTTCACCAGGGCAGCCAAGGACACGGGGAGGCAGCAGTTGCTGCCGATGCCTCAGCCCCACCGCTCTGCAGGGCTGGCACATCCTCAGGGATGCAGATGCCATTAGCAGGCATGGACTTGCCAAAGCCATCTCTTCTCTCTTGCAATGCCTCCTGCTCTCTGGAGAGCTCACCTCTTACTATAGGCAATACCTTAATTCTTAATTATCTCTCTGCTAAAGGTTTGAAGTAAATGCTTGAGTTATTTAATTTTTACAACATTTTGACAAGGCAAGGATGAAAAAAAATATAAAAAGAGAGGGTGGTTCTGAGTCATTCCATTGTATTACCACCTCATTTTTCCTCCCAATCAATCAATAAATAGAGGGGGGTGGGGGGGTCACACAATACACCTCTGCTCCCCACAAAGAAATACATGTTTACCTGTGCCATTTCCCCTTGCCATCGAGCAAAGCCTGGCTGGTTAGTCTATCCTTCCCTCTGTGCGGGAAGGGAGGAGCCCCAGACAGGGGTCTCAAACCTCCCCCCCGCCCCCCAAGGACATGGCTGCTCCTAGCAGGAGAGAAGAGGGACAGTACCCAGCACAGGTGAGGGGCACATGCTCACCACAGGGAGAATCAACTCCTGCCCAGTGTAAATCAGCTTAGCCAATAAAACCTGTGCCAATTACACAATCACCTGGCTCTGCTTTGCTAGAAGGCTCAGGAGTCATTTAATTTCTGACATATGTTGGTTTTTAGCACCTCATCCCTGCCACTCAAAGTGCTGGTGGAGCAATGGTCAGTTCAAGCTCTCATATTGGGGTGCCCAGTCCATAGCACTGGGGCAGCAATAACTGAGACCACAGAGTACCCAGCAAGCAAGGGATGGGGACAGGAGCAAGGAGGCCATCATGGCTGCTGCCCAGCACACCATGAATTGATCTGACCTGAGCTGCTGCAGACTGCAGAGCTGTGTTCATTGCATCACAGGGGTTTGCACCAGCTGAGGACTTGGTCCCTACTTTTTTCTTTGCATGCTCTGCTGGCTTTAGTCATAGGTCTAGCAGACACACAAGCTGGATGAACGGTATTTTTTAATTTTAAACAAAACAAACCACACATTTTATTGTCCCTCTATCCCATCATCTCTCAGATGGTATTTCTTAAATCCATGTAAGTGCAGAATTTTCACAACACATTTTGGCTGGGGTAAGCTGTGTTTGAATCATCATTCAGAGAAGTGAAGATTTAATTTCATGGTGGAATTAGGGCTGACATTTCCTTTTTATTTACACTACACCAAGGGTTAATAAGGTTACTATAACCTTAATCTTTGATAGCTCAACAATAGCATACTCTAGGATTAGTGCAAAAACTGGATTTTAACTTTTAATCCCATTATTGCTGATAACCCTATCAACACTGTGCCCCATCGTAGAGATGGAGCAGTGAAACCTTTGACTCAATAGTCCCTTTCCATGGAACAACATTTAGAGTTGCAGCAGAAGAGCCAGGGACAGTTGCTTGGTTGATGCCTGTAGTGAGGTTCACAGTTTGCGGTAGGGCTGCAACGCTGCTTTTAAACTGCTTGTCAGCAATCTTTGCCAAGAAAAACACTGGTCCAGTGGCATATGTTGGCGGAGCAATGCAAGGTTGCTCTAATTCCCTTACTTTGTTTTTCCTTCCTCCCATGCGACAGCTACTCCAAGAATCAGACCGCCAGTCTGGCAAGTTGAGATCCAGAAACTTGCTGCTAATTACCGTGTTTACAATTCCCAACCTGTTTGTTGGTGCCAACAATCAAACTGCATCCTCTTGTGTGCACCAAAAGACACTTGCTGGCAGTAGCTTCCTAAGGTTCCAGGCTGGCTACATTAATTACTGTTAACTTAATTTTTGGGTATCGAGAAGCAGCTTTAATTAGCAATTTTATGGATTAAAATGCATTTCAAGAAATAGCAGCTTGACTTATAGGCTGCTTACCAATCCTATACGTACTTTATATGGAAACACAAGTGGTAGCAAATTTATATGTGGTCTGACAAATAAAATAGGCAGAGGTTTAATAAAAATCACACCAGGAAATGAAAGGTTATACTTTCCCTTTGAAATCAAATAAGATTCTAAATCTAGAGGATCTGGTTGGACATTTTTTATGACTTTTCAGCAAACATTTGACCAGACAGAATAAATCTCATTCTCACAGTGTATCACTGAATCAAAGTATTCAAACCTTGGCTAATTTATCTCTGTTTTAATGAATGCCTTTGGTAAAAATACAAATAAATAAATAAAAAACTTTTTAAAAGAGACCTATTTTTTGAACCCAGTGGAAGAGAGTCCAAGCTCAAACAAGTGCAGGGCAGAGCCCCACCAGGGGTGATGCCATTTGTGCCCTGTAGGAGCTAGTCTGAGACTCCTCAAGCTATCTGTCTGCTTAGGAAAAAATGATTCAGTTAGGATGCGCTTTAATGTGCACTTCATGTGCACATTAATGCACTTCATGTGCTTGAATCCCACTGGGATCGATGGAGCTCCATGTGCCCCCGCGATGCCCTGCCCAGACCAGCACAAGAAGGGCCTACCTGCCTGAGGACTGTGCCCGGAGCCTGCAGAGCTTGCCACTGCCCACAGCAGCAATCCATTTCTAACCCAGCTTTTCCATAACAGACTACAAGGGACTTTCTTTCTGTCCCACAGCAGATTCTCCACCCTCTCACAGAGTCCTAAATGCCACACACACAAGTCACTTGCCCGGCTGCTGGCATTTCTTGGGCTGCCCAGCTACTGGCAGAGCCCTGCACCATCATCCCACGCAGTAGAAGTGCACTCAGCTACTGCGGAACAGACAGTCTGGGACAGAACTCAGCTGTACGAAAATCTGTGTGGGATTGGGAAAGCAGAGACAAAGAAGGCAGTGAGCCAAAGAGGTGCACGCTAAAACCAACACCGATTTTGACTTACAACGGGAAGAAAGGGAACAAAATGGATCACTGCTCCCAGAGGAGGCAGCCTGGATTTAGTCTGGTCCTGCAGTAGGGAAGTGGAAACAAGCATTTAAGAGCAGTTCGTTTGTACAGGGCATAATGAACATGCTGAGCAAACTGCCAGGGAGTCAATAAACCTGTGCCTCTGAGACCAGTCCAAAAGGAGCTGTAGGGGCACCTGGAGGACAGGGGCATTCAAGGCTGTGAGCGCACGCTGCAGTGGCGTGGGATGCGTGGGACGGCGCAGCCCCTTCCCCGCTCCTCTGCTGTGCTGGCCCAGCCAGCCACCCGGCCTGGGTGCCTGCACCTTGAGTAATGGGCAGACGTCGCCTAATGGGAGTCTGCCAATCTCCACTCGATTTATAATTCAGCAAGCAGAGGAGCTTGATTCTTCTAATTTACATAAAACATACATAAAACTGAAAACCAAATAGCTTCAGAGCATATGGGCAAAGCACACAAGAGCCACCAAGGAGAGAAGGAGTGAAAAAGGACACGGTGAAATCACTGTCTAGATTGAGCTTTGGTGAGGTTTTTTGAGCACCTTGCCTATGCTAAGCTTCTCACGGACAAGCAGGCTCCTGCTGCCAGGCCGTGTGTCAGTGCTGCACCTCGGTCTCACCACTGCACCATCAGCCCCATCAGCCCCACAACCCTGACAAGGGATGGGGTTTCACCACCACACCGTTTCTCTAAGAGAAGAGCAAGACTGGTGAAAACCTGCGGTGACACGGCCAAAAGGCGTCAGTGCACACCCAGCCAGTAACGCTCTCCTCCCCTCTCCTGGTGAACCTCAGGCAAAATGGTGGGAGAGGCCGGGCTGGAAGATGGTGGAGGGGCAGCGCTGTGCCCCCAGGCCGCTCCTCCCCTGCTCCCTCTGCAGCGCAGGGTGGGCAGCAAGCACACCACTGTCCCAGAGCAGGGCTGGGCTGGGCTGGTGGCCTTCCCCATGGCATGGCACAACCCTGGTGCTGCCTCCTCTCCTGTGCATCTGAGCCACCACCCTGGGTGCCAGTAATAGCCTCGTGGAGGCTGGCGGAGCTCCGGCTGCCTCACCGAGCTCTGCGCGAATTCAGTCATTTCCAGCGAGCAATATATAAATAGATGCTGTCTCATTATTGATGTACATTGTGCAGACGGTTTAGCTTGGGATGAAGCTCGCCTGCTTTCCTTTTATGGCTGAAAAGCGGGATCCCAGAGCCTTTATCTGAAATCTCCGCACATGTCAATCAAAGCGCACCAGGACGAAGATTTTGCACTCTTAGGTCCTCGTTAAATGGCAGGCACCACTGCAGCCACACAGCTGTGGGAAATGTCCATGGGAAGGAGACGCAGCTCTGTACATGTGTGCACGTGCGTATAAGCACATTTACATACAACCACACCAAAACCAAGCTAAAGCAGAATACTAACATTTGCAGCCTAATTTTTCTATTCCTTTTCAAATCCCAAGACCAGGCTGTAGTCAGGGCTACTCTGACACAAATCTCATTTGACTTTCTTATAAGCCACCGGTTTACGCTAATGGCAGAGCTGGCCTCGTACTTGGAAAAGCAAAGCTCGGGGTGGTGCCAGGCCCAGGCCCTCCCGGCCTGTAACTGCAGCACACTGATACTGCAAGTTAGATCTGATCGTGAACCCTAGTGAAGGCAAGCTATCGATATTTTGGAAAGCCATTCCTCACACTTCTGAGCAGCAAACGGCCCATCACTAAGGAGGCCAAACCCTTGTCAGCATGAGCTGACTTCTATGAAATGAAATACTGACCTTACTGCTAGCTCCGGAGCTAATCTCAGAAGAGAAATTTTATCAGAGAAAGCAGAGCTATTATTCCCAGCCACTCTACAGGGCACTTATTTAAGTTTTGCATCCAATGAATGTGGAATACTCCAAATATAGTGGCATTTGATAAAAGTCAAAGATGAAAACTCCAGCTAAGTATTTTGTGCGGGGCTTTATTTGTTTTGCATTGCTCAGATTTCGCATCACTCCATTCGGGCTCCTTTCCGTTGCTGGAGTTTTCCTCCCTTTGTAGCGGAGAGCCAGAGCTGAGCAAGCAGCACTGATTCACTGCAGCTCCCACAAATGAAAATTAAACATCACTATTTTCAGCCCTAATTGAGGGTCTGTACCGCTCCTACGATCTGTGCTGGTAAGAACATATTTACATACACGTAAAAGACAAGCAGCAAAACACGGAGACCAAAGGGAAAGTGGCTTTGTCTGCTGCTTCTTAGGGTAGGACTCGCAGGTCCTGTTTCATTGAGGGACTTCGTGAATGGTTAAAGGCGAATGCATTTATATCACCGCACACACGACAGTAGCATAATGTCATAGCACAACAAAGGGCTACGCGACATGCACAGTAATAACGAAAGTGATTTTACTGAAACCTCAAAAGTAATCATTCTATTGTCCTCTGTGTAACTCAGACCCATGGAAAACATGCAGGAAAACAGGCCTCTTTCTTAGAGGCAGAAAAATTGTCACCTCTTAAACCAAGGTTTGAGGAAGTTTTCACTGCTCTTCTCTATAGTTCAAGACATTTTGAAAAAAAAAATATAAATAGGGAATTACATGATCCTGATGTTTCTAAAGTAAAACACAATGAGAAAAAAAAATCGAAACAAAAACAAACAACTTCTGTTCTCTCTAACCCTTTGCTTGTATCATAAAAAGGAAGGGGGCAGCCAGGTAGAAGAGAAAAAGAAGCAGTGGAACAATGAATAATTTCCCCCCTTTAGTGGTCATTTTTAGCAGCAAAAGCATTAAGACTATAATAACTGTTGCTTCAATAAAACAGCAGGCATTAAATTGCATAATTTTGTATTTTAGAATAATGTTTTTAGCATTTTGGCAGAGAGGTAATAGTGGTCTGTTTTCTTGGAATAACCAGGTAAATTTTCTCTTAAAAATAATTGTTAAAAGTTTATTTTCCAGATAGAATGAAGCATTAATGCATATGCATCAAGCCTCCCTGTTCTTATTATTCCCCACCTATTTAAAAAATAAATAAATAAATCCTACAAAATGCAATAACTACAGTGATGCATTTTTATTTGAATTCTCCATCAACTTCTTGTTAGGAGAATGTGCATACTTGCAAAGCTATTACTCTCAGATAATCTAAAAGAAGTCATATGAAATCTACTTTATGTATGTAAATCCCTCTGTAAGATGCAGTAAGATGCTTCTTTTTTTGGTAACAGGCTGCACAATTAGATGCTGTACAGACCTAGTTCAGAATTTCCCTCATTCTCCAATTAGAGAAGACCAATCCCACAGTGATCACTTTGTCATTGATTTGGAGTGATTTAAAAGCTAGGCTGACCCTGTGAACATTAATAAACTTTGTGATATCACCCTGTCTTAGCAAGAGAACTGCTAACATTCCAAGCAAAGTTATGAATCAGCAGGTTTTAATATATTTTTTAAAAAGCTGAATTATTCCAACATTTCATGCCTAATCTCATAATGTTAAAAGGGTGTACATCACATAAAATCCAGATGAACTGATACAGAACACTATCGTGGCGACGACTGGTGCTGAAGCAAATAAAAGATGAAGACTAGCGCCTCTGAAATACTCTGAGAGGGTAACTTGGTAAGTTTAAGTAGCCCTTCATAGGCCTACCTCTTTATTCCTAATTGCCATCAAGTACAGGAAAATTTTCTGACCCACTGCAACCCCACAGGAGTGCAGCACAGAAAACAGAGGCCTGAAGGCCTCCAGAGGTGGCTCTCCAGCTGTTGCTGGTGCCTGCACTGTCTTGGCCAAACTCATTTTAAATCTCCTAGTGAAGGGAGTTCCTGGCTGAAGATTGTACCATTGCTCATCTTACTATTTATTTTATCTATTTGTACATTACTATACACATAATGTATACATTACTACATATTATATTCCTCACTGGCTGTACGTATTGGCTTCCCCGATAGGGACTGTTCCTTGACAGCCATACTACACTTCTTCCCCGCGCCGCCCCTAGGTTCATTTGCACGCACCAGGTTACCTTCCTGCAGACAGGCAGCAGCCTGGAAATCAATGGCAAAACTCCTGCTGCCTTCCACATGAGGAGGATTTCAATAACAGGATACTCATTTCTTTTATGACATGGGTACTGTTATGTAACTTCGGCTAGGTATGCATGTATATATGTATGTGGACATATATATACACACTCACAGACGTAATACTCCTTCCAGCTATATATGCAGGGCTCTTATTTTTCCCACCAGCCAATCCCTCTAGCTTCTGAAACATTTCACCTCATTTTCTGCGGACTCTTTGTAACTAGGTACTGACTTTCCAGAAATCACACCTCCAAACTTGGTGCAGCTGTGGTTTCCACCCGCGTGGCACGCCCTGCCCGCACCACATCCCCAGGCTGCCTCGCGGCTCTGCAGAGCTGCGGCACGGCCACCCTCAGCCAGCGCCTCCAGGCCCCTTCCCCTCGCCTGCCTTAGGAGCCGCTCTGTCCTTCCCTGCCAGACTCTGCCCATCACCTCTAGGAGTTCTGACTTTGGTTTTAGCTTTTAGATGCCTTATTTTTGGCCTGTCATTTAAATTCCTTTTGAGTCATTGTTATTATTGAGCCAACATTTTATAAATAGCTCTATGCATTGCAGGTATATGATAATCATGTCCTTTGATTTTTGTGCAATTTGGTTACGAAATGGTAAGAATAAAAAGAGTGCAAGCATCATGGAATGCCCAGGAAATGTTTCCATAGTTAAAAGTTTGGGGAGACAGATTCAGAATCTGTAAGAATTTATGATTGTTAGTAATGGGTGTTATGGTTTACCTTTACAGCACTAAACGGTGAGGTGTCAGAACAGCTAAGAGGCAATAACTAGGGGTTGTTTTTCAGAAATATAATAGTCTTTTAAAAGGAAGAGAAGAAAAAACCTTTTTTGTGCATAGACTATTTATTAAAAATAATGCATAAAACTTCAGTTGTATACATTACTTTTAGTGTGATGTAAAGAAATAGAAAAAGGCTAGAGAGCTTATTCTTACAGCTGCAAACTGTGTGTGTATCTGTGTGTACATATAGGCATTATCTGTTTTCAGTTTCTTCAAGAAAACTCTGTGAACCACCTCAACTGACGCAAAAGACAATGACCTGCAATGGGAAGAAATCCTACACTCCCTGCAAAATCAGGTGGGGTCTTGAAAAAGGAAAGCAGAACTCATCCTAGTGAAAGGCGCCTGCAGAACTGCACGTATTATCTGCATGCAATACTGTGTACATTTATTTTGGGGAAATTTGCAGGCAGCGAGAGGAATCACAGCACCAGTCATAAAGACGTGCTGAGCCTTCGCAGCCCCTGCTGAGGTGGGTGGGGGTTTTGCCTCTCCAGGGCTGTACAAGTGGGGCTCTGGACAGCACGCTGCAGCCTCTGGTCAGAGATGCGTACAGTGATACGGATATTCCACTCAGACATATGCATAGGGGCTGCAGCATTTGCAGAAAAAGCACCTGAAATCAAACTGAAGCCCTCATCTCATACCATGGGGCCTTGCTAAGAGGAGCAGCGCTTCCTTCTACACGCGGACCCCAGCAGGGCCACTCCCTTGCCTGCCCAGGGACTCGTGCCTGCAGCTCCTCTCCCCTCTCTGTGGGTGCTGTGGGTGCACTGTGGGATGGCCACGGGGCAGTGCCCACTGTGGGAAGGTTCCAGCGGCCTTGGTCCCCTCACAGAGCAGGGCCATCCGCTGCCAGCAGGGCACAGGCCGCGGCCACCCCGTGCCAGTCAAAATGCAGCCGGGCCTGGCGCGGCCAAGACTTACCTAGGGAGCAGCTGTGTAAAGCGACCCAGGGATATAAATCTTCAGAGGATTATGGCCCTTAAAAATAGGCTAAGTTCAAGTAATTATTTTTGGGCTGATTCTTTATTTAATTTTCTACCAGGATGCAGATTACAAAAACAATTTTAGAACAGATATTTAGTATTCTAAATTAATTAAATACGCACTCACCAAAATAGCTCTTAGCACACAGTTGGTGCTGCCACAAACCTCATTCTAAAATGTCATCTTATAAAATACTCGCACCGGTACTATTGAATACCCCTATTTATAAAGTAATTCTTTATTATGTTGCTCTATAGATTTCTAGTATATTTTTGCCGTTAACAAAATATTGTTAGACTACTAAAGGCAGGGGGCTTTTAGGCTCATTTTTTAGCACACAGGATTCTGGATTTCTAAAAATCAAAAAATAAGAAGTGTAGGGTTGTAAACATCCCTTTCGCTAAGGGTCTAATCTTTCCCGCAGTTAAATTGATTGGGGCTTTGCTATGGCATTGAATGGTGGTATCTGGCCCCAAATATTTTGGATTTAACAGGAGCAACCTTGCTTCTCAGAACAGTCCCACAGAAGCTCCACATAGTCAGAGGATCAGGCCCACAGCATAAACAGCCTCTTCTGAGAGGCAAGTTGCTCAGAAACCAATGCTTCTGCCCTTCAATAGCCGTACATGACAGACCCCAGAACCGCTAATGAACCTGAGGAGGACAATTCTGAGATAATGCCATTGGGAAACGTAATTCGAAGAGCTCCTATGCTACTGAGCATTTAAACAATGTTTTATGATCATTTTGGTGAGCATATCCAGTACTTCTCCGATCAGACCTTACAGTTTCACTCTTTTAAACCCATAACATGACAAATCCCAAAAGATTTTAGAGAAAAGAAAGCTACAATCATCAAAACGTTAATTTTGACAAAGAGTGCATGCATTAAAAATGCATCAACCCTGTCATTAAGGCATTATTCAGCAAAAACAGCTAATCATGCTAAACAGAGAGCAACTATAAGAAAGCAGGTATAAAGGAACATTTTGCTAAGCTCGCATTTATGGGTAACAGTCCAGCCTGTACTGCGCGAGATACTCAACCAAGCGAAGAGCAAACAAAACCACATCCTTTATGTGATGAAATGGGAACTCCTGATAATACTCTAAGTCATGACTCAAGGGAAAATGTCAACTAAAAGCTCAGATCAGAGGAAGGTTTGTAATACAAACCTGGATGTTTAAAATAGTGTTTCCATCGCTGTTCTTGCAGCACTTGTGAATGCGGATGTGTTACGGTGCTGAACTGACTATGATTTAGCGGCTGATCGTGTCTTTTTAAAGCATAATTTAACATTATTTCTGAGGCTGTTGAACATACTAACTACAAGAAAAAAAAATCTGCTTTCAAGTGGTATTAGAGAAACACGGGGATCAGAGTACTAGCATCAAAGATGTGTCTAAAGAATAACAGATCCACACGTCTGCGTAACAATGAGAGCTCCATGCGCTATTGAAGGCAACAGAGTAAGATTCCTTTGGCAGTTGTTTGAAATAATTAAGCAGAACATAGATGGCCTTTCAATTGCTAAGCAAGAGAGAGAGTGAAAGACATTCTCCGTGAACCCGCCTCGCACTCACAACTGAACGATCACCCCACATCTGGCTTGCCCGTATTAAAAATCATTCTCATGCTCATCCAAGCTGAGCCTGAGGAAGGATCCGTTCAAAAAGGCTAACTCATCACAGTGCCCTTGGTCTTGCTTTAAAATGGCTTCTGATCTAATCCATGTAAGGCTGAAACGCGGTCTCACACTTGCCATTATGTGGCAACAAGACCTGGGATCATGGGGGTGTGCAGAGAGGTCTTGAGCTGGGAATGGAAAAGCGATCACCCCCTGCTCCTTGCCTTTAGTAGTCTTGGAGGTAGGCGAGCAGGGGAAAATGCTATGCCTTGATTTTCCTAAGCACTGCATCCAAAAAAACGGCCAGGCTTTTAATCAAAGCCCATACCCTGCTGCTGATATTGGCGAGAGGGACGGATGCACCTGTTCTGTGTTAAAGCAACGTGCATGGCTGGGACAGTAACAGGAACCAACACTTGTGCTTGCATCTCCCACCTGCAGGTACCTTTGGGGGAGCCCTCAGCCCTTTGAGGGGGGCAGAGCAGCCACCACCTGCGCCCCGGCAGGGAACCAACCCCTCGGCCTTGGCTTCAGCCATGTGCCTCAGCCTGGGGGGCTGCTGCCGGGCAGCCCTTAATTCCGCCCTCACCACGTCGTTACCGGGGGCAAGGATTAGGGAGGGGGCTGCCACCCCCCTCGAAGCAACCGGCCACAACCGGCAGCCCCTCGGCGCCCCCGCAGCCAGGGCAGGGGGCGGAGGAGGGGGCTCGGTGCTCGCCAGCTCCCCCCTCGCACGGCCCGGCTGCTGCGGGCACGGGGCCGCGGCCGCCCCCGCGGAGCCCGGCTGGGGAGGGGGCGGCATCCCGGGCCCCGCCGCCGGCTGCGGGCGGAGCCGCGGCCGCCCCTGCCCCGCGGGCAGCCCCTGTGCCGGGGGGAGGACGGGGGGGGGACCCGGGGGAAGGGGGGGGACCCTCGGCAGGCGGGGCCGGCGGGGCCCCCATCCCCGCCCCTCTCTCCCCGCCGGAGAGGGACGAGGGGCGGCGGGCGCGGCGCGGGCTGGGGGTCCCCGGGAGGGACAGAACCGGCCCCGGTCCCACGCCCCCCCCCCCAGCCCCCCATACACACACGCACCCACGGGCGGGCACCCCCCCCGCAAGGGACGGGGCGTCCGAGCTCCCCCCCCGCCCGGCAGAGACCCAGACAGAGCGACACATTGCAAAGCGTAGGAAAAGATGGAAAAGGTGCTACCTTGGCAACTAGAGGAGGTTGGGAGCCAGCTGGTGGGCTGGGGGCGGTCGCGCTGCCTGCCTGCCTGCCCGCCGCCGGTACTCTCCTCGACTACGCGTATTCTTAAGCAATAACAACGTAATCCGTATTATCCACCCAAGAATACCCGTCACCGAAGAGAGTCAGAAAGCTGCCGCTGCTGCTGGAAGTGCTGCACCGGGGCAATAAATCCATAACTATAATTCCCCTCTAGCAGAAGGAGAATCCACAAGGGTAGCCGAGCGGTCCCGTCCCATATCCAGCGGGCGCGGTGCCTTCCCGTCCTGTGGAGGCAAAGGAGAGGAGCGGGCGTTTAACACACGCGGACAGTTCCTCTGCGCTCCCGCTGCCTTGCCGGGGCGGGCAGGGTCCTGCAGGCAAGGCGAGAGGGAATCAAAGTAAGGTTGAGTTTACCTGGTGGTTGCCCGGTCTCTTCCTCCGCGCTTCTCCGGCATCCTATTCCCTAGCTGTATGCTCCACCAGTTCTCCCTGGGAGCTCGCGAGGGATGTCACACGCAGCAACAGATCCCTGTAAAAGAGACGCACGGTTAAGCACACAAATATTACAAATCTGTTTGCATAGGTGGGCTCGGAAGAGCTCCGATACGGCAGCAGCCACGCCTGAGAGACTTTTTCGTCTGGGCTTTGCGAACGCGTTTTACGAGTCCTGCCTCACAGTAGTGACTCGCTGCGCTACCGAGAGAGAGGAGGGCGGGCGGGGAGGAAGGAAGGAAAGCGACGGAGAGAAAGGAAAGCCGAGCGAGAGGCAGCGAGGGCTCGGCGCTGAGCAGCGGCGCTCCCCCGCCAGGCCCCGCGCCCCGGGGAGCGCCCAGCCCCGAGGCAGCCGGAGCGCACCGCGGCACAGAGGACCCGGAGCGGGAATAAAAGAAGTTCTCGCCAAATCGCGCCTGCGGCTCTGCCCGTCACCCGGAGCTGTTCCCTTATCAGCAGCGCTCGTACTTGGGGGAGGCGGAAAGGGGGAAGCTTTGTCTGCTGATCTGCCGCGGCGATAATAAACGTTTATTGTTCGCCAACTAAACAGAAAGGGTCTCTGCAACGTCACGGCACGGCACACTTCGCCTGGCGATCAGGAACTTCTCCGTCTCATTTCCCCCCAGCTCCTAAGGCTAAGGACAGCTCCCGTGCGAGTGTCGGGGGGGGCCGGGAGCCAGCACCGCGCGGCCACAGCTCCCGCACCCCGCAGGGGCGCCCCGCGCTCCCCCGGCCAGCAGGGACTGCGCAGCACGCACAGCGCTCCTCAGCCCTGGCGCTCTGCGACCGACCAGCTTGTTGATTAGATTCCAAATGAAATTAATGCAAGACGCTGGCTTTTACTCCAGATTCCTTCCTCAACAAGAGCTCTCGGCTCCCTTGACATATTGCCACTACGCTTCCTCCGAAAAGCCACGAGAAGATTGCATTTGTTTTGTACCACAGGCTCGTGCCTCTTTGAAAGAAAGGAGAAAAACAAAGGGAGAGGGAAAAAAAAAAAAAAAACAACATCCACAAACCACGCCACTTTGACAGCCACATTACCTTAAATAAAATTAAAAAAAAATAATAATCCAACTCTCCTCTATTTTAATCTCCTTTTAGGTGTGATTTCCTATATTCCTCTAACGCAGGAAGCTTTGAAGTTACATTTTAAATGGCAGATAGAAAGTAAATAACAAACACTATAATTTTTCCCCGCTGTGAAATTGAAGGCTGTAACCCCATTAGCCGCCGTTAGAACTGAAATAACTGATGCCGTGGGTTGCCTTCAACTTGAACAAAAGCCGCTTGGAAAAGTAAAACGCACCGAGTCGTGGCGAAAACACGCTACATGGTACACCTAGGCTGGTATTCTCCGAAATTTGGAGGCGCTCCACAAATGCATCGAGAATCAGGCAGAAATCCAAACTTCGCGTTTTTTAAAGCAAAATAAATAAATAATAATAATTAAAAAAATAAAGAGTGCGATTCCCGCAGCAAAGCAAACCCGCGCGGCTCCATCCTCACCCTAGCCCCGTCCCTCCGACACTGCCCTTCCCCTCCCTAAAAAAAATCACCCCCCCCCCCCATCCCCCTCGCTCCTCCGCCAATTCGGCGCCTTCCGAAACTTCCCCGCGCCCCTGCCCGGCCCCGGCCCGGCCCGGCAGCCGCGGGCCTTCAGCACCGAGCCCCGGACAGCTCCGCACCGGCTCCCAGCCCCGCCGCAGCCCCGCCGCCGCCGCCCCGCTCGCCCCCGGCCCCCCGCGCAGCGCCCACCTCGCACCTCCGCCGCCGCATGCGGGCAGCGCCGGTGGCGGCGCAGCCTCGGCGTTAAATACCTTTGTTCGGCGGCTCCCGAAAGCCATGTTTTATCCGGCGCTGCCGCCCCGCTCCCCCGCCGAAAGAGCCCCCCGAGCCGGAGACCCGGCCCCGGGGAGGCCGAGGAAGGGCCCCCGGGGGCGCCTGCAGCGGCTGTGCCGTGCCCGGGGAGGGGGGGACGGAAGGGAGGGGAACGGGTGGAGGGGATGAAACAATTAAGCTATCAGGAGCGGAGCTCCGAGCAGAGCTCGGGTTTGCCACGAAAAGCAAATTTCAGAGGGGGGGAGGATATCGATCCCAGAGCCCATCCGTCAATAGAGAGGCGCGGTATCTCTCCGTGCGAGAAATTGTTCGGAATTAGGGGGCTCGCGGGTGGGAGGGGGGCATTGGGGGGGGGGGGGGGAGGGGGGGGGGGGGAGAGAGAGAACGAGACAAAAAAAAAAAAAAAAAAAGAAAGACAGGAGGAAGAAGAAAATATTAATCCCCGCTAAAAGGCAGGCTCTTTTTAAAATCTCTGGAAGCTTGCTCTCTTCGCCACCTACCCGAGTAACCACCAGAAATCCACCTCTGTTGAAGTGCTTACCCTTTAAATCCAGGTTTCAAGCAGAACTCCAACTGTGTGTAAAACCAGGGAGTCATCTGATGTGTGATGGGGAACGGGCTCTGGGCAGCAGAAAGCAGCTTTCTCTCCTGGTGCCGGATTACCATGTTAACAAACCCCGGGAAGGGACCCCGGCGCCTCTGGCTGGCCGTGTCTCGTTGCTTTCACACATCGGCGGCTGCTCTTGCTTCCCATGTCCCCGGCGATCGCTTCTCAGCTGAATGTGGGCTTCCAGAAAAGGAGTCGGGGGGGAGAGGAGGAAAAAAAAATCGCCTAATGCAATCAAATCGATCTGATCTACACCATCTGTCGCCTGCCACTACACACAAGCGTTAAAATAGGAAAACGGGAGACACTGACAGCTCAGGAAGGTTGTTCTGCAGAGTTCATTTTTAGCAGAGCATAATTGGGTATGGACAGCATACAGTTACCAAAGCTGCTGTTAACCATCCAGTAGAGGATCCCAAACATGCTAATGGTGGATTAATTGAGGAAGATCTGACGTGCAAGCTTCATAGTCTCTTATTCATGACTTCCCAACGGGAAAGGACCAATGCCGTGTGGGACTATGGTAACACAGAGTCAAAGAGCTGCTAAGAAAATGGCTCTGTGTTCATAGCACTTCTCTCTGATAACAAACATATGTCGACCAGAACCGTTTAGCAGGATGGGGGAAATGAAATTTTCTTAGCCGAGGTTAGCAATTCCCATCGCTTGCACTTAAAGACAAGCAAAAAATGGACTGCGGGTCTAAGACGCTTTCGAGTGCTGGTCTCGGGATTCGCAGCTAGTGAAAGCAGACGGCTCCTGCTCAAACGGGGGATTAGACCCCAAATCTCTGACTTCTTACTGTGACCAAAGTGCATCCATAGCAAGTCTCTAAACATGCAGCGCTGCTAATTTCATCAGGAATGACGCAAGGTCGTTTTAATGCCAGGAACCCTTTTGACTTTTTCCAGCGGGAATTGCTTTTGGGCAAGACATTTCCGATCAGTGAAATTTGACATAATCTCAGATAAATATGATCGGGGGGGGGGGGGGGGGGGAGAGGGAAAGGGGGCGGCGAGTTGGGAAGAGACGGAGTGTGCATCCAGACCTGCAATCACCCCTGCTGCCAACACTCCAATTTGCTCGCGTTTTCTAGTCTTTCCTGAATAATGAGCTTATAGAGACGTATATGTAATTATTAAAGCACTAGATATGCACGCGAGCCACAGACGGCTACGGCTGCCGCGTCTACCCAGGCAGACGGGGAGACAAAGTCCCCCCGTAGGGGTGCGCTCCGCCGCTCCCGGGGCTGGGGGAAGGCGCTGCCAGGAGGACCCCCGGCCCCCGCGACCCCCGCAGCCGGGCGCAGACAATGGCCCCGTGCCCCTCACCGCCGCCCCAGGCGCCGGCGGCCTCCCTGAACCGAGGCTGCCGCGATCGCCGCCCCCAGCCCGGCAGCTCCTGCTCCTCGCCGGCTGGGCAGGGGGATAGCAACAGCCCCGGTGCGGGTCCGCCCGGCCGCACGTCCCCGTTCCGGTAAACAAGCGGTGTTACCGGGTAATTCTGGAGTTAACTGCGTGCCCCTCCTGCAAGTTTGTGTTAATCTCTTTAGAATAAATCTAACGGTTATGAATTAGATTAGCCTCGAAAACGTAGCCTAAAGACAAATCAAACAATTTAGCCGATCTTTTGTTTCAATATACATTAATTAAGCACCGCTGCCTACCTACACAGCATTCTTGGGTCCCGGCCACCGTGCCGAGCCAAGGAGCCTCGCTGCCTTTGTTAGCATCTGCGTCCAACTATTGCCCTCTGCAGGTCAAGTCCCAGCCGCGGCAGGGACCGAGCGCAGCCAGGAGCTGCCGGGCTCCGCACCCCAGGGCCCCTTTCCGAAGAAAATCCGACTTCACTGGGGCCGATTCCCCACCACGAGGGCTCGGAAGTGGGTCTTTAGGAGGGGCAAGGAGCGTGGGGAGCCGGCACAGGCGGGCAGGGTGCGCTGCCCCGGCTGCCCTCCTGCACCCCCGGCCAGGAGGGGTTGGGGCAGGAGGGGGCAGGTACCGCTCTGAGGACACGGTGTCTTCTTTCTCCTTCTCCCCATATGACTAGGGGAAGCTGCTCGACCACAGCCTGCCCTTTCCACGGTTTGCCGAGGAACAAAGCGAGATCCATCCCGGTCGGGGCGACTTTCCCACCAGGCACAACTTGAGAGTTGGCCTCTCCCGGTCCTGCTCCAAGGGAGAGCCCCGGGGAAGCGAGGGGCAGCGCCCACCCCTGCCGAGGGCAGCCCGGCAGCAGCCCCTCCCCACGGCCCCCGGCCCCGAGGGGCGGCTTTCTGCTCCCCGGGGGGGCAGCGACAACTTTCCGCACCTCCCGCAGCCCAAATCCTCCGTGCCCCCTTACTGGTAAGGCACGCGATGCTCTACCAGAGGGGGGAAAAAATATTAAAGCGATCTAATTATCGTTGCTTATAATTCAATGACCGAAAAAGAAAAATGCTCTTTCTTTCTCCTATACCTGACCACAGGTTCACAACGACCCTGCTTTACCCCCTCTCTCTCTCCGCCCTACCCGGGGCTAGCAGCATCCACACGGCCTTTGGCCGCCGCCCCGAGGACCGGCACCGGAGCCGCTCCCTCCGGCCAGGGCCGCCCCGTCCCCGCCGCAGGCTGCCCGCGGGGGCGGCCCCGCACAGCCCCGCACAGCCCCGCACACGCGGCGCCTTTTGTCTGCGAGCAGCCGCCGCCTCGCCCGCCCGGGGGCTCCGGGTCGCGCCGGCCTCGCCCCTCCCGGCGGGGCTGGGGGGGCTCCGCGCCCGCCCGCCCGCCCCCGCCGAGCTGCGGCAGCGGGGGGCTGCGAGCCCTCGGCGGGGGGCTGGGGCCGAGCCCCCCCGGAGCCGAGCCCCCCGCGGCCGCATCCCGCCTGCGCGGCGCGGCGGAGCCCCCTGCCGGCCGCCCGCAGAGGGGCGCGGGGTCCCGCCGGGGCTGGCGGGGAAGGGGCGAGGGGTCCGGCCCCGGCACGCTGCGGGTTCAACGCCACCCCGAGCTGTGCTGTCCAAAGAATGGAGAAGGAAGGGAGCTGTTCTGGCTGCTTGAGGGCAGGGAAGGATTCCCTGGAAAGGCTGAGGAGAGTCGAGTGCTAGGCTGGTGGGATAATCGGGGAATTGAAGAGGCTCCCTTGAAGAAGGAACCTAAAGAAAAAAACATACGTGACATAACTTGGTACACATTGGGACTGGCTACTTCTTTTTTTCCAGAATGTGGCCAAGGTGCCCTAACTTGGCGACGTTCTGCATGTTACTTGGAAACACCAGGCCCATGTGGCCCGAGAGACTAACTCTGGTTTCTCAAGCATGATACCCATTTCACAGACCGATCAAGATCCATTTAAAAGGCACTCACTGTCTCTGGTCCTACTATTCCCCTTGGAAAGCTGTTCCAGAACCTCATAACTCAGCTTCTTAAGATTTCCAGCTTACATTTATTAGGGGCCCGTTTATATCCATTTGTTCAGATGCCAGTTTTGTCCTTGAACTTAATTAGTTCTGATATTTACTCCCCTCACAGTGTACTAATATTCCTTCTCATCATTTCCTTTGTTTAAATCAAGCTTTTTACTCTTGTCTCATAAGATAGAATCTTCATTTCCCTGATTATCCCAATATCCTAGCAACTTATGAAAACTGGGTCACGACCAACACCCAGAAAATACGGTTTTCAAAAGGGTTCATTATTCTATCCATTTTCAGTTTGACCAAGACACAAGTAGGGAGAATGATTAGCATAAGGTCAGACAAACCACAATTCTCCTGACTTCAAGTTCTTTCGCAATCTATCAGGGACATGAGTTCTGAAAGGCTTGTGGTTTATAACTTGGCATTACATCAATGCACATTTATATACCTATATATCATCATCTGGAGAGGAAGGGTGGCCTTGTAGTTAAGAGGGTACATTCAAAATCTGGAGATTTTGGTTTAAACACCAGGTCTGCCATAGTCAACAGGGGTATGTTTGGCAAGTCTTAAATCTTTTGCCACATTTCCCCAGTTTTAAAAGAGGAACAGCAATACTCCTACCCTCATAATACACCTGCTCACACTGTGTGCTCTCAGACCAAGTGCCTCCTTTCTCTGTGCTGCCAGCGTCTGCCACTTTGAGTCCAAACCTGTCTAGGACTCTTACCTGACCATTAGAAATAGCCACTAGTCCTATAAAATATTCTTTAAGGGTCTATCCTAAAAGCTGTTGGACAGTAAATGTGGTTGGGATTGGAATTCCTGAGATCTGCAGCCCATTGATTATTAAAAAAATAAATAAATAAATTGAACTATAACCAGAGGCCAGCAGTGAAGTCAGACATGCTTAACTGCAAAGCTGTATCCTGACTCCCGATTCTTAAGTCTTTGTCTGGTTGAAGACAAAGTCAAAGTCTTACTATTATTATTTAAACACACATGCACAATTTAATGCATTAGCTCTTCCAGTTTTCATTTCCGATGACAATTTTTGATCAGCTAATACAGCACAGAAAATAGACCAGAAATGGAAACCCTGACAGATCCTCGGCTTGAGTGGTCGCAGTAATAACAAATATTATCATTGTCCTTCCACTGCAGTCAGAGTTTGGAAGGTTGAGGCTGAGTGCAGAAACCAAGAGCACTCTATTGAGCTGAGGTGAAGCAATGATATTTATGGGAGTAATTATCACAGAGAAAAACTGGAAAAATATGATTACAGCAAACTGTAACTCTCCCAGATATGTTCTTCGTTGTTAGAAATAGCTCAGCTGAGACCGAACCAATATGAACAACAGACTGGGAGTGCCAGACATGGATTCTCTGGAGGCTGATAGGATCAGACCCTCCGAGCAGAACAGGCTCCAGCTTCAGCACGCTGGAGAGCCTGCGCCTGTCCCTTTTTGTCAGGTAAAGGCAGACTAACAAAATGAGAGCTGCCGGCTGGCAGTGCTGCCCCAGACCTGCTGGTAGCAGAGGCGGCTGTCTCGTGGAGCCGGACAGTTCTCCTGTGCTTTTTACCAGTGGTTGTAGCCAAAAAGTGCCACTAAGCAGCTGGCAGGAGATGCCCGGCTCCCAGAGCACAACTGCAGATGCAGCAGGGTGACAGGGCAGTGCTCAGTGCCCCTTGCTCTCCATTCAACAGCGCTGTTCCTCACACCAGATGTGCCCAACGTGACACCTCACCCCAACCCCAGCCCCCCGGAGCAAGGGGCACCCTGGACAGATGCCAGGCTGTGCTGGGTGCAGGGCCATGAGCTGGACCGGGGTGGGTGAACCTCAGGACCTTACAGGAGATGGAAATTAGCTGTACGCTCTGCAAGCTCAGGGATTGCATAGAAGGAGAGGATATAATTAAGGAAAGCAATTCTCAAAGAGACGTGACCACTGGGCACCATGTATGCAGAGGGGTCTGGTGAACATGCCTTCTTACATAGGTGACACCTTGGCTTGATGAAAGCTGTCTGTGCTAGGGTGAGTGTTGGCTCTGAGTCGACTACTCACAGGAGGGATTTTTAGCACACTTCCGTGAGAGTAGTTTACATGCTTTGTGCAGCTAATATCTTGCAACTGATGTCTGGCAGTTTTTAGAAGCAGTAAGCAATCTTGTGTAAATTCAAAAACCTCACTTAATAAAAAGTGAGCTGTTCTCATTTAAATGTACCTACCCCATGGATCAGATGCATCAAAGAAGTTCTTCAGTCATCCTGAGAGCTCTGTAGGTGTTGTTGCTGCTCTCAAGTAGTCTGTGAGAAGAATTATAAAAGGTATTTACCTTTTAATTAAACAAAACATCTTACAAATTAAACACATGCTCTTGCACATCAAAATTTAGTTAGCATCCATTTTTATTGTGCATCCTATGACTCTCTGACAGCCTACTGAGTCCACAGCCAAATCTGAACACACGTTGCTTGTTCCTTTTTCTCCCCTATGTTTTGGGCATCATGGGCTAGATTTTGCCACATCTGAGGGGAAAAAACATTTTGTAATTGATTGCTAATACTTAAGCAGACCTCCTGCTTCATATTTGTGTTGTTCTTTCAAAAAGAATAGAATAGTTTATAAATATATATATATAGGTGTGCCCTGGCAATGGCAGAGAAGCAGTTTTGGACACTTGTGTGACATATATCTTATTATCTTCTGTAAAAAAAATGACAGTGAATGACAGAACACCTTAGAGGGATTTAAGAAGATGATAAAGGCAACAGCTTTCACTTGAATACAGAGTTTAGTTCCTAACAGTTACAAGCTTTTTTTACATGTATCCTTGTAATTTGACATTTATAATTCACTGTAGTGCTGGATCTCTGTCATTTTCTCACTGTCAGGTTCTCTATATGTGGATGTACACATCCTTTCTAATTAGCGTATGTATCTGAACATTTAATCTCATCCTCTCTACCTTACTATGCAGTTACACATTTATCTGCTCTCTAACTAATACTTTTTAGGCAAGACATATATAGTTCCATGTCACCCTCTCTCTAAACAGGTTCCCAGATCTCTTTTTTAGCCATGAAACAATTTTGAGGTAAAGAAAGACATGAATTCATAATGGATTTCCTGAAAGGTAAGAGACAGATAACCTGTGGCGGAACATTAACCCTTTATCTCTCTATCCTATTCATCTCTTATGCTGTATACCATCTTCCTCACAGGGAACCCTAAAGGCCTTTTTGGAGGCATTGATGCCTTTGCAGTGCTGATAAACGTTAGATCTCCTTTGCCCATGGAAGACCAGCACACAGACTTGACAAACCTTGCTCCAGGTGAACTCAGAAAGCAGCAAGGCATCTGCAGCAAGCCCTGGAGTCACAGCACCTCACCCCAAGCCCACCCTAGATGTGATGAGTATGAAAAGACAAGCTGTGTGGCAGGCCTCTCACCACTGGATCATCATTTTGCATCAGCATCTGATGTGGTGCCATGCCATTGTCTGCCATTCCAGCTTATTAGTCAACTTAGTTGAGATTTAATGCAACTGAAATGAAAGCTTTTTCACTGTAAAGTTGAAGTGGGCTGTGAAGGACACATCTTTTAGTAATGCTCATACTGATGCTGAAGTCAAAGAAGGTGTTTATTCTGAGTGTTTTAAATAGTATGGCTTTATATTTGAAGTTGGAGATGTTCAAGTGTTTATAGCACATAAAGCAGAGAAGAAAAATTATAAACTGGTTTTTATTCGTGTGGTTGAATTAAAACATCTCTTTTACCGATATTTTAAAAGGTATGTTAGGAATTGTTTCAAAGCAAACTTTTCACAGCTTCCTGCTGTTCAAGAGTAAACACATTAATACAGATACCTGCAACCATTTTAAATGTTCATAATGTAACTTCTGACTTTGACAGATAGCAGGTTTACTTCAAGAAGAAAACAGGACCAGTATAGAAAAATTTGCCCATATTATTGAGAAGAGCGTACAGAGGCAACAAGGATTATTTTAAAGAGTCTGGACATGGATGCATGTCCATTACTCATGCCATTCAGAGAAAGAGCTGCAATTGTAACAAACAACAGATCTGGACCTTAGGAATCAGGGGCCATGCCAGGCAGCAGAGCCCCTTGCTTCCTCCTTTGGGAAGCTGCAGTTCATGCTGCTGTGTCCCCAGCTGGCACGCTGCACTGACACAGAGCTTTCAACAGGGAAGGAAATTTGCTCAGGCCAACAGCTGCCACAGATATTGATTATTACTTCTGCTGATGTGTAAAACATATCTAGGCAGCAGAGAAATTTTGTTTCAGTATTTTTTTCTGTTGGGTCTACTTATTGATGTGTGACCTTCCACATGGTTTACACAAGAAGTGGAAAAAAGTCCACTTTGGTTTTGGAGCCCTCTATTCAGGGCAACTTTTTCCAAATGACCCAAATGTAACTGGTTTGAGGCTTACCTCTTTATATTACTTCAAGTGTCTTCTAAAATATTTGGGGGATTAGTAGTACCTACTGAAAAAAAGTACCTACTGATGATAAATTGTCATGGAAAATATAAATAGAATCAAATGGCATCTGGATTTTCTTACGTACAAAATGGAGTGCAAGTGGCTCAGTTATTTATACATTTAAAATAAAAATATATACATTGTATTTATACTCAAGATATTTTTATGTTAATCTTTAAGAACCACAATAAATTCCAGCTCTTGTTTAATTTCTTATTTGGTAAGAACTCCTGTTCAGTCAGCGAGGATTTTCAGTGAGCAGAAAATGATTAAGGATTTCAGAAACCCTTGCCTGGGTCAGAGGGCTCTTTGGAAGGAAGACAAGTATGTGAAGCTTCAGGAATTTTTCCTGCAGAAACCAACTATGAGTTGGAGTGTTTCCAAAGCCAGGAAGCACAACGCATTGCCGTACTTACAGAAGGGTATGGCATGGCATTAAGGAAATCCCCCCAAAATGATACAGATTAATTATAAAAGTTTAGGTAGCATAAGAAGTAAGACAAATCATTCTTCCACAAATGTGGACAAGTTTCTTTCATGATCATTATAGTTTTTGGCTATGGGTTCACCCTACCCTGAGTTTCTGTTTTGACAGGTTTTCTCCCTGGTCAGGTCACCCCCTGCTATTTCCAAGGCCCAGGGCCGCCAGCCTCTGCTTCAGCACCCTGAAGTGCTGGGTTCCTCCTACCTCTGGCAGGCCTAGGCCAGGCAGTGACACTGCCTCCTACATCCTCACCTCCTCGTGGAAGATCCTGACACAGCCCAAAGGCGGGCGGGTGGCCCTGGGGCCACAGGGACAAGTTCAGTGGCCATGGCCCTCACCTGAGCCCACAGGAACACCTCAGCAGCTTTGTGCTCACCCACACCTGCATACAGTGCACAGCACTGCTGCAGGAGTGAGCTTGCTAGCACAAGCGTATATATCATTCTCTTTGATATATATCTCCTATTTTCTGATCCCATTACTTCAGATCAGCTCTAAGTCTTATATCTAAACAGTCAGTCCAAAGGGAAAGTCCCTATTTACAGGCTGGATTAAGAGCTTTAACAAAAGGCATGGCAGAAAGTGATTCATTTACTATATAAGAAAAAGGACTGCTTTATATTTTATTGCTTGCTGGCATCCTTCAAGTCTTGTTCCTTTCTTCTCTGGCCTAAACAAGACAAGGGCTGGGAGGCTCCTGTGGGGCAGCACAGACGGAGGAAGCCCAGCAGCACAGTGCACAACTTGCCCTTGTTGCCCCTAAGGGCTTTCCTCCAGCTCCCACCAGGGCTGCCAGACACGCACGTGGCCAGCTGTGTGCTTCCACATTGCCAGCCTTCCCTGGGGCTTTTCTTAGGTGGCACAGGCCTGTCTGGGAGGAGGAGGCAGGGCCTTGCTGCTACCAGCCTAGCCCCAGCATGCTGGAGTGCTGGCTACCAGCACAGGACACAGGCAAAGAAGGGCCTCTCCATACAGGATTAGAGATTTTGGGGCAGATCAAGCATGAAAATTGAGTAAGGGTTAGCTGAGGCTGAGCAGAGTTTGCCAGTTTTGAAAAAGTGTATGATCTTAAAATTTGTGAACTTGTTTTCTAACTATAACACTTCTTGAATCAAAATCCTTTGTTTTAAGAGGATTGAAAAGGATCATTTTAGCGGTTTCTAACAACTCATAGCTTATAATATTGAAAACCTACTTGTTTGAAAATAACTTATTTCTGCTTTTCTCCTACAAAAGGTGGAATAGAACAGTTCAGTCAGAAGGGGCCTACAAAGATCAAGTCCAACTGCATGCCCACTTCAGGGCTAACCAAGAGTCAAAGCATGCTACTGAGGGCTTTGCCCGAAGGCCTCTTCAGCACTGACAGGCATAGGGCATCAGCCACCTCACTAGGAAGCCTGCCCCAGTGTCTGACCATCCCCGCGGTAAAAAAAAAAAAAAAAAAAATTCTTCCTTATATCTAGTCTGAACTTCCCCTGGCGTAGCTTTGAGCCATTCACGCACATCTTACCAGGTTGTGCTTAAAAACCAACCAGCAGTAAGACAAAGTGAACTTTCACAAAGAAAGGGACACTACGCAAACTATTTTGGTACAGAAACAGAGGTACAGAACAGCCCTACAGCATCCTTTGCTGACCCCACAACCCCTCACCTATTGCATGTACTTGTATCTCCATGCAGCTCAGATCCATGGCTCTTCTCATCAATCCTAAAGCCTTTCTTCACCTCCTGGTAAAACTTCCCTACTCCAACTTCCATCTCGGCAGGCAAATTTGATCTGAGGGAGTGAGACCCTTGTGGCCTCTTTAGTGTGTGTGTTAACCCAAGGCACCTGTGCAGGAGCCACCCAGGGTGAATGATCCTTCATTACCTCTGGTGTGGGAGATGGATAACACCATCCTGACGTTTCAGGGTGGTTTCATCTACACAGACATTCACATGATAAAACAATTAATCATGTCAACCAGCATTTTTCATTAGTGTGTCAGTGTGGGCAGGATGGTTTTAATGGCATTCATTTCTCATGGGTGCCTGTTTGGTTCATCCTACTTACATGCTCACGATTAACTGAATTACCAATTTCAGACACTGAAGGAAATTTCTTCCATTTTTTTCTTCAATTTATCATGACTCTGGCAGGGATTCTTGAGGCATTTTGTTCTTATCTCTGATGTGGGGCTCCAGCAAGTCATGCATGTTTTTCATTTAAGAGAATCCCTGCCCTAGCAGGAGCCTAGCACATGGACACTGACCTCATTTGCACCTAATCTTGTATAGCGTCTGTTGTGGCATTTAGTCTCTTGCTTTTTATCTCATTTGGTACAAGGCTCTGAGACGCATGGGACAGCCCGTGGCACATGGCATTGTCCACAGCAGGTGCTATGTATCCAACCACGCCTGACTGCAGCAGCAGGGAGTTGGCTTTGCTGGCTCAGCTGGTCTCTTCTGGCCAGGAGTTCCCTTGTGATGTCCCCAGGGACCTCTCCCAGCTTCCAGCAGAGCTCATGCAACACCTCCCACTTATTCCAGCAGGAGCGATACCAGACTGGGATGGAAGCACCTCTTTCCTTTTGCTCTCCGCCATCCAAGCACAAAGAGCTACCGGACCGATATTAGCTCCTTTCCAAGAAAAAATAACACAAATCCTTCATTTCCCCTCAATCCGAGTTTCTTTAATATGGCACATAGCTTGTCCTCTTCCTTTCTTAAAACTCTCTTGCCTTTTTGCAAAACAAGAGGACCTGCTGGTGCTTCTAAGTGGTCATAGGCAATGCAAAACAAGGCAGTGTGTTCCACGCTAAATCAACATTATAGTGAGGGATGAATAGAATCTACCCAACAGATATTTTATCATGAAAATTATTAAAATTCATAGCTTAGAGGTGTGAATGCTTCTTTAAGAAAGGTACTTATGTTATCCCCAAAATAGCACCACTACCATGTGATGTTCCAGTTGCTATGGTTACCACAAATTTGTTATTTAATAGCAAAGAAAATAGATGCACAAAACATGCTAATTATAACTGGTACAAATTTTTCTAAATGTTTTATATGAATATGCATGCATGTTTTATGCATAAGGAATAGGAATGCCCTTTTTCAAATAATTCTGCAAGTTTTTAGAAGGATTTTAGTAACTGGCTGGGAAGTGTGGCTCTCAACAACAGAGGGAAAGGAGACTGAGCATTTGAAGATGGGCAATTTGTGTAAAACAATGCAGTTTTCTATTCAAATACCAGGATAATCCTGAAAACCAAAGACGTTTAAATTTGTTGAACCCTTGTACTTTCCAGACTGTATTTGCTTTGCTTCTTCCTCTGCTCTTCACTGTGTTGAAAGCGTTCCCTCTCTGGATGGAAGTTTCTGGGAAAAAAATTGCAGGACTGCTTGAAGCAAAGTCATGAAATTATCATGTTAATACAACCCTAATACAGAACCGACCCTGCTCAACACCACTTTATCCTATCTCCTGCACCTGCATGGAGCTCCAGGGCGCCCACGGGCTTCACAGCCCACGGTCCTGATGAGGCTGTGATGCTGCTGGGGTGGTCGATGAGGTGCCCTCAGGGTGTGGTGCACTCAGGGGACACCCAGGGGCCCATGCATGTCCTGCCCATGCTCTGGGAAATATACCTGCTCCTGCTGTGGTCTCAGGGTCCTCCCCAGGCTGGGAGCCCAGGGGCACTTTGCAGCAGTACAGCACAAAAAGATGTGGCTTTTGGACTCGTGTGTATTGCAAGGAGAAGTAAAGAGGGCTGGCCTGAGAAATGGAGAGCAGGGTTGCATCCATGCTGGAAGGTGTGTGTTTGAGAACAGATTTCTCATAATTTCCTTTTCCCTTCTATTCTCCACTAGAAGTTCTTAGCTATAAGTCTGGAGGACACAGTGCAACAACACCCTAAGTGCTGGAGCTGTGAAACTTGCCAAGCCTAGCACAGCCCTGGGAAGGACCAGGAGGAACCTCACTCCTTCCCTTAGCCTGTCCACGGTCACACTGAAAAGACTCCCAGGCTTCGCCCCCCATTAAACAAACCCTCTCTGGCAAGCTGTGGAGCTGGTGCTGGTGCTGGGCAGCAGCAGGGGGCTGCCTGCCTGCCTGCCTGCAGCCAGCCACCCGCTGCCTCGCTGCGCGGCTGCCACGTCCTCCCGGCAAGAGGGGATGATGCCAGTGCCCCCGGGGCGGCAGCATCATACAGCAGATCCCGGTGCACTCAGGGGCCGTCACTGGAAATGTCATCACTGTCACTGGGAATCAAACCCTCTTCGCTCTCAGGGGCTTTCATCTCTTTTGTTGCAGCAGTGCAATGGCTGCAGGCACCATTAAAGTCCTGTGCCCACATTTCACTGCCAAATGGCCGCACTTAATGACATGGATACTGAAGGCACCTACTTATGCTGCTGGTTTTTCACTTTCACACCCAAAGCACATGCTAGCTGGTTGCCATATTTCAGATGTTGCCGTGTGTCAGTGATTCAGCCTGGAAAAACCTTCTCTGTAGCTTGCTGTCACATCGTGATTGATACCAGCTGTAACAAGATAAAATGTTATGGCACTGTAATTCTGTCTGATGCAAGGTAGTCTTTGATCTTTACCATTTTGCAAAGATTATAATATATACTTAGTTTGATAAATAATACCCTTTCACCAGAGTCACAAAAAGTGGAAAGAAAATTGGCATCTAAAGTTTTGAAACTTCCCTGGTAAAGATGCTGATGCTTTTAAAGCAAAAGGCCAAAGAATGGGGAGAAAGTCCCACTCACCTAGTTGTGAGTAGCTAGAAAAGACAAAGCCATATCAGATCAGCAGCCAGTCCAAGCTGCTCCCCGTGTGTGTCCACGCACCTGCATCAGGGTGCGTGGACGGTGGCAGCAGGAGCCAGCAGCGCAGGGGGAGCAGTGACCGCCAGGCTGGTGCAGGGCAGGAGAACGTGCTCTGGGGGCTTCTGCAACTCTGAACCAGGCTGCTGTAGAGAAGTTCACCCCAAACACTGATTTCTGGTTGAACTCCAGGAAACGGCACGTGCAGTTCAGAGCTAGGGCAGCCCCAGGCGTGGAAACGCTTGCGTGCCCAAGTAGCGGGTGCTCCAGTGGGTGGCAGCTTGGCCCCCCAGGCTCCCTGGGACAGCCAGTGGTCAGAAAACAAAATCCCCAGTGTGTTTTCTTGGACTCACTACTTGAGGTGAATTGGGATTTAAGTTCCTGGATGCTCCTCTAAAGAGGCTTAGAAAGACCTAAAGCTGTCATCCTATTGGTTTTGTTCTGCTTTTGAATTTGAACCATTACTTGTATCATGGGAAAAATGAGCAAAAATCAGCACCGCAGCCATGAGAAAGTGTTCTCGTCAGGTAATCATTTATTAAAACATTTCAACCAGCTGGTATAAATGTGATTGTCATCAGAACATGACAGGCAAATATGTGCTCCCATCTGCACGGGCAAACCGGGAGGCAGTCCCTGCAGGGGACTTCTCTGCCACCCGTGCAGCCTGTGCCCAGCGCAGGGCACCCGGCAAGGCCCATGTGTGCTGGGGGGCTCCGGGTGGCCGTCAGGCACCACGAGGGTCCTGAGCTTGGGCGGTGGTAGGGCTTTACTCTGCCAGGAGCCTGACGGCCTTCACGGCAAACCTCTGCAGCTGGGCTCAGGTTCTGGGCAGAGGCTTGCCAGCGCCGTCTCAAGGGGATGGTCATGCTGGCAGCGGGCTTCAGCGTCAGAGGGTGCTCTGCCAAATCCCTGAAAGATTCCGCATGGCACGAGGGGGGTGTAACTGCAAGGCCGTGATTGTTTTCCATGTAAATGTCTGTTTTGGTTTGTGCTTAAATGATTATCTGTCATTGATTTGTGTGCCTAACTACTACCGCTTCAAGCTGTTTTCAATTATTCTGTTCTCAATACGCTGCGATCCCAAGGATTAGCCATACCGAGCACCACAAACCACCTTGCAGCAACAGAGCCATAAACTGAGTAGGCTAGAAAGGATTTTAATGTGAGATTAAAGAGAAGAAGTGACTCGCTGAACAGCAGCAAGGAGGGAGTGTGCAGTCTCTGGCTGCAGCAGAGCTGCTTCGTGATGCCTCAGAGTGCACTGAAGATCCCAGGTTAATATAATAATTCTTCTTTCCTTATCATGCTGATTTCTGGTAATGATTTCATAATTAGGGGTGTGTTTACAAGAGGTCTTGAAGTGCAGCATATGCTCTGGCTTTGCTCTAGGAGGAGGTGGGTAGCTTCACTGTAGTGTTGCACAGGGCTTGTTTCCTTGCCTGCTGATTTTTCCTTGTAAGTTTTGTCTCGTTTCTTTCTCTGTACTTTTAATTGAAAATCTGCACCTTTGGAGAGAAGCTGTATTTCTCCTTGGCAGCTCACTCTTCCACCGGAGCTGATATTTTAAAAGTAAACAATGTTCATCTACACCAAATCCAATGAGCTGAGCTGAAAGAGGGGCTGGTGCACTGAACGATGGTGTTTTTTTTCTTTGAGAACGGTAGGTGTTCAGCCATCAATTGCCCTTAAAGCTGCTATTTATGCACCGTGCTCACAGCCCTGACTTACAAGGGTTGCACACACACAAATCTCATGGCATACCATTTCCCTGCTGGGAGACATAATTTTGCCAGATTTCATCCCATGGCAGATATCTGCATATGTGTCACGGTGAGGGGGTGAAGGCCAGGAGGTGGCACCTGGCCCTGCTGGTGGTGAGCAGAGGCCCCTCACAGAAGAAGCCTGCCAGTGAAAACCCCTTACAAAAGAGGCCACCAGTGAAGGTCCCTCCCAGAAGAGGCCTGCCAGTACACCTGCCTGGGGTTGGCAGGACCCGGGAAGTGGAGCCAGGGCTGGGGGTGCTGTGGGTGCTGCTGCCCTTGGTGCCTCTGGGGCCACAGGGCCGCACTGCCCCGGGGAAGCTTCATTCGGTAGCACCCCGCGGCTGGCAGCACCCCATGTCAGGGCCTTCCTGCCCCGTGTTGGCTGCCGTGGGAGTCTGTAGCAGGCATGAGTTAAAGCCTGCCTCTGGTAATGCTGGGATCTTGCGGTGCCGTCTTGTGGGTGCCCACCACGACCACTGAATTCAGTCCTGTGAGAGGGGATGACCTGGACTGCGAGCACTTGCACTTGTGTGATGCGCAGTCCTGCTGTGAAGAGCTGCTTTGAGATTTACCAGCGAATACATCACTCTTATACACGCTCTTTCAGCAATCAGAGCTGAGGGTGCTTCAGCGCTTCTCCCCACACAGATGAGTAAAAGTCTTCATACACTTGGACTAAGATCCTAATTGTTGCAAAGTAATTAACTATGTACACTCATACAGTAGCCATTTGTGACAGTATCCATCAACTGGGAAATCGTAACTATTATAGAATTTCTAAGAACTGCCATTAATATTCTGACTTGAAACCAATTTAAATATTTGAACTTTCTGAGCGCATCGTTGAGATGAATAACATGGAGAAGCACACTTGGATGGATTAAATCCTCTATGGATTTTATCAATACAGAGAGTAGAAAGAGAGATAAGTTATTCGTCTGACATATATATATGTTTGTAGCAGATAAAATCAAATATGTTATCACTATCTGCACTCTGCTATGTATATTTTAAAACATTATGGGTGGATGGGTACACACACAGCACTAGTTTACAAGAGATACCATCATTAATTTCCACATAGCTATATGTTTTCATCGGCATTTTAACCTTTTCATATTAAGTAAAATAGCAACTACAGCTCTCCTTTGTGTCCATGGAAGTACCACACTTGTACAGAACTGCTCTTTGGAAGGCAGGAAATGCCGCTGCCCAAAGGGTCAGCCAGCTGCAGAGAGAAGGGACAAGGACCGGGAAGGGGATGGGGACAGGGAGGGGGAAGGGGAAGGGGAAGAGGAAGGCTCAGCCAGCAGGGTTTTGCCATGGGAGCTTCTGAGTGTTGTGAAATCTGGTGGCATCGTGGAGTTATGACTAGAGACACAAGCTCACCTTGCATGAGAAACCTTTTATTTATTTTTCTAGGCCAGCATTCAAAAATCGGTCAAGTAACTTTAATCTGCTGAATTTCAAGCAAATTCAAATAAAATAAGCAAGTCCCCAAAGCAAAGCTAAACTCTAAGTGCCCAGGTACTGAATCTATAAGATCAATAAAAACACCGGGGATATCTGCAGTAGCTTTTGCAGAACACAAAGTAGTTGAGTCTCAGGCAAAGCTTTTATATAACTAGGCTTTTCCCATGGTACACAATATCCTTATAATCAGTCTTCAATCTGTTCTCTAACTTTCAATAATAATAAGCTGCAATGAAGCTCACGCAAATGAAAATAAAAGATGTATTCACAAAGGACCAAGAATCCTTGTGGGATGGATGCTAGAATTCACAGCATGAGACAGGACTTTTAATCTGATGCTCTCCTTTTGACATATCACAGGGGGAGTCAACAAGTATTTATAAAAAAAAAAAAAAAGAAAAAGGCCATCCCCAGTTGCATTTCAGTTGTTCTGGTTGAACATAGTGCTGTTCTTAAACCAAAAAGAAAAGCAATCTGGATTCTAGAAGCAACTAGTTAGAGGGATGTGACTGAGTAACTCGGGTAGATGTTAGGATTCCGTCTGAAAAAGGAATTGCCAAAGTAGCACCACTTGTGCACATTCTTCACACTGGTGCCAAGCTTCGAGTACTGGTGCATTCATAACAGCAAATGCCACTGCACCACAGGATGCAGGAAGCCTGCAGAGCCCATGCACACCCCCCCGAAACAACAAGGCTAGAATTGACTACTTAGAGTTGTCATGAAAAGATTGGAAACGTCTCAGACATGCCTAAGACAGCCCTAAGCATATGTTTCATGAGAATTGGGCAGTTTGCGCTTAGAGGTATTTATTTGTAGAACAATATTTGATTGAGAAAACTCTTGACTTGAATGAACAGCTTACAAAGCAAAAACTTTTCTTGGTGTCCTCACCTTATCACAGAGCTCCACGCAGTCACAGCCATGGGGCTGTTAGATAGCTCGCTCCTCTGATACACTGTAATGGGTGTCATTCCTTTTTAATAACTCCAAACAAAACAGTTAATAAATCCTGAGGGCCTCCTATCATTTCATCTATAACTCTTGGCTTTCACTTCCTCAGCAGTGTTGATCTTCTTCTCGAAACTCATGGCATTCTCATAATTCTCTTTAAATAACGAGCTGTGTTTCAGACTTTGATTCAGCACTGATGCGAGTTTTCTGCACGTTTGACTGTGCAGTGTCTGCCGATGAGTCACATCTGATTTACACCCAGATAAACTAAATCATCCCTGGTGGCGTGTGACTGAGCGCAGCACCCACTGATCCGCGTTGCTGATGCGGTTTTCTATCACTGTCGGTGTGGAGGATGCCACCCCAGTTTGGGTCTCCACGGAAATCGGCCTGAAATGTGTGAATCCACCTGCTATCAGTTCCTAAGAGGACCTCCTGGAGGTCAGCACCTGCATGACGCTCATGGGCCCAGGATTTATCAGCAGGGATGGGGGGAGGCTATAAGAAATGATTTAGGGGAAATGTCTGGGTGAAGATACCTCTTACATGTGTATACCGTGAATAAATCTTTCACAGTAATTTTTCCTTTTTCTCTTTGGCAATTTTTAACACTTTTCTCCTGCTGCTTTCTGGTGACACTGCAAAATATTCACAGTAAAGTACATTCTTTCAGCAAAGTAAAATAGAAAATTGTTGTATTTTAAGTGGAAATATAAATTATGTCCTTGCAAGAGCTGGCCGAGAACCAGGACCTGAACAACCACTCAGGAAAGGCAGCTATTTCAGACCCACTGTAAATGAGAGCATAAAAAGCCATATCTTAAAACATGCCAGAATAGAAGTAATTTTTTAATTTTTTTTTTTTATTTTTTTTTTTTTTTTTTTTTTTTTTTTTAAGCAGTGTAAACCTGAGATTTCCCAAACATCTCTCGTGGGCTGTGATTTTCTGTAGTGTCATGCTGGCAGCAGGCGGGGGCTCACCATGTGGGTCTGCAGAGCCCCTCTGCAGCCACCCTTGGCGCAGCGTGGCCATCACCACCATGGGCTCTGGGTCTGACTGGCCTTGCCCTCGGGGTGAGCTCAGCGACACTGTGCCTGACAGCTTTAAACTCAAGGTTTGTTAGGATAGGAAGTACTGGATGGATACTGGAACTCCTAGCAGCTGTGGGGTACGGGGAGCCCTCTTACACATGTCATACGGTGAATGAGTCTCCCTGACATATTTCCTATGTTATGCAATACAACAGCAGAACTTTTCTATGATTTCACCTGATATCCACAATGCACTTTATTGTGCCAGATCTTATTTTAAGATGAAAAATTAATATTTAAAATCCTATTTTGTAGATCAAAGCACCTCTTGCTTGTTTGTAATGAGACACTTTGACTCTTACCTAAGCTTCATGTTCAGACTGTCCAAGAATTCAAGTGTTTCATTATAACAGAAGTGGGAGATGCTTTGATCTAGAAAATAACAGGCTTTAAATCTGTACTTAATAGCTAGCAAAGATAATTATTCAAATAACAACAATAATTTAAAAGTTGAATACAATAAAACAGTAGAATATTAAATAAGTCATAAAAAGGTGTGACTTGATTTATGCTATGTTCTCATACTGATAATGTTAATAAAGAATAATGGTTTATATTATCATAATGTGTGTGTATTTCTGTGAGTATAAAGGACTTTTGCTCTAGGAGGCCTGATTGTGGTCTGAACCTCCAAGTATTAGGCAAAATAAAGAGATGGTATCTGCTGGAAGGGTGGACAGAAAATGGGAGCATGATGGGCTGAGAAAAGAGTATTCCCAGTATCATTTTAAGTGAGCACCAAAAGGCCAGGGCTGCATTTGTCAAGGCCTGACAAAAATAATAACAATAATAAAAAAGTGTTGTGCTAATTGAGACATAGAGGAGAAGAGGTTAGACGAGGGTCTTAGCCATGGGGATGGCCAGGAAAGGCTCCCTCTTACAGACGCTAGGCAGGAGGAGTCAGTGGGATTATGTCTTAGCTGGGATGTGAGGACCTGGGAGAAGGGTCTGAGTCAGATGACACACAAATTATGGGCCTGGATGACAGGCAAGATGGTGAGGTTGTCCGCAGTGATCAAAGAGGGGAGTAGCAGGGAAGGCATGATGTGGGGAAGATTACAAGTTCTGTCTCATCCTCATTGAATTTGATTTGACAGACAGTCGTCTACAAGAAATGTCAGGGAAGCAAGCCCAGAGCTGAAGCTGGACAGAGGAGACAGGTCGTGAGCACACAGGTGGATCTGCCATCGGCTGCACAGAGGTGGTAGCTGGGTTTGTGTTTGCAGATGAAATTACACAGAGATGTGGAAAGGTGCAGAGAGCGAAGGTAAAGAGGATGAGGTTCAGTGAAATCACCACAGAAAATAAGACAGCTGGTGACATATTGTAAAATGAGGTTAGAACAATAAATACACAAGGAATTTAATTTCAAAATTGCTTTTAGTTTGCAATTTTATGTCTTTTTACCAAATAGAATTTCCCAAAGAGATAATTTGAATTTTTTTTTTCCAGAAAATGTCATCAAAATTAATGTAATTCCATAAATGTGTCAATTTTGGCAAAAATTATATTTTGCAGTGGAAAAAAAAAAGTTTCAATAAGAAAAAAAATCAGAGCAGCTTACTTTTAACTCTAAACATAGAATCTGCAACTGTCAAGTAACATATTTCATTATCTTCTTCATGTCTCAAACTGCATTAAAAAGAGTAGAGAGGTTTTGCTGATTCTGTTGTAATCAATCCTGTCAGAGTCATTATTAGATTTATCTTGGAATCTGAACAACAGCATTTTTCATCGTTGTTTTAGATTTTCTTTGTGATTGTATAAGTAACGTGGTTAAGAATATAAGAAAATCTGAGATATGCTAATCTGAACAAATAAAATTATTTAACAACCATAAAATTATCCACAAAGCTTCCCTGGCTCTGAATAAACAACCATGACTCTTATTTAGTGGACTTTAATGATATGCAGGTTTATCCAGGTATGAATTAATTCTAAAATTATGCCAGAGTAAAGAGATCTCATATTTACCTGGCTTCATTTGGCATAAAGGTGTTTAAACATTTATCAAAATAAAAGCGTGCAAGCATAGCAGAGCCAAGTGGCACCAAGAATGAAATCGGGCAAAATTCTGATGCTGCAGAAAAAAAAACAGCCCCAGAACGAGCCACACACGTGCTTCGGGCTCCCAGAGCCCAGTATAAAACTGCTCAGCTGATGCACAGCAGTGTTTATAAATCACGCGTACATCTCACAGGCTTCAGTGCAGCACGGACAATAAAAAGGAATTAAGATGCTTAATGAGGTGAGGTACTTCCTACAAACCGCAGACTGTCTTTCCTTCTTTCTCGCGCTCTTTGGGATATCATTTGATGTCTCTTTCTGCCTCCCTCTCATCATTTCTGCTGCTAACAAGGAGCCCAGCTTTTCCTGCTGAAGGATGCGATTAGCTATGGCGTTAGGCACATGCAGATCACCCGTCTGCTCATTTCCAGCACGTGGACGCACCCTTTGCAACCCCAGGTGGTTATGTACGTGCCGAGGTCAGTGGAGGCTGCCTGTACCACTGACACAATGCACCCCGATGCCCACATTTTGGTCACAACATGGGTTCAGCCACCCCAAGCAGGGTGCCCACTTGCCTGCGCCCACCACAGCACAGCACGTTGCGCAACCTGCGTCATCAGCAGCATGGCAAAACAACGGAATTACCGCTCGAGGATGCGGCTCACCGGAGCATTAATGCATTTCTTGGGCTATTGAAGCCACTCAGCCTTCACTGTCACGGCTCACAACGTGCCCGATGTATTATTAATGTCCCAGCAAAGCACACCCTGTTGTGTCTTAATGCTACGGCATAAGATGCCTGCAAAAGGAAAGAGCTGTGTAGAGCAGGGAGCGGCACTGTTAGGGAGATGGATGGAGGGACATTATGATCTCGCTCCCCGTGCCTGTGGCTCCAGCAGTCTCGGAAGGGGATGCCTCGGAAGCTTTTCCCCTTTTATATTCTGCAGAGGATTTTTTCCTGAGTGCTTCTAAACATCTATAAAGCACCGCTGCTCTGCATGGTGCTTCACAGGAAAGTAAAGGAAAGATTTCCTGCCCCGAGGAGCTTGCAGTGGCTGTTCTTGGTGCCAGGGCTGTGCAGGTAGGGGGAAGGCAGGGTCCCTCTGCCCGCTGTGCCCACCTCCCCACTCCAGCCCCTCTGGGAAGAGCCCAAATAAAGCAGGGCAGCCCCGCCACTCTGCGTTACTGCCTCTCCCCTGCTGCTTGCACAAAGTGTACACCTCAGATAAGGCACACTGCTCTAAACCAAGCACTGAGGTAATCTGCATCCCCATGCAATTCAGTGCCACACGGTTTCCTGCAAAAAAGCAGCTGTGGGTCCAGCCATGTCCTTCAGCACTGGAGCAGGGGACGGGTGGAGGCAGGGGGTCAGCGGCAGACAAAAGAAGAGCAAAGAGGAGGAGGGAGCTGCGGCGGCAGGGCACTGTGTGCACCGCCAACACGCACAGCCCACATGCACCTGAATCAAAGCACCCTTTACAAATAACCCCTGGGAAGAAGGTCTCCGCAGTGACAGCTGAAAAGATCCAAAGCAAACCATGCACAAGCCAGACAGCTCTGTTCCAGCATCCAAGCTTTTGCTTTATTTGGTTGGTGACGGGTCACAGGCGTCCCCCGAATGACTCAGAGAAGCCTTCTGGAGACGCCTGAAGCCCAGAACCAGGAGCTGGTGACAAGCCAGGCGGCTGCCACCCTAAGGCGCCAGAGCCATCCCCACAAGCAGCACAGGGTCCTGCTTCCAAGAGCAGCAAAGCCCCTGGGAGAGTGCCAGCATCTCTCCTCACAGCTTCTGTTAAATACTAGCGATTTTGAGTTACTGCATAGTTATGTAGTAAGGAGACTGTAACTGCCCTCTGAAGCAGCCGATCTTCTAAGGAAAAGGTAAAATGCACGGAAAGCACTGAGACAGATGAATAAATTTGGGGGGCTAGGCTGAGAAAGAATGAGCAAGTCCATACACTGGGCATATCACCAGTGGCTTGCTGGGCAGAGGTGGGAAATAACACAAGGCCTAGTTTTGGGACTGAAAAGAAAAAAAAATAAAAAATAAAATAAAAAACAAAACAAAACAAACAAACAAAAAAAAAAACATGAGGTAAAACTACTTGAGATCAGGTAGATCTTGTCATTCAGCCCAAGACAAAACGCTGCTTCAAGTTTGGGTATTTTAATCGTTTCCTATAATTTTTCTCCTCTTTCAGTTCAGTTTGTAATTGAGAAATGCGTTTCAAGGCAAAGAGTCAAAAGGCTCATTTTTTGAAATGTCAGAGTGAATTGTCTCAAGGTTTTCAACATCTCTTGCCACCTGCCACTTCCCTGATATTTTTTCCTTGGCAGAGAATTTATCGAGTCTGACCCTAATTTGTTAACGGTTTTGATTCCCCTGAAATGCTATTTTCCAGAAAATTTACTGTTTATCACAAAACGATGTCAATCATCCTCTCCTCCCCCTGCTCCTGTGCACCCAGGGCAATCCTTCCCCACTCCCCATGCCCAGCTGGCCCGGCTGCGCTCCGACACGTCCCTGCTGGGCAGTGGGCACTGCGGCAGCCCTGAAACTTAAGCCAAGGTTTGAGAGGGAGAAAGCTAGCAAAAACGGGCATCTTTCTGGAAAGCTTTTTTTTGGACTGTGTATACTGAGCAACCCTAGAGAGGGAGTGGAAGGAAATACTGGTGAGGTGCTTGAATTTGTGATCAAGGGCAGGTGGGAATGCTGGGGTGGGAGTACTGTGGCCAGGTGTGAACAGGGGTGGGGAAAACTGGTCAGTCTGGATGCTGGTGGAGAGAAGCCTCCAAGGGGAACAAAAGCAATCAGGGAGAAAGGCAGGGCCAGCATGGGAGGACAGGGGGACGCTTGGAGGCTGCTTGTGCAGGAGGCTTGAGGGGGGAACCATGACAGTTGTGGAGGGAAAGGGATGAGGGTGGTAGAGCCATCAGAAGACAAGAAGCTGGGCAAGAACTTTGGCAGTCCAGAGAGAGAAAACCATGGAGCACAAAGGGGTTATAAAGGAAAACCCACTAAAGGAACGACCCGCTCAGTGAATAAACTGTGCGGCAAGTAGGCAGCCCATGCTCCACACTGTAAAAAACGTCGTAAAGGAACTGCTGAAAAAATGCAATGATTAAATCAATATTTTCTTCTACTATTTCCAAAGCCGTTGCTTTCAGTAGTTTTTTAGTTCAATAATATATATGCTGTGACAGATACAGAACGGTCAATATTAACAGCCCCCTCTGGCTGCAGTTAAATTTATTTAAAAATCTCCACATTTTCATACATGAAGTAGATGTTTAAAATTGATCGGAGAGTTCAACGTATTTATATTAAAGCAGGTCCTGCTTTATCTGGCTCTTTCTAACTGCTCTGATGCTTACAGCCCCGTCCCTTGGCTATAGATATGGCTGTTCTATGGCAGGTAACTGATTGCCACATATGTGGACTCCACATACCAAAATGAAGACCTTCGCTCCCTGGCTGTCCCCCTCTTTTTGGCCAATTCCACAAGAGCTGGGCTCCCAGCAGCCCTGCAGAACCATGGCATCCTGCTCTCCTGGCACCTCACAGTGCCTTGCCCTTAATCACAGACCGGTGCTGGGGTGGTGGCACCTCTTAACCTTCACAGCATGTTTGTGCCCCACCATACAGCCTAAGCTCTATGAGAATGAAGCCAGTGCCCTTCACTCAAGCAGTGATTTGGCAGGCCCTTGCCCACCTCTGAGCTTTTCTCCCCTCGCCCAGGGCAAGGGAGCTGGGGCTGCAGCAGCCGGCATGCAGCTCGCTGCCTGCAACTTCCAACTTGCCGGGACAAGTGGCAAAGATCACTGAACTCCCAGAGTGACAGGTGATCGATATGCCTAACAATTAGTATCAAATATACAGTAAATGATGCATAATATCATTGGTGAAAAATGTTCTATTTAGGCAGAATGTAGATTGATGTCAGAAAATGCTCTTTAGTGTGTGAAATAATCAAGTCAACTGCTTGATGGATGTACTATATAGTCTATTTACATAGCTTGGATTCAATACACTTACACAATATTTGCATCAGAAACATATCTATAGTCAACCAATGGGAAAGAATACATGATTTTACCAACATGCTTATACATTAATAATATTACTTGGCAATCTGATGTTTCAAGACCCAGGGTGAATTACTTATTAAAAACCCATATACAGCTATCTGTCTTTATCTTTCTTTCTGTGTGAGCCATAATGGCCCTGATTGTTTTCAAAATTACATTTGGCCAGGATATGACTGTTACATGAAACCTCTTAAACCAATATCATTTCCCTCACTGATAAAATACATTATACTGCTGGGTGCATTGAGCCAAACCATTAACGAAAGAAGCTTAACCTAACCTTTGTGCTTCTGACCAGCCGTTATAGCAAACTAACATTTCAGAAATTGTTTAAAAAGTGGAATTGACATGATTATGAATATTTATATTAAGTTCACTTATTTCTTGGAGCTTCTCCTATCACCCTCACTTTTAATGGTTTGAATTTTGCAGGAGACATAGTTACTTGGGAAGATGCAAGAAAATGTACTCCATTTAACATTGTTTAGGAACGCAGGCCCATGATAAATTAGCTAGATAAGGTCAAATTAAGAAAGGTCAGTTTTAAAACTTGAATTCAGGATGCATGAGAAAAATAAATAATCTATTCAGTACAAATTTGAGAAGAGAGACATGATGGAAGTCGTGGAAAAATCTCCAGTCAAATTCTTCATAATAATTGTGGTGCTATTTTAATAAAGCATCTCAAGCTATGCCTCGCTGTATGAAGAGGCAAGGTTCCCAGACCTCCTGGCTGGGATGACAGAGTATGTCTGACAGAAAGCAAGTGATGTAACATCAGCGAGAAGCACTGCTCAGACAAGGAGCTAATGAAGCCATTTTCTGAAGCTAATAATCAACTAGATGTTAATGTTCTTTCCTCTTTCCTCAGGTCTCTGTCATGACTTCTCAGAAAAGAGAGAGGAGGCTTTTCGTCATTTTCATGCTCAACAAGATCAGCCACAGAGCAAAAGTAAAGGCCAAGACCTACCTGTAAACAACAATAAGGCGTAGGTTTTGCATAGCACTTTTCCTCTTCAGGTGTCCAGTGACTTACAGACTACGTCACGGTCTGTAAGACCTTGGGGGCTTGTTCATGGCATATCCCAAAGGCAGAGAGAGACACAAAGAAACTGCCTCAGGATCACAGAATGAAGAAGGCAGACCCTGGAAGGCAGATCCTGGAAGAAAAGCTGTGCAATTCATTGTATAGGCAAACTGGCAGGCACCGTGGAGTAATGCCGTCTCGCCACAGGAGTCTCGGCCCACCTTTCTTAACAATTTCCAGAGGAAAGCTGTCTCAGAGGCTTGCTTCTCTTAATTTTTGTCTTCCTTTGTTTCTCCTATTCATCTACTCTTTTGTCATTTCTGAAAACATTAAAAGCACCAAGTACATTCTGCATGTAGGCAGACATGAAACAAAGCGACGCACTGCTAATTGTAGGACACAAAAGGTACATAGCAGCTTTTCTGCTTGCCAAGACAGAACTAATTTTAGTCTGTACAGCTACAATTTTATCAGTGTAGATACCCAATTTATTGCAAGTAAAGCACTGGGCTTCTTCCTTATTTCCTTGTATTATCTGTGTAGCAAGAAGCATGCAAGTGTGTTACTCTGGAAAAATTTATCATCTGTGAGGGAACTCTTCTAAAAATTTTGGGATGACCGTATAAAAATAATTACTCCCAAAATACCTTGTCACACTGCTGAGTGTCATTTGTATTTATCATTTTTTGTATATGTCCTCTGGAATTAGATACTTACAACCTAGTCTGAAAAAGTAAAAACCTGTTGCTGGGAGTCCTGGAGGTGTGAGGGACCCATTTGTGTACATCCACAAAAATCTCAGTGATTCTGTGTCTGATGACATGGAGAGTTTTCTGATGAAATTCAGTTAATCTTGAGGAAGTACACTGAGGAAATGGCAAGGCAGAGGAGGTTTGGGGCTATATTGTGTTTTTCTGACCCTGAGCCCTGGAAACATGCTGGGCTTGCTCATAGGATGACTATGATGCATCCATCCAAAGCCACTATATAAAAGTAAATGCTCTGTCATCTGAGGTATTTCTGGTGTGAATGGGAGGTGGTATCAGTAGAAGATGCTGGTAAAATCTAATTTGAAATATCTAGTGACCAAACTACAAGAAGAGCTTTAAGCAAATGAGGTACAGGAGCACAGTGCTGCTCCTGTGATTTATCAGGTTACTCACAATTTAATGTGGGAGATGAAGCTAAAGAGCTGGGATTGGTAAACCCAACAACAGTGATGGACAGGGAGCAGAATGGCAAGCATGATGAGAAGATGATGTAGATAAATGAGCTAAAGGACAGCAACATTGTAAAAACACACGGCTCGAACCTGGCAGCAGGTGCTCAGCAAATACAACAGTAAAGCAGGTATCATCATCTGATATCACCTCCACCCATATTCACCCTCTTATACCACATCAGTGCAGCACCTGATGCCCTTTCTAACCCCCTTTCCTGTCTGCAAGCAATGCTCCACACCCCAAACCTAGCAAACAGCTCAAGCTGAAATGGAGTGATGCTCTTAGTGCTCTAGTTAGTGCTGTCAAGCAGTCTGAAATGGAAGCTGGCAGTTGTCCTTCCAAATGGCTATTGCTACATGTAGCCCAGAAGTGGTAAGCTAAAAAATCTTTTTGTATTTGAACTCCTTCCAATTTCATTCAGCAGGATACTGGCAGGCCACTTTCTGTGTTAATTATTTCTGTCCTGATTGCCTGGCCACACAGAGCACTGGATCGACAGTATCGCACTTCACCATTTGTTAATGCTTCCAGCTGAACACAGAAAGAAACTGAAATAAAGAAATTTCACCTAGAGATGAATCTCCAAAAGACAGCAGAGGGGAGAGAAGGTGCCACCGGAGTCAGAAGAGATATGTATCTCGCTGATCTGAACCAATCCTTCCATGGTTTCAGAAATCCTTAAGAAAAGAAGAATGACACATTATATTACTCATTGGAAAACGCTTAATGGGTCTGATCCTGAAATGAATTACGCTGGCTTAAATCTGGAGTGTCTCCAACAAAGTCAGAGATTAATCAAGAAGAACTTTTAATGCCTGATTAGGAAAGACTGCCTCTGCATTGCTGGCAGGTACAAATGAGAGGACCCAGGCATAAAATTACCTCATTGCTCCCACAAATCAGTGAGCTAAATGGCTACATCTTGACATGCGTACCAGCAGTAAATTATAGTCAAGCTCAAAAATCTGGGAACAATTCAATGTGGGTGCAAAACTGAAGCTAAAAGCCAGAGGGTATATGAAGCCCGCTAACGCAAATATTACCTGTTAATGCTCTGCACAGCAACATGCCTTTGGGAGAGCACAAGTGAACACAAGAGACAGTGTTTGTCCAAAAAATCTGCCCTGTAAAACCATTTAGAATTTGCACCAGGACTTTCCCATCCTTGGAAGAGAGTCTCCCTTTGTACAGCATTCACATACCCAGGGCTGGTTGTACCTGCAGAGCACAGTGAATCTGGCAATCCACGTGAGCCACAGCATTGGCATATTTGTATGAACTGTACTGCCCGCTGTTGAGATTGATGTCACCTGAGATCTGTGTATTTCTCAGGACTGCTACTCCAAAATTCAATGAAATTGTCTAGGCTCTGTGGCATATGTCCTGCAAAATAGCAAGCACTTAGGAAAGAAAACTGAACACCCTATGCACACACAAATCCATGTAGTAAGGAAATTGCCTCAATAATGGATGCTAATTAGCAGAACTCAGAATATTAAAAAAAAAAAAAAAAAAAAAAAAGATTAGATCCTTTCTAGACAGACAAAATTAGTGAGATTCTCAATAAATTTTAAAAGCACAGATGAAAGACTCTAGTTATAATGACCCACCCTTCCGCTGAAGCATAAGATCCTTGTTTTTGACAATGCGTGGAACAAAACAGTGCTGAAGAATGCATTGAAGAACTAGTTAAAGCAAACACATAGCCCTCACTTTCATTGCTTTGGAGTTTAAATGAGCCATTTTTGAAAAGCACAACTCAGAGGCTTTAAAGATACCTGTTCACATGCAGTAAATCATAAATACATTGTCAGATGACAAGAGTCCTTTTTGGAAGTCCTAGTTAAAGTTCACTGCTGGGCTGTTGCACCAAGAGTGCTGACTTTCCCCACACAACTACTGAACAGCTGCTGCTATAGTGAAAGCATTCCAGAATTTAATTGGGAAAGATTAAAAAAAGCATGGCAAAGCACGAAGAGAACCCCAGCATTGGACTTCCTCACCCTCAACACCTATGCTGCCCAGTCAACACCGCTGCAGGAGGCCTGGGTCACAGAATCAGAAACTTACCTTGTTGGGCCCCTTCTTCTACCATGATAATTCAGTCAAGACAGTCCACAGGAGTATTACTACCAAGGGGAGTAATTACTCCTGACTTGACCTCAGTTGCCAGTAAGGAGTCAGGAACTCCTGGCTGACCCACACAGCCCCTTCCTGTGGCGTAAGCTCCCACCTCCTGCATCCATGCTTCTCCAGGCCCCTGTGGTCCCCACACGGTAGCTGAACACGGGCTTGTGTTTAGCAAATAACAAAAAGAAAAGTGAGGCAGGCTGGGCAGCAGCAGTGCTTCCTGCATATCCAGCTATGGGTGTCACAGGCACACTGACACATCACACCGCTTTCCAGCTTGCAACACCTCCCCATGGCACACACTGTGTTGGTGTGCGAGATGGAGATAAGCTCGTTAATGATTGTGTGACGCCTGCTTGCTGTGGTGTAGGAATTTTGTGGATACTGAGGTTAGAATTTCATCTCTTTTTCCTTCATGGATTTAACTAAATCTCACCCAGGATTTCGAAGCATACCAGGATTAGAGAACAAACTCTTTAAACATGAGCTTACTTCTTACATTTCTTACAAAGAAGCATAAGAATTCTTACAAATCCCTCCAGCTGGGATCAGCAATAACAGAAATAGTTTTAAGGTCTCCATCTTCATAGCGGCAGGCTGTGTAACAGCATACAGACTGGGCCTAGGCAGCTGCGGCTTTGACTGGCTTTAGCTGAGTTCTGGGTGCTCATTGTGGTGAAAGCCAGCACTTAACTCACCTGAACCTTCAATCCTTAAGTACGAACTATTTGAGGACAAATACTATCAGCTAACAGGACTGCGAGCCCCCTTCCCCAGGAAATCATTTTTTGTCTCAGTGTTTAGGAGTTTGCATGGAGCACAGTCCAGTGGCAACCACCTGATAAACAGGGAACATGAATGAAAAGTGTCTCCTTGTGGAAGACTGTGGACACAAAAGCATCCTTGAAAAATGCATACAGGATTATACAATGCCTGTTCAACTTAAGACAGTAAATGCCTCATTCTCCATCTGAAATGAAACCAGTATGAAACCTCACTCGAGGTGAGGAAAGCTGTTGCAGCTTGTTGGAAGATGCAGGTTACACAGGTGGTCTGGGTGCACCTGGTGACACCTAGCCTTTTGTCCCCTCCACCTGGGCGTGGTAGCCCTGTCCTGACAAATTTCCTTGCAAACACTGGCTAGTTTTCACAGGAGGTTAATTCCTGTGTCTTAGCATGCCTAACAGTCCCAGCTGCACCCAGAGAATTGCCTGGATACCCAAGGGAAGGAGTGCCCAACCAGGTCGGGTGTCTTCCCTCAGAAGTGATGCCTTTTCCACCTCGCATCTACCCACAGCCCACATATCTTTAAATGAAGGAGTCAACAGGCTGGGTATAGACCCCGTGGTGCTGGCACTGAGGTTTTTCCTCCTGCCAGCTCCTTGTGGAGGAGAGGGGAAGGCTTGGGAAGTCTCACCTCATGGCAGATGGCAAGTCCAGACCCTCAGCACAAAAACTTTTCTGTCCGCTGTCCTGCACCCTCATTCTGCCTCCTCTGGGGCTTGGGGAGAAAATGCTGTGGTCTGACAGCTCTGCGCGGGAGGTCTGCGCTTCAGGCCGGGAGAACAGGAGCAGGTAGTGCAGTACGCGCTGAGCCACTGAAGTCTGGTTCAAACATACTTCAAAGCTCATGGAAGCCGACAGGGGTCTTACGCACTGCTACTGATATTCACATCAATCCAGAGCACTTTGTCCAAGTCCACACAGTGGGATCTCTGCAGAGTTATAAATAGACCCCAACTCTCAGGACTCCCACTCCCATGCTCTCAGTCCTTCTTATTGCTCACTGGCTACACCACTACACTCTTGGATTTTGCGTCTTGTTTTTCTGCTGGCTACAACTTGTTTCTCATCTAAGGAAAAAGCAAAGATTAGTAGTTTTGCTGGGACACTAGCTCACCTTTTCATCATGTTCATCTCATTACAAAGAGCTAATTGGGCAGTAGACTGTCTGACAGGCAGCTGAAGGAGAAAATCTCATCAAAACAGGGTGTCGCATCTCTGAAATCTCATGGAAATGTGCTCATAGATCTTCAGCAGCTTACATTGCTAAATATTGATACCTTTTCCCAGCGTTCAGCATTTTTTTGTTACTACAGGTGCACTTTCTGTCAGCTTCACACTGTCTGTAGACCAGCTCCACACACAGCCAGATCAGGTGTCTCTGTTGAGTGGTCCAGGGTACACCCTGAGGCTGGATGCATCCAGTCTTGTAACAATGTTCCTGGTGTTTTCACTGAGACCAGGACAAAGTGCTCTGCCTTCATTATACCTAAAGCCAAGCGTAAAGATTAAAAACAAAGAAAAAGTATAATGCAGCCAGTTTTATCCAAATTGTTGTAGGCTTTTATGGAATCATAAAGATCAGTAAAATGGTCTTTGTGTAAAATACCTCAACTCCAAACATAATAAAAACTAAAATCAATGAACATTCTTTAAAACGAGTGAATACACCCACACAGTTCAAATTTCATTGTGTTTAGACATGCACTAGATGTTCTGATGCATCAACTTTGATTTTGCCTTCCCTTCCTCCCAGATATTCTTTTTATCAGGTTGCCTGTAAGAAATGCATTGAACCCAGTGGGGGGGGTAAGGGAGGTAGTGTTTGGTTTTAAGCATTCATTAAACATCTGTAGGAGTTAATACAAAGGAAGAGTCTTTGAATAAATCTAAAAATTAGGAAATTGTACTTCTGATCTTGACTTCAACCTCATGCATCAATGAACACATTTTAATTTTGTTCATCTTTATTGTGTTTAAACCAAACACTGAAAACAACAACCCTCATCCAACTGTTATATATCTTTTTTAATGACAGGGTAGCTTTTGTTCTAAATGCACATGTAAAAAGACTTTCACTTTAATATTCCAATTCTTATCTCTTCAACTTAAAATAGTGCTTTACACGCGATCTCTACTGATAATGACATACATTTACATTAGAATTCCAACTTGATTCTCTACCTTTCATAATCTACATATATCTTTTGTTTTGTTTCAGATTCTTTTTCTTACAGGTTATGTAGATTTGTCTGCAGATTTTTTCCCCCAAAGAATATCCAAAAATACACGTCTGCATAGCATAAAGTTGGAAGAACTGTTTGTCGCAGTATGCTTGACAAAACAAGCCCTTTTTCTGTGTGCAGATTATTCATGAGAATGTTTCCAAGTTTTACAAATGCATTCTTTATTAGAAATTATTCTGTGAATTTCATAATTTAAGGCCAAAAGGGACTATTAGTTCGTCTATACTCTGACCTCTTGTACCACATAGGCCACTACGTTTCACCCATGCACTAAACTCAAAGACTTCATTAGACTAAAGTATTTCTGCCTTCAGATTAAATTGTGCTCCACTGGTCAAAAAGAAAAAAGACAAAGCTGCCAGCAATACCGAAGCCCCCTGCAATAGCAAAGAATTATTGAGATGAAATATGCCCAGATCATCCCAGTAGGTGAGGCTTAAATTTAATGAGCAGTAGGACCTAGACATCTGAAGATCATACTTTGCACCAGAGCACTCATCTGCTCTGGCCCCAGGGCAATTAAGGCTGGCTTTGGGTCCATAGCCATAAATGTCTAGTGCCACTTGACACTTCACTTGAGGTATCCTGGTGTGTCTGACTGCACAGTGGCAGCACGGACCTGTGCTCTTGGGAGGAGGGTGAAGACAAGACACACAAGACAGTGACAAGTGGCAGTAGACTCTCCATTTTGCAGCTCATCGTGTCCCAAGGATGGGATTCAACCCCACAGTGAAGATTCAACTGCAAAGGTGCCCGACCAAAGCCTTGAAGCCTGAAGTTTCATTATGCACACACTCCTAACGCAAGAAGTGGAAACATGAAGGTAACACTGATGGCAATGCTGGCACCCCCACCAAAACTTGTGCCAGGACACACCAACACTCTCCACCCAGGCTGACCACCCGTGGGCTCCCCCAGGCTGCCCTAGCAGATGGCTTTCTGTCAGCCATACAGTGCACAGTTTAGCCGGTACATTGCGGGCTGCAGGGCTCGCTGAGGAGGTCTCTTTCCCTCACTGCTTCCAGTGAGGAGTGATAATCTCAAATACTGACGATCTCCTAATTATGTATCCCTGTCCTCTACCTCAGGCACAACACAATTGGCTTTGGCGGTTTGGTTCCCACATCTTGTAGGCTTTGATATTTTCTTTCCCTTTCTTTCACTGTCCTACTGCCATGGGTTTGCAGACTAGGCCTGTGAGAACACAAGAGCATGCCCATCTCTACTTAAGAAACACTGTTTTTTCATGGCAAACAGTCAAATTTCACAGTCTGTGAAATCCATAAGATGTGAAAATAGTGTAGTCTTGCACTGCTATCCTCTCAGAAGTGCTAAGCAGAAAGCAGCTCTCCATAGCCCCCACGGCTATGCATTTCCATAAAAGACAAGAATCGAGGCCTCACCAAGTATTAGCGTTCTTTAAATCGTAGGTAAAACTAATCTGTATTCCAATTTAAAGAAAGTCTCTGAAAGGACAAAACATGCATGTTGATGGCAGAAAAAAAAATAAAAAAATCATATGTCTGCTCATTGGGAAAAAAATCCAAGAATATTTAATGTGTGAAAATAGGACTCCAGTTATGCTGTTAAGAATAATGAAATCTAGGGTGCTAAGTACTCTATGTGTCGCTGTACAAGTTGAGCTGCCTGAGGCAGTTTTAATTTCTACAGCCAATTTTTCTTAAATTTTCTTTAATTTACGCACTGAAGTATCCATCACCCACGGAGGATGGGGCTGGACAGGGCAAACCACAGGGCACTGTCTGCCCCAGCAGAGCTGGTCAAGGCAGGGATGGAGCTATGGGGCTGGGGCTGCCCCTGGGCAGCCACACATGCCTCCCCACAGGAACAGCCCCTCTGCCCATGGATGGGGCTGATATGCATCCAGACACTGCGAATCAGGACAAATCTAATTTCTTTGTGGTCTTGGGTGGGAATGCCTTGGGCAGAGAGGAGGGCAGGGAGCGCAGAGCAAAACGGCCTCGCCCAGGCTGCAGGACCAGTGGCTCACCCCTTCCTCCTGCTGCTTTACCTCCTCTGGGCAGGCTCAAAATGCTGCAGCCATTGCACCGAAGACCTAGGAAGGAAATACCTAGAATGTTCTCAAACTGTGAATCTAGGAACTTTTGAACTTTTTTTTTTTTTTTTTTTTTTTTTTTTTTTTTTTTTTGCCATTTTTGAGTCCCTTTGGTTTAGCCTACACGTGCCACCTAACAACACGCAAATTGCCTGCCTCAGGACCTGCAGCCATTTCTCACCAGAGCACACGTCATGCACCTTTCTCTGGGCAAACAAGATATACTTTGATATTAACATTTTCAATAGTCTCAAAATGTAAGTAGCTTGCCATGCAATATCATGCTATTACCTTGTCGGAGCATTTCACTCCTCTTTTTTTTTTTTTTTTTTTTTTTTTTTTTTTTATTCCTTGTAGCTACTTTCCTTGTCAAGAACAAGCTGAAATTAACTTGTCAAAATTATTAAATTTGAGAGGCAAACATAATCCAAAATTGGATAGACACAAACAAGTGACAGCAGCAGGAGCGTGCACTTTGGGGGACTACACAAGGCACATTTGCATTTTACTCGTGAAATATGTATTTACCTCTGCAAATCACCATGGAGCTTGCTGTAGTTTTACTTCATGGGAGTCACTGAGTTTTAAGCACACGCCGTCTGTTTGCCACTTTGTGTATCTGCCCAAACACCAGCAACCTCCTCTGCATCTGGGAATTCTTCTGGAAGCTTTCTCTTCTGGCATCCACCAGAAAGCAGAGATGGTGCTTGTGAGATGGTGGAGACCATTTTTTTCTCTCACACACAGTCCATTGTTAATGAAATGTCCCATAAATATTTGGTTTGCCCTTAGACTGCCAGGAAAACATTATTTCAGATTTGCATAATCTTCACTGCTTGTAATCTACCACGCAGAGCTGCCACTGGCTGTGCTTGCTGCAGTACACAGCTTAAAGGGAAATAGCTGCAGGAGAACCAGCAGGCCAGCAGTGTGTGCCATGGGGGAACCTACAGGAACGCCCAAAGGAACAAGGACTTGAGGTAGCATCTTCGTGGGGTGCACTGTGTTAGGATCAGAGGCCTCCTGGCCAGTGGAAGCAAAGGGATAAGTAAGTGTCCTTGGCTTTGTGAGGAGGCAGGTGTGCTGCCTGTGGGGCAGGTGCCATGGGCATGCTGCCTCAGGGGTGATATGCAGACGTGCCGCAGGTGTCCCCATGGTGCATGACACCAGCAGCAATGCTGAGCAGCAGGCTAACACACACCCGTGCCATCCCTGCATGTGAGCAGGTCTTTCATTCACAGCAAACAGCGATAAATGGGCACAGCACGGTCAGATTAATGCAGGCCTTGCTCATGAGCAGCCACTCCTGAAAGCACCTGATACCATTTTACACAGCTCTCAGTATTTAACAATTACAAGTCAACAAACTATTGGAACAGCAACTGGGAAGTCCTCTCTGGCTTCCTCCCTCCTGTGTTCAGGTTTCTTCATGAATACTGCAGGAGGATTGCAGCAGCAGCCCCGGCTGGGAAGGGCAGCACAACCTCTGCGTGGTACAGGGAGAAGTGGCTGCTCTCATCTGCCTCCCAGAGGGCGAAGTGGGCATGTCCATATCCTTATCTCCAGGCCTCAGGCTTTGCCCAAAAACTCTTCTTGGATTTGCCTATACTCTGTGTTGAGTTGTTGAATTTAGGCACAAACCAGTATGCAAGGACAGGTTCACCGCTTTCAGGTTCAACTTTCATGCATTCTTAATTTTTTTTTTTCAGCGTTGTATCCAAATCGCTGCAAAGATGCACCTACTCCACACCCTCCATTTTCTGAAGTTGAAAACCTGACTGAAGCAGACTATGAATGTTTTTCTCTGCTTCATTGTGGGGTTCTCTCTTCTTTCCTACTCCCATCAGCAACCAGAAAATGTCTTCAGAACTTTGATAGAAAGATAAGGCACGTGAGATAGTATGTTATTCTGAATGGAGTTTCTGGAGCAGCTGAAGTTTTGAGCTCATCTAGTGCTCTCTCTCTAGTTTGATTCAGAATCACATTTGTCCAAAATTTCAACCGTGATGAACTTTCCCAAAACAGAAGCAGCAAGCTGCTTCCCACCATCGCATACTTGGCCTGTATCCCGTCTATCCATATGCAGCAGATGTAAATATATTTTACTGGCACAAGCAGCTTTCTGCACATGGCATATTTCTAAGTCTTCTTTAGCATCCATGTGAAGAAATAAATTAATTTTATTGATGCACTCTGTTGCCCCAATAATGCTTCATAATGACCTATGAATGCAGGTCTTTCTTAATATGCATTGATCAATAACTCAGATAATTATGTCTCTTGTCATTTTGCTGAATTGTTAACAGTTCTCACCAAAGCTATAATCATTCCTTACAGACAACATAAGTCTTCCAGGAGCTGCATTTCGCTGGCTTCCACGTATTTTAGACCTGCACATACATAGATTTAGTGCAGACATCGGTTGCATCAGTTAATTTTGCGCATTGCCTTTTCCAGCTGTGCCCAATTATTGCAGGTAAAGCTTGAAAATTCTCCCAACATGTTAAGGACATTCAGAGATGTCTTGGAGAGCAGAATGGAGCAAATTCAGACAATATATTTTTTTTTCTACTGTATAGTAATAAACTGGTTAGGGAGATGGTGCTTTAATCAGGGAGAAGACAACTATAAAGTCAGAATGAAGTATTCTGGATGGAGACAACTTGTCTGGTGGCAATGGAAAATCCTGCATGTCAGCACATTCATTCTTGGCTTTGTCCCTGCTCACTGGATGTGACTCAAAGGAAACGCTGGGCTTCAGTTTCTTCATCAGCAAAATGGGGATAATATTTCCACTTATGCAAGTCACTTTAAGTGGAAAGCACTGCATTCATGCAAGATAGCATTATCGTGCCAGTACACTGCAGAGTTTTTCACTTTCTGCCTGGAACATTTCATACAAATCCCTCCACATATGGAGCAGAACAAGGATTGCAGACTGCAGAAAATGTGATTTTTAGGGAGCTGACAGCGCCACTTACATTTCTGCATTTTCGCATTTCAAGTACAGCTAGGCTTGGCAATGAAATTCGCCATCATCTGGTGGCTGTTCTGAACTGGGCTGACCGCTGGGTGTTTCCTGGCTGGGGTCGGGCAGCCCCACAGCCCTGGCTGCAGGGCAGGGCCGGCACGTGCCAGGCACCTTGTGCCTTGCCAGCAGGGCTCGGGGGATTAGTGCTTTGGTACCCTGCAGCCAGCCGGTGCCACAGCACCCTGCAGCCTTTCAACGCCGCTCCATCACAACTGGAGGCAAGAGCAGCTCTAACACCTTGCTGCTTCGCCACAACAACAAGGTGAGAACGTGGCTGTGGCCCCGTTGCAGACAGCCCCGCAGGCCCCACCGCAGCCGTCACAGCCTGGCCTGCCCATCACTGCCAGTGCCGAGCCCAGCCCTGCCTTGCATCCTGCTGTGCCCGCCTGGCCCCGCGTGCAGTGCCCGACTCCAGTCAGAGGGCTGGTGGGCATGAGGCTCTGCTCTCCCTCCTCCCCAAGCCAGAATGGGGCTGCAGATACGCACCATACGTTGCATGGCTATCAAAGAAAGATGAATGATATTTTAATTACTGTATTTATCTCAGAGAACACAATGATTAGTTTTTTTGATGAAAATAAATGTAATAAAGGCTAACGGACTTTTGGTAGCAGAGCCATTAAATGCTCCATCTAAATATGGTCTAGATATCTGGGGTGCAATTAGGCTACCGCGCTGAGTGCTTCTCAGTGTAAGTGTGCGGATGCACTCTAACCTGAATCTAATTCTGTGCAAAGGCCAAAGCAGAGGAGCACTATTTGTGTTGTAATGATTTAGTAGAAACGGGCAACATTACATTTCTAATCCCTTTTGGTCAATGAGCACGTTAGGACTTTCAGTGCATGCTACTCAAGACCTAATTGCTTTTAGCAAGTCCTGCACAGAAGATGCATCATCACGACAAATGCAGGGCTCGTCTGTGGAGAAGTCAGATGCAGAGCAAAGCGGTGGCTATCAGGAGGATGTGACACATGATACAGGAGCTTTTGTAGCTAACTGCAGAAGTCACACGCGGCTATTAGGCCGCCACTTGTAAAAACAGAGCTGAACAAATAATTCAAAATGAATAATTTATTTGATTAATTTTGTCTCTCTCTGCTCAGGGAATATATATAAGTCAATCACACCATCTTGGATTTATTTGTTATTCAAATATATTCAGCAACTTTCTTTTCACTATATTTTTTTACTCTATGGATTAATCAGAATATTTAAAATTAAAAATACACTGTTTTCCTGTGATTGGCCAGACGTGCCACATGACACTAGTTTTGTTCTTCGAGCAGCTGAGCATGCCAGCACTTCTGGAGTAATCCTTATGCATGCAAAATTGAAAATTCAGTTTTGACAAATATTTGCATGTGCATCTTTGGAATTCACTTTCTGCCAAGAAAACTGTCAGCAAAACTCAGCACCTCTTAAATTTGTAAAATGTGAGAACTAAAACATGCATTTTAACATTTGCATTTTTTTTTTTTTTAACTTTTATCTGGAAGTTTTAGAAGAATATGGTTGCCCTTAAAGTATGCAGCGTTGCCAATTAGGATTGCGTTATGGTTTTGAATCACTGGTCTTACTATTGCTTGGTTCTGTCAGCAGCCTGTTGTCCTAAAAGCAGATAGTTTTCTAAATGGGCAAATGCTACATGCATTGCATGGAAGCTTTCAAAAGTCAAGTGGTTTTGCCCTGATGGATATGTGCATCATTCCTGCATTAAATATTCCCTCAATTATTGAACAGTTCTTGTTCCATTGTTAGGAAAAAATGGATTTGAGAACAACTCAGTGAATGCATACACAATGATGTTAGCATCTAACGTGGCTAAAGGGAAAAAGCCAATTCACCAGAGAAAATTTTCCTCTCGACTTTTTGATTTACTACGAGCAGCTGCTGGAGGAGCACTCGTTACCTGATGCGTGGTTTCATCCAGAGCCCCTTGTCAGGGATCATCCGCTGTTCGTGTTCCCAGGAACCTCCTGCGCTGTCTCTGTCCTTGTTCCCCATGGCTGTGAATATACACATGCCCAGCTAGGTTCTCGAGATAGCAATTGCCCACCATGCGTAATACATACGGGGCTGGCATGTGTATGCACTTGCCTGACTGAGAACCAGTACATCTGACTGCAGGATTTCTGTCTTAATATATCCTTAAAGCAGCCTCCTAGTGTTCACAGGTAAGTACATGCATTAAAAAAATGTAGGGTCTGTCTGATCTCCAGTACCTCTGTCCTGCTGCTGACTCAGGGTGGGAATGAAGCAGAATACGTCCCTACCCACATGTGGCAGAACTACTGAGTTGGAAGCTCTTCCCCTACCAGTTATAGGGCCTGTGGGAGCCCACAGCAGAGCTCAGCCCAGCCACCACTACCCTGGCTGCACACAGACATGGCACGAGGACCTGCATGCACCAGGACTCTGTGAAGTAGCAACTGCCAAAAAAAAAGCCCAGGCAGAGGGAGGGATAACTGTGAAAGACCATAAGCACAACTACACACCCATGGCGTATGGTGGGCTATTAACCCATTGAGCAAACAGTTAACCCATTGAGCAAACAGGTGCTTCAGTTGCCAAGCAGGATGACTTAAATGGCTTAATTTACACATCACAGCAAGCTTTTCCTAGCACAAATTAATAAATTTGCATAGGTTCTTAAAATAATCAGGTAGAAGCTACAAATACTTCCAGCAGAGCTGCGCAGGCAGGAGAGGTATGGGCCACCTCCCAGGGAGCCTGACTTCACGAGGGTACCAAACCAGTGGCACCTAACAGAGGTTAACAACATTTCACGGAAGCATCCTGGCACTCAGGGGCTCCTCTAAGCCCCAGCAAAACCCAGATGCCACCGTGTTATCCCTGCAACTTGCCCTCATTTCTGTACCCCCATGTGTACAGCTGCAGCATGGACTGGCCTCTGGTACTAGAGGAAGGGCCTTGCACCTCCGTGGACATCCTGCGCCTTCACTGGGTTGAGAAGGCCTGAGGCACTTCAGCAGCCTGGCCCCAGCACCTTCACTGGTGCTGCATGCCCACACAGTGTGCTCAGGTCTGGCCACGGGCACTCCACTTGGTCCAGTTGGCAGCAGCCAGCTCTGAAGGTATCAACATCAAACAAGATTGAGAAGGAATACTTGTGTATTTGCAGCTGTGCAATGACTAGGGGCATGGAAGTTAATTTTTTAAACATATCTTTCTCTGCTAAATTAAAAAACAAGGTTTTTAAGCAGAGAGGATGGAAAAAAACATGGGTGTTTGTGCAAAATCCTAAAGAAGCATCAGGCAGGGCCCTGCTGGTTTTCCTGCAGAAGCAGGGTTGGATGCCTGCCCAGGGTACAAGGGGCCAGTGCCACCCCGGCTTGCTCTCTCCTGCTTTTCCCAGTGCATGTCACAGCACTAGGTCATCACCAGGTGCTTCAGGAGGAACATGAGCATCCCCTCACCTAAGCATAGCGCAAGGTTGCCTCTGAACCCCAGGGACACCTTTTCTTCCCTGACTGAGCTACGGTTAACAGACCACCGCTGGCATCTAGAAATGATGAAAGAATTAGTGGATAGGGAAAAGAGGCCCCTATGTTAATCATTTGCTAGCAAGGTGCAATCCTGCTGTCCCTCCTTTCTTTACATTTCTCGTACTTAATTTGTTTTTCATTTGATTTTTATTTTTAATATTTATTACTTGTGGTTGAACGTTGGGTTATAGCGTGTCAAACTTGACAAAACTTCAAGCAGAGGGAATGATAAAAAGTATCTTGAAAATCATATTTGCCCCTTAATAATTTAATTCTGTAGAAAGGGAAATCAAAGCATCACAAATTGATTGCTGTGAAACAAATTACAATTATTTCCACACATCCAAATAAATCTACTAATTTTAGGCATCTGACTTCAGGCATTAGATGGAATATGCAAATGCACATGTTGAAATGATGGCCGTGTCTCTAGAGCTGCTCACTGATTTCTCTGTTCTTACTAGATGCTCAATAGTTTCAGACTGCTATTGAGACACACAGTAAATTAGCTGCTCTTAAGCATAGCCTGTTAAAAATATTAAAAAGCATGGCTGTAAAATACAGCTGACGGTTTTAGGCATCCAACACTGGCTCCTCTTTTCCAGAACGCAGACTCCAGTGTCCACTACTGCTCTTCCCAAACCTGCCTCCAATTAGGTCGTTCTGTTCCAGCAGCCATTAGCTGGAGCCCTCTGCTTTGCCTTTTAGAAAGAGAACAGCATGTGATGAAATGTCCCTGTTGAACACAAGTTTTCCACACGTATTCTACGAAGTGTACTTGTTCAGCTGTCACACTGCTTCACATAAGAGAAGTCATCTGATATTGTTACTGACATACTAGTCTAGTGTGGCATTTAATATTAGGCTTTATATAACTCACAGGGATAGCAGAGCAAACTCAGGTAATCAAAATAAATGAAGACAGGCTGAATAATGCATTTGTTAAATCTAAATAACATACAGTGGACACCTTTAAAGTGTTTTCCAGGAAAATGTGACTCAGGTACATTATTGATTGAGAAGATAAAGACAGGTGTTTTCAATTCCTGTATTATGGAAGCAGAGAGGACTTTGATAATGTAACAATCATCTTTTGTTATTTCGCTGCAGTCCAATACAGCTAGAATCAATTTTTCATTGTACTCATTTACGGGAAAAGGGGATAATGGCAAGGACAACACAGCTTTAATAGAAAGAATAAGTCATGATTTAATTCAGATGTTGTACTACAGCTACAAGTTGGAAGATATATTTGTATATAAGGAAACAGTACAAAGGAGTCTGCATGCTTTCGAATAGAAGTCATGGCTCTGCATTTCTATTTATTGGTAGTTAGGTGGAATGATGCAGCATTATCCTGACAGCAATAGGAAGCAAGAACCTTTTAAAGTGGAAAAAGATAGCTGTAGGATTATGAGCAATCTTTATAGACAAATAAAATAAAAAGCAATAGTAAAAGGGCACGTTTAGGTCTTCATTAATATTTGTATTTAAGTAAAAACGACAAGCAGAAAAATCTAAAGAAAGGCAAAGTTCACAATCAATGTAATGTTTTTCTGCACAATTGAGATCTTTCACAAATATCTCAGGCATTTTTGAAAAATTTTGTTCTCATGGAAAGTACTCAGGATGATGATAAAATAATGATTTTTTTTTTTTTTTTTTCTGGCAAAATAGATTGCTTCATGACTTCTTGAATGAAACACAAATCTAAGAGTGATAGTGTTTGGGGCTGGATTAGTCTCCTGGGGTTGCATCCAGTGTATGAAATTTCATAGCTTTTCCAAGGAGTTCAATAGTGCTTTTCTCTGTGGCAGGATGCTGTTGAATGACCCCTGAAAAAACACCCTACAGACTGAGCTTCAGAAATATTATTGCTGAAAGCTGCCAGGAGTTAATTTAGCCCAGGTACAGCCCAGAAATATTCTGCATGGCACATTTCTGAGCAGTACTCATTAGGCCAGCCTAAATATGACTTTCATCACCGACTTTGGAGCAAATCAGGATTCAAACTCAGATTTTAGACCTGGTTTCTATGTCTGTAATAGACCTGCAACTAAATCTCAGCCTCGCTTTTTAAAAAGCATTTTCTATGGGAAAGTGGACAAAAGGGGTAAAATCCTTCCCTAATCCTAAATTCTCTGTATATCTGAGTCCACATTCCCCTCTGAGGAGCAAAGAGGAAATGAAAAGAATAAAATAAGAAAAATCAGTGAGGTTTTAAACCTTTCCACTGCGGCAGCAGTCACCTCCCCCCAACCCTTCCCAGCCCCTTTGTAAGCTGGTGAGAGGAACCAGGCTCATCTGCATCTCAGCTAGGGCAGCTCAGGGAGGCATTTCCAGCCCCAGGAGGACACCTGGGATGTACACCAGAAACCCTGCATTGGCTCTGTATGGCTCCTGCCATGCTGGGAGACATCTGGCCAGTCCCCGTGCCCCTGCTGAAGGAGTCTCTGTCTGGGTGTGCGGAGCTCAGGGCTCTGGTCACTGGAAACCCTGGTGTTGCTGTAGGACCCAGGAAATGGCCAACAAAAATGCTCAACTACATGCAGAAGGTGCAACATGAGTTTGGGAGAGGCATGGATATGCTGCCAGGGGGAGCTGTTCCAGCTCAGGGGGCACTGTGCTGCAAGCATCCAGGATCCCAAATATAACAAGGCAGGCTTTAAGTTACAGTTTTGCCTTAAAACTTCTAATATTTATAAGCAATCTCAAAGCATAGTTTATATTTTCTTTATGCTGCTATTTCTCAGCCAGCAGGCTTCCCATTCCGCTCCTCAGCTGTGGGGTAGGTGCTGTGCAAAGCCCTGGCCTCTGAGGCCCACCTGCACCCAGACAGTCCAAAGGTGCCAGAAATCTCCTAGAATGGCAAGGTCCTCAAAAGCTTTGAGCCCGGTACTGGTGACTGCAGACCTGCTATATGCCTGCTGTAGAGGGAGGTTAGGTAAGTGGTGGCTGGTGTCTCTGCCTTGTGTTCACAGCCACTGAGCCTGCTGCCATGGAAAGAGGAGCTATCTGATTAGGTTTCCCCTGGGCTGAGAAGGACCGTGTCAGTGGTGCTTTATGAGAGGACAAAAACAGCTTGTCCCTGAACCCACAGGATCCCAAGGCCAGGATCTCTGGCCCTGTACCTACCAGTGGTGCTAGACGAAGAACAAGGGTGGCATATCCACCACCTTTTCCTCACTATCTCAGTGCATGGGTGGCTGTCTCCCCGCTGCACAGCTGTGGGGACAGACAACTAGCCTCTCTTCATATGACCTTTTCAGGGTCCTGAGACATTTGAAGGAACGAGCTCTTTCTCACTGCCTGTCCAGCAGCTACAATATCACCTGACAATGATGTATGACCTCTTACATATGTGATATGTGCCTTTTAATAGAATGGAAAACCCTCTCTTCATCTTCATTAGATGGGAAATTCACCACTAGCATTCACCACTTCCCTATCCTTGAAGGTAGATCTGCCTTCATAGGTAAAGTTCATCTCCTCTTCGCTCCCTTTCCATCTGTCTTTCCTCCCCACCACCTTTATTTTTCTATTACATCTCATGTATTTTTCTCCTAGTTAAAGGTTTCCTGATACCAATGCCTACTGTTTAGTTTAGAATTACATGGTCCAGGCAGGAATTCCCCACAGAAAAAGATCTTTGTTAGTGGGGAGGTGGTGGCATTCAGGTTGTACTGATAAGTCACAATTCAGAGATTTCTCTTAACCCTTGCTTTAAAGGAAGTATCTAACCAGTTCTGATCTAGCAAGCATGTGAGCAGGGTGAAAGCCACACCCTTTCAAACACTGCTCAGAGCTTCCAAAATGCCCTGTACAACTTCATGCCTGTACAACTAAGGAGAGTTGATGTTGAGAGGAAACTTAACATTGCAATAAGAAGATAAAGTAAAATAATTAACAAACCTTTCATAACTTGGTTCTGTGCCACTGCAAATGCAGTCTCTGATCTGAAGCATGTCAACAGGCACACTTTTAAGCTAGAAAGAATCAAAGATTGACTTCCTTACATGTAAAGGTGTTTCAATTTCCTGGCAAGAAAATAAAACTGATACAAAGCACACAAAGGACCCCAATATCAGTGAGAATGTCACTGGTAGTGCAATGCATTATAGAAGATCATTGCAACAAATCAAGTTCCTAAGCGTGACTTTCCCTTTCATGCAGAGAATGGACTAATTCGTTCCCCAAACAATGGAAAATTTCGCGGAGGCTCTGGAACAGATTGCTCTGCTTGCTCCATTACTCACAGATCAGCTTGCCACATTCAGCAACAAAGGCAAGGGCTAAACTCTTATTTGTTGTCCTCAATTTATGAAAAAATAATCTAGTTCATAGGCAATGAGGTGCTTCAAGAACTTGCTGAAGTGAAAGCATCTCTCCATCAGCACAGATTAAGCTTCAATATGACTCGCATGATCTGTGCACTACTATTTTATGCTATGTTGATTCATCTAAGGAATAATTGTGAAGACTATTAGATTTCCTTTGTTGCTAGAAAGAGAAAAACAAACAAAAAAACCTGAGCCTATTTGACCTATCTGACTGCACCTTGGCTGAAGTTGCAGATCTCAGCAGGACACGGCCATCACAATTTTGGATAGGCCTGTTGTATGACATGATATCAGTAGTCTAATGACATGGTCCTGGGTCATGGCATTTCCTTGCATCCATGGAATACTCATTTTTCATAAATTTTTGACTGCCACCACTTGGCGCTAGTGGACCATCATCTGGACATGCAAAAGGAAATAGAACTTATCATACATAATTCAGTATGGCATCCAGCACCAGTGCTTTCCAACTGTGAGATTTAGGAAACTCTCAAAAGGTCAGTGAGTGGCTTGGAGCTGCCTAAAGCTGCAAGTGAAATACCTCCAAAGCCTGGCACATGTAGATCCCACAGGGCTCGGTGTTCAACCAGTTCCCACCACAGAACCTCCCAGCCAGGCAGCGTGCACATGACAGCCGTTGTTCTGCCAGGAGAGCCCACAACAGCCACCCATGCCAAAGGGATTTCTTTTCATGATACCATTCACAGGGTGAGCTTTCAGGCTCCCAACACGCTGCTCCCTCTGAATTGTTTCAATGGCACTAGCAAGACTGCAAAAGATCAGCCACGAGACATTGCCAATTGTCCTTTCCACAAATCGGTTTAGTGAAACTTGGTGCCTAGGAAAGGCAAAACACGTAAGGAGATCATTCTGCAACCTGCTTAGGAAATAGGCATAGAAAAACTGGATGCCCACTTTGATCATAAAATAAATCTTCCAGAGACAAGTTCTGAGGATCTTAATCGTATTGAGTAGAGCACTCCTAGGAAAAATCCCATGGTAATCCATGTTTTTATTCAGAACGTTTTCATTGTTAATACATCAGATTTTGCTTTTATCTGATTTATGCTCAGTGATTATAACAAATAGTGTTTGCATACAAAAGAACAAGAAAGAAGTGCTACAGTTACCAGAGGACGGATGGAGGATAGCTGGCTAGATGTTTGCATTGGTAAATAGTATTCAATGTAATTGTTTTTAAAAGCATTCAGGTGCATCTTGTTTTGCTTCCATATGACTAAAAAGGAAGAAACTGATTTGCAGCTTGGGATTTGAAATAGCTGATAAAAAGCCAGAAAATCATTTCTTATAAAGTACTTGTTCAGCAGCTGCAGCATCATGCTGCAACCTGTTGGGCAAATGCCAGGCTACCCGTTTAATGTCTGAAGATTGATAGCCATTAGGAATCTGATGAGTGACAGACTGAGAAGGTACACACAGTGCCTGGACCTCAGACAGGCCTAGGGATAAGATCCTTAAAAAAAAAAAAAAAAAAAAAAAAAAGTGTATCTTTAATTTAATTTAAGACTGATCAGCAGTCTTTGTTGTTCATTTGTTATTTCTGGACCTGAAGGCAGTCTGGTGAATGGCCACTGATAGCTTTCTTGAAACAAAACCTGTTCTTTGTCTCCAATGAATTCTTGACAAAGTCCTGTTTGAGATATCCAGAGAACCTGGAACATCCAGGTCGCGTGATAATTCCATGTAATCCAAGCAGCTAACTCCTTTCCTTTCTCCTGCACATCCTAGCCACAACTCCCTGCTCAACAACATGCAGGATGTTTTCGGCACCAGGACTAAAACACATTCACTTTCTGTGCCCTGCTTTCAGGGTCCAGAAGCCTTCCTTCTCACCAGCAGCTCCCCCTCAGATCCACATGTGACAGCCTTGCAGGCTCCTGCAGCACCAGCCCAGTCTGCTGCCATCCCTCTGGACAGACAGACCTGTTCCACGTCCCTCTCCCTGCCTCTTGCATTGGCAGCATCCCTACAATACATCCTGCACGGGACAAAACAGCAAAACAGATGCTACCTCTTCCTCATGGATAGGATGAAGAGGATACTCAAAGTGCAGTCAGTCACTTTGTTTAAGTGCCTTTTTTGGGAGACTGGTCTCCCAAGGGTGTAGTGGAAAGGCTCCTTCTTTACCTGGTCCGAATTGCTTTGCAGAAGAACTCACATCTCATGTCTGACTCTACAGGGAGCCCAAGGAAACTAAACTATTTTAGGCTTGAGCGCAGTCCTTGCATGAATGAGCTCAACCGCAGGCTTCCTGCTCAGTAGGGGTATGTGGCAAAACGAACATGACCATGCACAGGAAGGCAAGTCCACAGCTGTGGTAGATGCACTGTCTCAGGTCATAGCGCAAGGGTGTCAAGTCATCAGCAAGGAGCAGCCAAAACCCTTACATGCATCCCATACACACCCCATTGCCTGCACTACTGGGCTGCTCCTTGCTCAGCTGCAGAAAGCTTACAGACACTAAGCCAACCCAGGTGCTGTTGCACTTTGGATTTATTGTACAGACACAAGCCTGATGCTGTTTCACAGGAACCCTGTGCCTGCCCTGAAGAAAGATGTGAGTGGGAGACTTCACAGCATTTTGCATCTGGAGCTTCACCTCAGTGTTACTAATACAAAAAGTATGTATTGCAAGGAAGTAAAACAGATGGCTTTGAGATTTTACACACACAGAGCAGCTTGGGTGAAAATCTGATTTAAAATGACTACCTAAAGTCTCGGTACCTCTGGATTTTTCTTCTGGAGAGCTCCTACACTATTTCATTAGAAAAAGCAGCCCAGGAGAAGCTGCTCAACCTTGCTGGCATTAACTCATGCTTTGCTCCCCTAATCTTTTTGTCTTCAGTTTTGTCAAATAACAGAGATGCAGAGAGAGATGGAGAATTCTAGCCTAAAAGCCAGTTTCCTCTGTTACAGCAAGTGATATCCCTAAGGTCAAGGATTGTCTGAATCAATAATGTACCAATCTCAGTAGCCCCATTTAAATGGTGAGTCAGTTCACATAATCCAGCCACATGTCAACTGAAAAATAATGGTTTTGCAAACACTTTGCAGCCATCCATTTTTTAGAACTTAGTAGTAGTAAATTATTGGATATCAGTCCATTGTTGCAACTATATATCTTTATGCAATAGCAATTTTTCTTATACTTTTCTCATGCTCAGTTGCTTATTGAGTATTTTTATATACCCTATATTTATTTTCAACTACAATATAAAAATTTTCACTGGAATTTTTCTATCTACAGCAATTTTAAGTGGCTTAGTCCAACCAGAGTTTACAAGTGCATTTCTCAGGCAGTAACAGCTGCTACAAAGCATTTGGCTGCCCCACTATTTCAGAGCACACAATGACTTACCCTGGTCAAATAATAGCTTAGGAACTACCTTTGCCTCCGGAGCCAACTGTGTTTAACCAGGCTGTCCTTGTACATTGGTTAAAAGAAACAAAAGTTCATAAACCGACATTTTCTACTAGAGAAAAAAAAATCTTACTCCACACTGCATCCCCTCGGTACCAAGGGCAACCGAGGCAGCTGGCTGCTGGGACACACAAGGAGCAGGAGCCCTGGCAGCATCCCATGGTGAGACCAGGGGCAAGGGGTCCCAGGCAGTGTCCCCTACCTGATGGGGCACATCCTGCCCCTGGCAGCAGGAGGGAACAAACCCCACCAGAGACCAGCCAGTGCCAGCCCCGTGCTGTGCTGCAGCAGGACAGCCCCACATGGGGCACTAATATGGTCTCAGCTCCCACAGCAGCTCTAGGACATAGCACACCTTGTCCCGCAGCACAGATACCACTGCAGGAAGATTTAAAACCTCTCAGGGGAGGAGCAAATCAGTAGTGCCTGGGGAGGAAAACCCTCATTAAGAGATTTGGCAGGTGAACCTTTTTGTACAGAAGTGGATGAACTCCACCTGGTGCACTAGAATGCTACAAATAAAAAAGTAAGCTAAATTAAAGGCACCAAAAATGTCTAAAGCAGTACAAAAAAATCCTCTGGTTTAAGGATATAGAGATTATGCAAAGCTACTTTTTAAACTTCTTGTTTTAAGTTTTCATTGGGATTGCATGGGAGATACTGCCAATATTTCACCCATATTTGTGGCTCATGCAAACACAGTCAGTGAACAGAAAACAATGCAGTAACAGCCTTTTTCTGGTACATAGTAACTATGCGTAGTACGCATTTAAGGATTTGCTCTAAGGTTACTCTGGAAAACACAGGTGAATACGTAACAGCACTGATGCTCTGTGCGCAGACACGACACTGTAGTACAGAAAACCCTGCATGCGTGATGGTGCAACTCAGACCCTGAAGTCGTCTCTAACCAACGCGTGGCATTGAGCAGACAATGTGCTGTCCCCGCATCACTCACCAAGCAGCTTGTGGTCAGAGCAGCCTGGGGGGCAAAGCAGCTCAGCGTGGCCTTGGGGCATGAGCATTCACCTCTCTGAGGAGCAAAACGCTGATCAGGGACAAACCACCTTGTACATGAGGCTTCTTATGAGAGCAAGTTTTCTGTGGGTACCAGGTACATGACAGCACGCTTCCTACTTTGAGTTAAAGGAAAATCAGATCCCGTCTTATAGCTGAAGTATTTTGGCCATCAACCACAAGGGGCTTTAAACCTGGAAAAAACATAAGGCAGTACCAGCTGTTAAAATATTACCAGAAGAAAGAACAACATTGCAATACATGTTATAAAGCACATGACATCTGAAGTGCTGTTTTCTTTTTACATGGATTGTCTCATCAGTTTCACGCGAAATAGCAAGTTAAACTAATACTGTAGTTTTTTTTTTTTTTTTTTCCCCTAAATTACTGATTTTACAGGAACACGAAACCTCATGGGAAAGTCAATGCACAAGTTCTGCCTCCCTGTTGAAACTTGCCAGCAATATATTGTGACAATGTCTCACACAGATGGATACCAAAACCGACATTGAATACAATGCAGGGCTTGACTAATGCTAGGTGAACTTGACACAAACATCAGACCAGGAGGATTTTCAAAGTTGTGCAGTTATGCAAAATTTGCTAGGAATGTTTAGTTTTTAACATGGATATCAGTAAGCATGTGTTGCACTTGTGCCACAGCTGGGTTCCTGCTGTCCTGATTTCCTGCTTATCTCCAGCTTCTTTAAATCCCAGACATTATGAGCTACTAGGTAAAACTATATTCTTACTTCTCAATTAGCTGCTGTGGGAATGGCTATTCCAAGTTAAATTTAATCTTGATTAAAAGTCTTCCTCCTCTTTTTTATTTTATTTTTTTTTTTCCTTTGGTTTGAGGTTACCAGTCTTGAAAGAAGGACACAGGCAATAGAAATGAAGGACAGCAAAGCCCGAGGCTGGGAGGTGCAGCCTCAACTCCTCCTGCCCAAGCACTGGTCCTTAGCTCCACTGGTGTCAATACCAACCTTGCTGGCGATGGTGGAGGAGTTGTGGTTGGACTTTGACAGTTTTCCATAGCTCCCCTAGAGGGTCCTATAGCTTCATAATGGTCAGAAGTGCTTGATGTTGCATTGAATTTCTGGAGACATGAAAGACCTTTGGCTTTCAAATATGTCTACTTGAAAACAAAACAAAACAAAACCCTACTTCTCTCCCTTCCCCCAGTAATGTGCATCAAAATTGAAGGGGACAACTGAGGATATAGGGCTGGCTGGCTCTGATTGTAGGCTGGGGAGGCTCATTGCAGAGTATGAGGCCATGAAGCTTGTTGTATGGATTGACACTTTGCGATCCCACTCTGCTTTTCCAAAGACTTCTTTCCTATAAAACAAACTTGTAAATATATTCAGAGTAAAGAACCATACCAATTTCATATTGTAATTTATACTTGCATTTATGTGAGTGTATGTATATTTATGCCTTTGTTAGTATTTTATCTTGCCATCACTTAAAGATTGTGAAGATGAAATAGTCATTATTTTTTCCACAAGTATTTCTGTATGGAGTAGTGTGGTGAGATGTAGGACTTGAGGCAGAGAAAGAACATTCCGCACTGATCACCGAATGCATACAAATGCATTTGAAAACAGGATGAGTTTCATGGTTTTGGAAACAGATCTCTGAAGATGATTCCTGTTAGAAACCGTTAGATGAAAATGCCCCATTGCTGCTTTGTTTTCTGTCTGCTGCTTTAAATTAACACTTTGAAAAAAAAATATGTATTGTAGCTCTATCTTATTAATGTTTGAGTAACAGAACACACACAGTTTTTGAGCTGGCCTATGTACAGAATTTCAAGAACAAAAGAAATCACTTGAGGATAAAGTCATATGTGCTGAATTCCAGCACTTCAGAAGGATGAGTGGTGGTAGGAACACTTTCTTATTTAAAACAACAAATGACAAATCCTGATCTTCTCTAACACCCTGGTAACTAAACTAGGGACTAACATCATCAATAGGAACCTGAACAGAAAGAATAAGTGCCTAGCCCAAGGTCACAAAAGCAGGGTGAGGAATTCAGCCTTGTGACTTGAGACTGTAAGCCAGCTATTTACTTAAGAGTGATATTTTCTTCCTCCCTCTCAGCTAAAAACATCCATGTACAATGTAAAATGTTAGCATCCCTAGTGGCTGGGCCACTTTTCTGTCCTTTAGGGCATGGGAAGCTTTTAGCTTCTTTCTCCTGATTTCTAAGGCACATTGAAACATTACAGGCTCACAATTAAATTTTAAAATAAAAATATGAAGTTGCCTCAGTCTTTTTTATTATTATTAAACAAAAACAAAAACAAACTAGATTCCATCCTCTACAGGACTGCCCTGCCAAGAATGGAAATGTCATTGAAAACACCACCACCTATTCTAAACTCCACATGGTATAGATTATTTAATGAAGTCTTGCTGCTTTATCAATAATAAGAACCGTTGTGGAGAACAGTATAGTAAGAACTTACAATTCTCTTCCTTACAGGCTGCATGATATCATGATGTCCCACAGCTTCTCAGAAGCTACCCACATCACTTTATCTCTGCATCACTCTGAGAAAAAGACAACAGTTTGATGTTTGCTACTTGGGTATCTTGAGTTGTCTACTTCTTCAGCAAGACAAAACTGAAGACAAGCACATTTCACATGAGCTTCATGCTCTACAAGGAATGAAAGGTCAAAGGGTAGCAGGCAAAAGCTATTTGCCATTCAGTTCTAATTTCCCTCATAAATTATTAAGCCATCCCTTATGCATTTCCATCTTTGATAGTCTTGTGGTATGAAGTGTAAGTCAATGGATAAGCTAATTGCAATAAGCAGAAGTGGTATTTAATGCACTGGACACTTTCAATAGCAAAGTAGTTCTAATTAGTGTTTCTAACTGATGTGACAGCAGTTTACAGAGCGCCAAAATAGTTCCTCATTTGTCAAGTGGGTCTGAAGCTTATGGCAGCTTTCTGATCATCTCCCTTGCCGCAGGACCTGAAAGCACCTTCAAAAAGCTTTCTCTCATTGATCTTTAGTCAGATGCTGACTGAAAGGCACACAGCTTTGCCAGAAAGAAGATAGATAGATGCTGCACCAGCATGAAAATGTCACTTGCTTAATGAAAAAGGGTATCTGCCCATAACCTCTCTGCATGCGTGTATGTGCACACACATGCACATACGCAAGCCCAAACCCAAAGAAACTACGAAAAGGCATTTTCATTAAGCAGCTGACTGCGTGTGAAGTACTGTCTGTAAAAGCCTGTCACACCAGGTCACAACATGCATGTACACAATCGTGTATCTATGCACAAATGATCACACAGACCATGGCTGAAATGCAGACATTTAAAAAGGTGCATTAAGCTCTTCCCTCTAGACTTTTGATGGAGTATTAGGCATGCAGTGCATCAGATGAACTACACCATTAGTTTCAAAATGTCAGAATTTACTTTCCTTGTCTATGATTTTTCTTCTAATATATCGATAGTTCAGCTATCCTGCTGTTCTCTAAGGGCTGAGGGAGTAAATGATGGTGTGTCAAATAAAGAGCAAGTATTTGCCGTATCTAGTGTCAAGAAAGTTCAGAACAGTTTTCCCTTTGTTACACTTGTTTTATAGCCATCATTAAATAATTAAATATTGTGGTTAGTTATGGGATAAACTATGACATTTTCCTATGCATTGCAGACAACACTCAAAAAGGCCCTAAAAGCACTTATGAGACTGAAGGGGGACTTCTGAAAAGTGTTTGTAAATCCACTGCCAAGTAGGTCTGTCAAAAACCACTCTTGTACTGGAATATGTGCTCTAGATACCAGGAGCTGTGCTGATGCAGTACAACCACAATTTTTTGGTGGCACCATATGTGAACCATAAACTTACTCAGATACTAGAAATCCACCACTTTTCTACAATATATGTTCCAGAAATCTCCCAATTCCTAAAAATGAGAAGGGGACATGCAAAGAATTGGGGCTGATCATTTATCCGGTGCCTGTACTGGATGGAGGCCAGGTACCTTGGCTCATGTGGCTGATCTGGCAGCCAAATATCTGGTGCAAAGAAGCATCCTTGCTCAGCTTTCTTTCACTGGTAGCCTTCCTTGCTGTGTTTCTTGGGAACAGTGCTCCAAAGCCATCAGACATTTCAGAAGTGCTGAGTGAAGTCTCCGTCAGCCCACTAAGGCAGGTTTAGGACTACTTTTGGCTCCTTGCCTTAGCATAAGTCAGACTTGAAGGATATCCTGGTCTGCTGTCCAGCCCATGCGCTTCCTTAAAACAAAAGCTGTTTTAAAAATGCATTATTTGTACCATATAAGGGGGCCAAAAAAGGTAAGAAAAAATAAACAGGAATGCAGAAATAATAACCACAGAAATCTTCCTTGATAAGGAAGAGAGCTTCCCCACTATACTTTATATCCAGAATGAATCCTGGAAATACTACTGCTCTTTCCACAGGCAAAAGAAGACTCAACATCTAGAAAGCATTTTCTCTCAGCACAGTAGCCACAAACTTTACCTCAGCATTTTTTTATTTTTTTTTCATATCCCACAGGTTTGATGTAGTCAGGAGATATTGAGCAGTGCCAACTCTCTCTCCCCTATCTTAGCTACCTCACATCTAAAGAACAAAATACATAGTGAAGATGTCTAAGTTTCTCACTTTGGGGTATGGCTTTATTTTAAGAACTACTACAGGCCTGATGGTCCATTGCTACTCTGGCATTATGAACATCTTTGAAGCAAGCACAATATGGTAGGATAAGCCCCCCTCCATCTGAAGAGGTGACCACTTCCTTGCTCTGAAGCATCTACTTCTGTAAATATTCCTTAGTTTGTAAATATACAGTTTAACCAGCTGAAATAAGTCATTTCAAATCAATCAAGGCAGATACAGTTAATTCTTTCTTGCAGGAGACCACAGCTCAAAAACATTGAAGGCAATGCCTCTTGGTACAGCCCAGGCAATTAGGAGTATGGAAGGGACTGGGTCAGAACACGAGTCAGAAATAAGAGAGAGTGTGCACTAATTGGAGAAGCTTTTTATTTTATTAGTGCTTCCATGTCAAATTAGTCAAATGGCTCAGGCACTTGCAGAGCAGCAGTGAAGTGTGCACGCTGCGTGCCTGCCCTAGCACAAAGCCACGTGCATCTTCACATCTCACTGCCATTGCTTTGCAAAGTGAACATCTTCAACAGTGAGGCACAAAGCTGGCCTGAGACAAGTAAGCATGGAAATATATTTTCACCTCTGTCGCAGCACAGGCACTTCTCTGAGGCAGAAGAGCTGGCGGGGCAGTCTGTGGTACTAGGCAAGGACCTGTGCTTGCCCTCTTTTGCTCTAATGTTGGGTGCTTGCATGCTGGCTTTCATGTGAGGCAGAGCCTTCCTCCCTTTGAAATTTTCATGCTGATTCTCTGAAAGTGTTCCAGAATGCTATGCAGCTTTGTTTAGATTAAAACAAATTGCCAGAAAACTTGCTTTTATAATGGAAGTGTGCTCTCTGCTGCTGCTTCTGATGTTTATGGCTTTAAAAAGCAAATAGGCAGCCAGTGATGCAGCAGGAGAGCCTGTTTCACAGAATCCCATCTTCTTGTTTGTTATTTCCCAAAGAGCATAGTAGCACAGGGCAGAAGAAGCCAAAGCACCACTGTTTTACCATGGTTTAGGATACCATTTTGGAAAAATCCATGTGTCACGGGGGACAAACATGCAAGCTGTGCTATATAACTTGCATTTTGTATGATTGAAAGTTATCCTCATGTTTAGTGTCTCAGGTCTTCATAACATTGTCATCTTCCCAATCCTTTCATGTCTGTCTTGTTTTCCCTGTATTTTTGGAAGTTGTTTTTGCCATTTGGTCCACTTAGTGACTTTTTGTCTCTGATCCCATTTTAATGCTGTCCCAGCAAGCCTTCCTATTCTTTTATCAGCTGATGCCCTATACTTTCAAACTAATTCCTCACTAAACAATAGTTCTCCAGTTTCTTTTGTAGCCCTAGATCTGTTATGAATATTAATAGCTCCTGGCAAGCTCTGTATTTGTGGGAGAGTGCTGGTGTTTGATCTGTGGCTTTTGCTTGAATACACTACCACCTCTGCAACTGGGGCTTGGGTCCCTTTTATGTTTTTCTATCAGATTCCCTGCTTCATTTCCATCTTTCCCTTTTACTGCAAAGATGGAAGCTGTGGAAGACTTTTAAGCATTTTTCTTTATTAAGCAAGCCTTCTCATACTGGCACAGTCTATGGTGATTTCTGTCCTCATTGTGGGCTATTTCTGTACACTCCCTAAAGGCATCAAGCCATTCAGGTAGTAGCGTGTAATTTGTTTTGTACTGTGGAATTCCTGCCATGCCTATATGTATTTAGACCACAGGCAAACCAATAAAGTTGTCATAGAAACAAAGCATTTCATGAATAAATCAATTGATAACAAACTTGTAAACTTTGAAGAACCCACTGTGCTTTAACAACACATCTATTATATACACACACTAATCATGTTTGTAATGAACAATGTACCAACAATACACATGTCCATTTGTTTTGTCCTGTTGGGCATCTTATAAATATTCTTTAACACTTTCCTGTGCTGTGCATGTCTCAGTATGGAAGGATAGAATTGGATGCTTGCATGATAATGTAGCAGCAGGAATTCTTCTATTTCTTTTTTGATATGTGAGGTGGAGATTCAGTAAACTCTGAAAGCCTTCTTTACAAGCCAGTGAGGATTGAAAATATCAGTGCAGTAATTCTTTTTCTAGTCACAGAAAACTTAATAGTACTTCATCCATTGTTCATGTAATTAGAAAAAAAGCCCGGAGCCGATGGGAGCCTGATAAAAACATATAATATTGCTGAGGATTGATAATACAAGCAAAAGTTGAGGTTGAGAAAATCCTGTCTCCTTTTACTCCAGCTGAGTCTCACCAAAATACATGTACTCTGAGGTAGAAGCACTGCTAGATGGGGTCATAATGCAGTCTTCACATTGCACCAGTTGGCTTGTCATGCTTTCACTAGCACCTGAGTGCAAAATGCTACGTGACCTACTGAGCATTTGGCTGGTGTGGGTGGAAGTGACCAAACAGGCTGGAGATTTTGGCGAGTCTTAGTCTGACCAACCCCTGGATTTCAAACAGATATTCACACAGGAAGGCACTATTTGCTCTGATAACATCTGAAATCTTAGCTATCAATGCAAAGCCAAAGGAGAGCCTTAAGTGCACCTATGAGAAACTTCACTACTAGCAAGATGAAAGGAAAGGACAACACGTTCCAGGATACAGCAGAATGGAAGAAATAATGCATTATTAAAGAAGAATGTTTAGCATTCAGATTCAGGCTGGATATCTTCCCACTGATAGACACACATAATTAAGACATGGTCCCACACAAGGACAGACTCATGGGGTGTGTCTACACAGGGCCACCACAGAACCCTCCTCAGCACCATTCCTCTTGTACCTGCAGAGGTGTCTGTTACAAACTGCTGTGTGCCCCCTCCATATGGTAACACCAGTGGAAACATAGGAACAATGGGGTAGTCTTAAGCATCTGTCCCATAAAATGTGTCAAAATAACCCTTTCACAACAGCTATACATCAGAGCATGTGAACCTCCCAGATACAAGGTGGGGTCTCATTCTACTGATCCCTGTAACTAAGCAGCAGGTTATAGGCTGACATCCCTCTACAACCCGTTAATGTGGTTGCTCAAACTTGGTTACAAGCGCCATCAATTTTGTACATCACTTCAAGGATTTACCCTGAAACAGCAAGGAAAACCCAAGCAAATTGGATAAACGTATTATAACCACGAGTTCAAAGTAGTCTTTTCTTTGCAAGACACTGTTTTAGTGCTCTTTCTACCATCTAGGATATTCATTACTTGCCTAACAGCTAAGACATCTCCAAGTGCTTATTTTATTACATTCTGGGATATATACAATGAGACCAACAAGAATTAAAAGTAAACTAAATTGCTCAGTTGGCCTATTTCTCTGCAGAATTTTCCCCAGTCCCAACAGGAAGGCTGCAACAAGAATGAGCTCCCAGACTCCTGCTTCAGGTTGGATAACTTTAGTGTTGTCTAAACACAAAAGAGAAAAGATCTCAGTGCAGTCCAGGAACATGCTGTAGGGAACAAAGCTCGAAAGCAAAAGTCTGCTATTGAACTCACAATGCTTTCTTTTAACTACATATTTTACAGATATGTTGTTTCTGTAGAACAGTGCATTATCCAGTAATTAGGTTCATTTATGGAATCAAATCAAGGCTGTCTACATTTCTGCTGGGTAATGTTCTTCACAAACAATCCTCTCTCCTGGCTCTTCTGATTATTTTATGATTCCTCTTGCTTCTTGTCAGTACAGATTAAAGGTAACACATACTGCTGGGAACAAACATAATTTTCCAGCAGTAGCATTTTGTTTTCCTTAATAATTAACAAGTGCTGCTGACTAACCTTCCAGTATAAAATGTGCACCTTATCGAAAGGGAGCGGACACAGGTTACAACAGCTCACTTGGGATATCAAAATAAGAAGTGTGATTAAAGCATTAAAGATTTAGAGGTTGACATTAAGGGATGAAAGGTGGAATTACTGTAAATATAAAACTGTTCAGCATTAAATGGAATGTGTTGCACTTGAAACAGTCTTTCAAAGTGCTAACATTTCAGCATTAATTATTAATAGAAACTGACAGCTCATTTTTAATTTGAGCCTAATGACAAGGTTCTTTAAAAGATAAATACAACACATGGGCTCTGAGGGTTTGTGCATCTTTTGAAAGGCTCTTTAGGTTGTCTAGGCCTTCATCTGCAAACTCATTATTTTATAACATGCTTTCCTCAAAAGTTAAAGACGGACAAAAGCCAAAAAAAACAACCACCAGCTCATGCCACTGGTCCAGCTGGACCTGTAGAAGGGCTCAGGGTACACCATCAGCCTCTGTTCCTCCCTTCCCCACCAGAAAAGAGATCTGGAAAGCCAGTATCTCGTCTTCTGAGAGCTTTTCTGATCAGACCACACGTGTTCACCCACCACTAATCACCTAACGTCTTGATGGCATATAGCCTTTTCCTACTTATTTTGAGTTGTCACCAAAACAATGGGTTTTATGACCCAGTTCTGATTCCACCTCAGCTGCATCACCCAGAGGTAAAGTCACTGCATCCAGGGACACCGTGACACACTCACCAGAACAGAGAGCAGGGCTCTGAAGTCAGCCTGGGTGGAAGCACCTGTGCTAGACACTGCTGTTGCTCCATTTCCTCCAGTGGTCAAAGTAAGCTTTGACATGTCAGTGATCAATAAAAAACAGTTGTTTCTCTTACTGAAATTTTTGAGACTTTCTCATGCAAAACAAATGTAACATTGCCATATAATAATAGTACAGAAGTATACTAGGTTATATCTATATAACAGTCATATTATATTTTTTGTTAATATTTTTTGTAATAACCCAGATACTCCTTTGGGACATTAGAAATCTGCTTAGTGTGAAGTTCTAAGTAACCAGCCAGAATGAGGGTCAAACTTAGCTTGTTAGGTTTGGCAGGTGTAAAGGCTCATGAGTGACAGTGTACTTTCCTTCCATGCACACAAACAAATTGCAGGAAGGAGACCAAGTGAAGATATATGGCCATTGCTTTCCTAAAGGGGAGGCAAGAGATAGGGAAGAAATTGGATGGGGCAAGGAATGGGGAAAAGAAAATGAAAAAAGAGCACCATGTTTTAGGATATCATTGAGAAAAATGTTTAGAAGAAAACAGAAAGAACGGGATGGTAGTTTTATCTGTTCTTTCTGACATTCAGAATTCCTCAAGGAGCTGGAAAGAAACAAGACAGTTTGCAAGCTGGGCTTTCACTGTGCTCAGCTCTGTCGCACAACACAACAGGAATTAGCTTGTGTCTGTGAAAAAGCAATATTTGGCAAAGAGGAGCACTGAGGCCATGAGGCTGTCAAATTAAAGGATATTCAGAGAAAAAGCACTTGCACACTAGTTTAATTCAGCCATCAGCATAAAGGAAAAGCAAATGCAAGAAGGAAGTCAGAAATCATTGCTTGAAAATACATCATGATTTCACTGGAAAGCTGGTGGATGCTGGCCTTTTGGGGTGTGGCTTGACTTTTTGGTTTACTCTCTGCTTTTGCCCTGCATCAAGGAAATTTGTGCTAGAAGTGACACTTGAGTATCAGAGCTACAAATTGTCTTTTGGGAAACCAAAGTAACATTAGCTAAGCTTCACTTCTGATGTTCTCCTGGATTTGGCGTTCACTCTTGGCACATGCAGGTCTTCTTCAATAGCATATAGGAAATCTGATGAATCAGATGCTTTCCCAGTCAGTGCCAAAATGACTATCATGAAGTACCTGTTTGTGGTAGTGTTTAGGCACAGTGTCTCTGGAATAACTTATAATATGATTTGGGAAGCTAATACTTCTTGGTTAAGTGTCCTACATAGAATGCTCCTGCGGATGATTTCACCCAGAAACTAAAGATCTGTGGTCTGGCAAAGGGAGAAGCTGAGATACAAAAATCTTTTCAGCTTATATATAAAATAAAATTGCTAAATTCACCTAAATGAACCATTTAAAGCAATTTGTTTTCCCAGGCATTTCTTAGGATTATTGGCCATTTAGGGATTGTCAGACAAGTATAAAGGCTGCCTAATGAAATACACAGCTATGGAAGATTCTTTTTTAAACAATTCATTCTGTAATAAAAGACAAGGAAAATTCTTGTAAAAATAATGTCACTATTTATAATTCTAAAGAATATTAAGAAACACAATCAAACAGCAGGCCATTCTATCTTCTGCTCATTTCTTTGAAAAAGTCACTGTCACAAATAGAAATGGTATCTGAAAAGACTCAGTGAGTGCAACTTTTTCTAGGAAAAGAAAAGATTGTCTTCATTTGAAGATTTGATTCCAGGGATGACGAGGCAGTTTGCAATTTCAGCATGAATCTCCTGATTTTTATAAAAGGCAGGAGTGACAGCTTCAAAGGGCCAGCTCCCAAGTATGAAACACTTGAAAGTTTGCTTCTTAACTCCTAAATATCTACTTTATTAAGCAGTTGCTTCAACTATTCCAACACACATGTTGCTCTCAACATGAAGATTCATACAGGCAGTAGGCTGGACAGTTCCGGCATCCCATTTCAGCTTTGAGACCCTTCCAGTTCCCTTCATCATGTCTTACACAAACCAGACCTAAAATGCAGGTTTCCATAATCTCAATGCAGAGGGAGCTCCATACGTAATGGGAACATGTATGCTATGCCCTGTGTTTGGAGGCTACTCATACTTCAGCATGTGTCTATATTCACTTGCTACAAGACAGCATTTATCTGTATTTTGACCCTTAGCAGATGCACAGCAGGAAAAGGGCCCTAATATACTGCCTACACATACCTCTTGGAGGCTACACAGCCTACTCCAGAAGTACAGACATCCCATCTTTATGGCATTTATGCCCTTATTTAGGGCAGCAAGTGCTGGTTTTGTACGTTTTAATACATCAGAGCCCTGTGACATCCTCTGAGGACTTTTAAACTAGGAAAGCATACTTTAAGTCGTCTGCCTTGCATGCAGATGAGAAAATATTCCACAGTTCTCTTCCCCTTGCTTTCCCTCTTCCTAACCTCACAACAACCTCAACTTCTATAGAAAAAAGGTTTTGAACAGAAAAGAAACAGGAAGCTTCAGTGACTCTCTGGAACCACAATGAACCTCACCTGGCAGAGATTTGAGCTCCTTTCTGGTTTTCCAATGTGCAGGACAGAAGTAGACCAGAAAGTCTTGTGTACTTAGAAGGTAATGTCTCATACTAGGATTTTGAAGATGCAGGCTTATTCTAATATGTTTAATAATATTGTATCTATTAACAAATATGAAATTAGTTCTGAAAATACAAAGCTCTATTGTGCAGGGATTTCTCATTGTTCAGTGTTCCTTCCACATCAGCAGTGGCTTTCCATGAGAGGTGAAATGGATTTATTAGCTGTCTCCATGCTTACATTACAGTCCTCACTTAAGGCCAAATCATCAGCCAGCACAGACCCAGGCCATATCCCCTTGATGCTACTGGAGCTTTTCTGGTGTGCTGCAGATGGAGATGTGGCTCCTACAGCTCTGGTGTAGGTGATAGCCATTTTTAGTACACGATGAGCTACAGAGACAACATTAATGCAGACGTGACTCCCTGCTCTTTGAAAGCAGATGGATCTGCTACAATCTGACTCCAAAAACTTATACACATGAAGGGACCCAAGCGAAACAGCAGCAGGAACCTTTTCCATTATTTCATTTTGTCAAGATTAGAAGGTGTGTATTTTGAAGGGGAGCACAAGGGCTGCAGTAGTGGGAGTGAAAGAGGCTGTGCCAAGGAGGGAGAACAAACTCCTGTTTGAGACACTTGGCAATAGGCTATGCAAGTCACTAGTAAGTAGTGAGACACAGGGAGGGAGGAGGCGGTGAAATCGAGCACAAGACAACTGTGAGCCCTGGGGACAGGAAGGGAGAGGTACAGGAAAACAGACTGGGAGGAAAGCAAGAAGCTGAGCATCAGTCCCTGGTGTTGGAGGGCAAGGGGATGTCAAGGTGGAGATTTCTGGGAGACAGCTGAAGCCCTGAAGATTTTGGGGTGGAATAAAGAATGAACTGATTGACTTGGGAGCTGTCAAATGGGGGCAGCAGGTTAAATCACATAAGAGAAGCTGGTATGGAAAGAAATGGTCCTGAAAACCACAGGAATCAATAAAACAGTTTAAAAGGGAAGGTGCTGCTTATAGCAATACTGGCTAATAACATTGAATGGGACAATGAAAACCAACACAGCAAATGCAAATCATTGCATAAGTAGGAAGCTCTAGCATGCATCTTCCTCAAGGCTGAAGGGCCCAAACTCAGCTAGAACAAAGCAGCGGAGCTCACAAAAGACAAAGATCCTTTCCAGTCACTGAGTCAGCCCCAGTAACACCTCCCAACACAACCATGCTTCTTGTGCGCTGCCTCCCAGTGCTGTTAAAGGCATCATATGCACAAGGCTAACAAGGGTCTTCCCCAAACCTTAAATGTATGTAAATAGTATGTGACGGAGGTGGCAGAATGGGAAAAAAAACATTCATAGTGACCTTTATCCATTACTGATTGATAAAGCATTATGGATGCTCCCATAAAGAAATAAATGAGGAGGCTTATTGTATAATTGTTCAACACAATGATTTATTGTGCAATATAGCAAAGCTTATCATGTAACCTCACTGCAAAACTCCTTGATTTCCTGTGAACACAGCAGAGCTTATCACAATGTGACTATTCTGTGGGAAAGACTTGGCACCAGCCCGGGATAGGGTTTCACAGACCATTAATGACTGGCAGGTTCATTTCAAATGTTCACTGTACAAAATCATCATGCCTGTGTGATATTCAGATATTTTAACTTCATGGATGTGTAAACATTCCCTGCCACCAAGGAATTACCGAACAAGCACATATATTACAGACTGGATTGGTTTACTTTTCTCTTGTGTTTTGTATATTATTGTTACAGTCGGCCTTCACATTTTCACAGTCTATATATGAAAAATTAAAGCATTTCCATTTCCCTCCAAGTTGGACTGGATATGTACAGCCCTCCAACCCAATTACAAAATGTTAAATGCTTTCAGCTTAGGTAAAATATAGTCACAAAAACCTTAAATCTGCATTTCTGAAGGCTCAAATGTGTCTGTAAAATATAAAGTAGATACCTGGTAAAGGTCTCAGACCTGCATAAAATAAGATAAACATTTGGCTAACTGCTCATCCATTTTCCCTCTTCTCCACTGGGCTTAGCAGTGTTGCACATGATACATGGATAAATGTGATAAAACTCCATCTCTGCACAGCTCTTGTCCTTGAGGGGTCCTGCCAATAAGCTTGGAGTCATGTATGACTCCTGTAGGTGAGAAAGGAGATGCCATCAGGTTTGGGTGTCAGTGTCATGCCAGAACTGTACAGAAATAACAAGTGTTACTTTTTATAGGAAGTAAAAAAAATAAGACAGATGAAAAGGTCAGTTGATTTACATGAGTCAAATGTTAGAAATGGAAAACTGAAGAGGTCAAATAGCAGCTACAACCAGCTCCACCCAATCACTAGCTAGCCTTGTATGCAACACAAGGGAAAAATAAATGGTTGAAATAACCTGTGGGGGCAAACAGCTATTTTAAGCACTCAGTTCTCATCCCCCTTGAAAAAATAGTAACAAAGGGCTTTAAACAAGATCAGAGTTTTTTCACCTCATTCAGCCATACTTGGAACTGTATTCTACAATGGAAGATTTCTTGTGTTAACCTTGCTAACATTTTACTCATTTACTCAAGGGAGGATCAGAAAATGCCAAACATCCAGTCTACTCCCAAAACCTCAGTGCACATCATTTTATAGCACAAACATTGGATCTTTGTATCTGTTGTTCGGACAGGTGGATGCCAAGATATGTTTTCCTTATTCTGGAAAGAAGACAGACCTGTCACAGGTCATCAGGTGCTCTCAGTGCACACAGCACTGAGGGGATGCTTGTCTGGGATCCCAGGCCCCAGGGCAGGCTGATTTTCCTGCTGCTCTGAGGGGCACAGAGCAGGCTTACAGGGAGTGAGGCACAATCCACTGAACTTACATGTAAGTCAAACACCCTCTCAAGATAGGTCTCAGCAAACCCCTCACTCCCAAACCCTGCTCAGTGTTGATACAAAAGATGACAAGCCCAGCTCTGGGTTTTATACCTGGTGCTTTCCTGTCGCAGTGGCTGTGGCCATCTGCATACAAACAGGTCTGAACTTGGTAAATGGACATGGGCTATCACAACTGCAGCTGAAAAAGACAGCTTGCCTGCATCTCCAGCAACTTCTGTGCTTTTGTGGAAGAGTTCAGTTTAAGGCAACCCCAAAAGTACCCCCCAGCTGATTAGGCAGTGTGATGAGAGGCATTGCAAAAGCATCCTACGGGCCTGGAGGCTCTCACACAACCCCTAGACCATGGCAACAAGCAGACTTGCTTTACAAACAGGTTAAATCTACTACTAAGGTGTTTCCAGATCAGTAAGTGGCAGTAGCACATACTGCGCTAGTCACAGTCAAGAGAGAAGTCTTAAAGGAATTTATTTCTGTAAAAAGAAGTTCCTATCATTTCTTTTGTGAGAAAGCATTAGAACAAGCCTTGCACTCTTACAAGCAAAGAGTAGTGAGCCAGCACGGGCACAGAGCTGCCCAGGCTTTTTAAGGGATTCACCTTTCTTATTTACTGGAAGACAGCAGGATTTCATATTCCTGTGATTATCTTCTACTGCTACATTAAGGCTCAGCACTGGATTCCACCAGCTACAACAGGGACCAAAGCACATGCTTCAGTTTAAGCACATTGACAAACTGTTCTTTGAAACCAGGGCCAAGGAATAGTGCAGCAATGTCTGTTGCAGGTACTTCCAGAGTCATTTGCCCTCCAGCTTCCTCATCTGCTAACATGATTCACTGCTATTTTGTCACTGGACTGTCTGACCTATTAAAAATGTATCTGGACACACAGCTGTACCCTATGATGTACAGTTAACTGTGGTCCATCAGATTGATTTAAGGGACAGGAATATCTTATCTGAGAAGGTAAGACTCACAAGGCAGGAAAGAAACAGCTGGCAAATCTTAAAGACAAAGGGGAGGCTCTCTTCAGACACTTTTCTTGTATAATTTATGCTGTAGACATTTTACTCTGTCTAATTGCCCCATTTCAATCTAGTGTCAGTTAATCAATGACTTCTGCATAACATAGAGGTGAACCCTGGATGCAGAACAAATGCATAAATTTGGTGTGCCTTTTTGCAGGCTCTACGTACAGAGCTCCATCTTTTGCATTTGCTTTCTGGAGTTGAAATTTCTTCTCTTTTGACTCATCCCCAGCAAACACCCACGCTCTCCCTCTTTTGAGTCACTGTTTTTGTATTTTTAAATCATGATTACACTTCTGTAAAATGTAGATTTCTGAAGTACCTCACCACTGCCTTTTACTATGATTGTTTTATTATCCTGCTATTTTTATTTGGAAAGTCTGTTTCTCAAGCCTACCCAGGTGGTAAGATCCCAGATGTATCATGAACTGAATGCTGACTTTTTGCCTTTCTTCCAAAGTCTTGTTTTTATGCCTTTCCTTTCCTTACTCAATATATTCAACAGTACTTTTAAAGTGAGAATATATTAACCCAAGTGCTTGGAAGAACCCACAGGTTTTTGAATTTGCTAGGCTAATCTATGTAGAGCAGCTGGAAACAAAAACATTTAAAGATTATGCCAATTAACCCCACATGTGAAGAGTCTGACTTGGCAGGTGCTCCAGGCTACAGCTTTGTGGGATAAGGCCCATATTCCTCCACTTTTGCACTAACACTGCATTTAAACAGACAGCATTCAAATTCACTTACAGATACCCTGAAGGAGGAAACCGCACTATCCTGGATGGGCAGACTCCCCACTCCCACAACTTTGCCCTATCAGAATCTGGTGAAAATTAGACTCTTTTGTACTTTTTGGGAATTCAGAACTTTAGAGGAACTGTCTTTAGAAAACCTGCCAGAGCAATAACTGCCTAAATACAGTCCTTGAAATCAATAGGCAGTTTTCCTCTGTCTTCTCCTGGAGGATCAAGGCCAGTATTGGAACTGGACTAAAGGAGACACTATAGGAGAAAGAGATGACACATCTAACTTTCTTACAAATAGTGGAAGAGCTCAGTATAAGGTGTGGGGGTTCATCTATTTCTTTAAATGGCCTACACATTTCAGTCATTCTGCTTCATGTCTGAAACAGTGCCATAGGTTTCTTGAGAGCTGATATTTACTGAGGAGAGGTATTTAAGCCTGATCCATTCTGCTGCAAATCACTGTAGTGGTTCTCCTGAACTCCTTAGGATTTAAATCAACTCATTACCTGACATGCTGTCCTGAAGAGAGCAAACAATGGAGATGAACCATCCAGCTCTCAAATAACCCAGTGTCCTGAATTTTGTTGTATTCTCCAAGTAGGAAGAATTTATCACAAATGCCTCATGACCAATTAGAAACCAAAGAATTATCTGGGCACTGGAGTAGTAGAGGGAGTGGCAGCTTGAGGGAAGACATCCCTCTGCAGAAGGTATTCTATCATCAAGCTCTGCTTTCCAAACATTAACATACTACTTCAGAGCTATAGTATCAAAATACCCATTCAAAACACTAGGCTTGCAGTCTCAGTGTACAGCAGTACAGTATCTACTGTGCTGAAAAAGCCTTCCACACTTCACTGTGCTCCAATTTGAGGGATGTAAGCACTTATCCCCACAGTGCTTGAGAAGCACAGGTGAGGCCCCCATGGTACAAGCCCACACAGGGAACAAGCAGTGCTCAGCCTCTGCTGGGCACCCAGCCTCATGGGAGCTTGCTTCCTAATGCTGGAGCAGGGGGCACTCAGTCCTACTAGTCACTAGGTGCGCTGCCCCTCACCAGCACACTGTCTCTTACCATTGCATGCACACTTGGCACAGAATCCAGGAAGCTATTTTGACTATTTTACTTTGACTAATCCACATTTTCTCCCAGCAGGATGGAGAGGCAGGAACCGAGGGCTAGACAGGGTCCATCCCAGAGTACCAGATGAGAATAGCAGTGCAGCTCTGGAAACAGGAGCCAGCTTCAGCCACAAGCCCAAGTTAGCAGAAAAGTTCATGTTGATGACAGAGGTATGAAGCCAAGCTGGGTGATCAATCCACAGCTCAATGTCAGGATGAAACAAAGTCCAGAGACCACCAGACAGGTCCATAGTGACAAGGCAGGCCTGCAGCCAAGCCAGGAGGTTCATGCATGGACCAAGGTCCAGTGGTACCCATGGATAAGCACAACTAGGACCAAGCTAGGGACTAAAAATTCCATAGCTTTATTTAAGAAAGGAAGCAATTGGCCAGGGCTGAGGTTAAATAGAACTCCTGGGCCCACAGGCGGGTGGGAGGCCCTGGATGAGGCTGGTCAGGACCATTAAGGCCTATCACTGCCTGAGGGCACCTGACACATCTCATGAAATAATAAATCTCTGTGCACATTTACAGCAAAACGGGGGTTAAAACTGTGTTATTCTATGTGTCTTGAAACAAACAAACAAACAAACAAACAAACAACACCTTCAACAAGAAAAACCACAGGCACCTGAGCGAAATTGTTGAGAGAGGCCTCTTTTAAAAAAATACCAACTGTGACATGGAGCCTGAGACAGGATTTGGAGTTTTATTCAGTATTTCCCAGTGGAATTCAGAATTGTGCTTGGGGAACTGCAGTGCTGCATGATAAAAATGTATTCTTATTTACCATAAGAAAGTACATCTATTGTATTGCATCAAAGTGTTGCTGGTACATAAAATATTTGATATCAATTCTGCAATTGTAAATTACAGTTCCAATTTTTTCCATATGTTTTATCCAACACACATTGAACTGTAATGTTTATTGCTCCAAAATGGGCAGAATTTGCCATAAAAGGTCTGATCAAGATCCCACTAACTTAAAACTGCCTTTTTTCTTCTGAGTAAATAGAATTGGACTACCTGGGGAAATTTTTTCCACTGCCAAAAGAGAGAATCAGACTGATGATAGTTTGGCTCATCAGGAAGATGTAAAATGTATTTTATCTTCAGTTTTTGAGAAAACCCTGTGTCAGAAACATGTGTTGTAGGTGGAATAAATTCACCACTGTATAAAATTAGAAAGCATTCTGAGATCACATGTAAAACAAACATGGTCAACAATACGGTTGTTTTAAAAGCTATTGAATTTGTGGTAATATTCCTTTTTGAATACACTATCATTAGTATTTTATTGATCTAAAAGTTCCTGGTATTTCAAAAGCTCTGATTACAATTTTCTCAAAATATGAGAAAAAAATCTATTGTACCAATTATAAGAGCAATCTGAAGTCTATAGTGTGCATCTCCTTTACAGGACAAAACAGCAGCAAAAGGAAATAAAAGCCAGTGTCAATCTTCGATGAAATTAACACAATTTAAAGCTGCTCCAGGCAAAACAATGAAATCTGTAATTTATCAGCACTGGATAACATCACCAGGGGAATTATTTAATGATTAACTACAGTGGGCTGGAGCCTGGGGTGAGGCATGGTGGCTTATGGCTGCACTAGAGTGTGCTCTGCCTCCAGAGATGACACAGCCATCCATTTCCATGGGAGAACAAACCCCAGCAAGCGCTGTCACTAAACCCTACTGTCCACCTTCATGAGCTGAGAGTGGAATGAGGGAAGCAAGGAGGTGAGCTTCCTGCCAGCTTTGCAAGTGTACAATGACTCCAGGCTTGCATCAAAAGCACCGATGTATTAGAACAGCTTTAAATGCAGAACCAATAAAACCGCTCACCATAGTGAGGGCAAAAGCTGCTCTGTCGTTGATGCAGATTTTATCATCGACTCTTGTAGAGTTGAGAATTTCACACCAAGTATTTTTTGCAATAAAGAATTGAAAAGGTGAAAGATCTGCATGCTACTATTTAATATTGTAGTGTAAGTGCTGGCAAATTACATTTCTGCGCTTCATGGAAGCAATCTGCTTCTGTGACTAAACAGATTTCTGTGGTAGAGCTTAATGACAGGGCTCAGGATGACTGAGGGAAGCCACAGGGAGATGTGCTGCATTTGCCAGCCTCCCACAGGACACAGAAAGATAGGTGGGGTTCAAAACTGGAGGCCAAGAACCTGTCTGTACCCTCCAAAATAAGGTAAACTGGACTAATTATTAAGCTGCAATTACAGTCAGGGAAAACTAATATAACCAAGAGAAGTCAGCAGCTTGAGAATGATCTGACATCTTCTCCCAGCTGAAGTCTGAGCTCCAGGCTTGGCCCTGGCACTCTCACCAGGCTTTGGCTGCACGGCCACCTACGCTTGCCCAACAGCATGGGCACCCCAAGGCTGCTGGACTGGTCTAGGCATCTTCCTCATCACCTAGCTTTAGGACTTGGATTTTGATTGTAGGTGTGTAGGTGTGTGCACAAATCTTTGCAGCAAGTGTATTTCCTCTCCTGGGAGCAGTGGTTTGTGAAGCTATGCCTCTGCATGACTTTCTACAGCAGATGAGCAAAGGAAACACCTAATTCCCTTCATTATGCTTCTTAGCCTGAAAACAGTGGAAGTGTTGAGCCAGAAATATCCTAGATCAACTTATGAATCACTGTAATCAAATAGCACATGGGTTGTTGATTTAAAAATACATTTTTTGCTATAGATATACCAAAAGTGCAGAAGATATACTGGCTTTTAGTTATTACACTCATTATGATCCATTGGGTTGTTAACTGCATTGCCTTGGTCATTTTGTGTCTGGGTTCTCTTGAAATTCCCTTGTCATTTTTATGCATCTCAGAGATGTCTTCAAATTGTCAGATGCCTTGTCATTGTAACTGCTGTGATGAACACCAAAAAAGTTCTTGTTGCTGCAATTAACAAAAGTAAGGCTGTGTCTCTGAAGTCTGTCTGCAATAATATCTACAACACAGATTGTACTATTCCTCCTCTAAATCTTGCTGCTGATTAACAGTTGTCATGTTTTTTTTTTTTTTTTTTTTTTTTTTTTTTTTTACTGAAGAATATGTTGTTTTCTAGTTTGCTATTAGCTTCCACAAATGACTATGTGATTCAGCTTTATGTCTCCAAACCTACAGTAAATGAGAAGCATTTTGTAGAATTTTCTTTTGCTCTTGAATTTTTCAACATGCACATGGGATAAGAATGTAACAAGACTCCAATAGAATTTTATAATTGGATCAAAACACAGTTCACCCACATATGAGCTGGATTGGTTGTGATAGATGTCAGGAGAAACTCTAAGGCAATACTAAAATTCTTTTATTCCATAACTGCCAAATAAAATAGTACTAGAAGCCTGTGAGCAAAAGCCTTCTGGTTTGTCTTGGTTTAAATAGGAAAAGAGCAATCAGATAGTGGATGGGGCATCAGTGAAATCACATTAAGTGAAACCAAATGATAGGACTGCTGTACCATCCTCCCTGCCTCCATTTCTATTTCAATTCTGAACACATTAATCATGGCTCGATCATTTCCACCCTGAAACCAAACCAGGTACGTATCAATGAAAGGCTGAGACCTCTTCCAACTGCATGTAATAACTGCATGCAGCTCCTACCGCTGCCATTAATGCTGTATCAAGCCACACAGACATAGGACTGGCCAGAGCATGTCTTTTTTTTTTTTTTTTTTTTTTTTAACTGTAAATCAAGATTACTGACTTACATCCTTCCAAGGAAGATGCCGGGATGTTATTCCCACCACCTCCTCCAGGGTCTGCAGGGCTGTGCGGCCCCACTGGTCCATGCTGCAGAGCCACAATTTGCAGGGTCCCCCAAAATCCATGTGCCCTAAGCTGGGGAGCCAGGCCATGGGACCTATGGATCCTGCACTGGCAAGCCAACTACCAGTATCTGTCTGAGCTGCTTTCCTGGTCAGTCCAGGGCCTAGCTCCAGGGCATCAATCTCAGCTCCACAAGTATCTGTGCAGTAAGTCAGCGGCTACTGAAACATTCCCATTTCTCCACACGGAGTAGCTGCACTGGGTGCCCGTGGTCTGTGAGCAACCCCTTCCAGCAGCATCCTCGGAGGAGGTGGCCACAGCATGGTAGCACACATGGGAGAGGAGGATGAGCTCACGCCGTGCCGCCCGTGGAGCGCAGCGAGAGCCTCGTCTGTCTGTGTTAGCCTTTCCTCTGCAGAGATGTCGTCACTCTGACCCACAGCCCCAGAGGAAAGCAAACAACAGCGGGGAGGGCAGAGCAGTCGGCAGGTCCTACTGAAGCCCCGACGAAGCTAAGAGTTATCGTGTGTGGTGCCTAGATTTTATGTCAGCGATGCAACGTAATTAATTAGATTTAGGCTAGATGTGAATACATTAGACACACTGAAATGCTGCCTTCCTGCCTGTCCATCCTTGGAAGAGCAGGGCACTGTTTCTTTCTTTATGCACATTCCCTTAATAATATATTTGTCACAAAGATTCTTCCTACACCCATCTGGCATATAGATATTTTTCCAGATTTGTCATTTTTTATGTTCCAAAACCTATTTTACTTCAGATGCCTTCATAATGAAGCAGCAAAAGCCTGCCATAACTTGATATATGGAGCAGAAATCACATCTGTGCCAGGCTGTTTTCTAATCAGATAAAGCACTGAATACCTGCAGTGCTTATTCTTCTGGCCTTTGACTAGACGTACCTGAGTGACTTCCAGTGCTAGTCTAGCCTTGCATTTACAATTAAACTACAAAATACCACTCTTAGTTTTAGCTTTCAGCTAATTTCAGTGCTTTTAAAGAATAATAAAAAAAAAAAAAGAAAGAAAAAAAGAAAGATAGAAAGAAGAACCATTAGAACAGCCTAGTGTTCCCCTGCACAACACACACCACGGAAATGCATTCTGCAACACAGTCATCAGCCCAGCGACCTGTGCTTGATCTAGAGCATACTTTTCAGAAGGGCATCTGCCCTCAATTCTCCTTGTACAGCTGACATTCACAGCACACAATGTAGCACGCTACTAGACAACTTCTGCTATGAGTATGCACTGGAAGTGGACAACAGGGCTGGAGACTTCAATGAGCTTGCTCTTACCAAGTCTGGGTCTTGAACAAAAGAAGAAAAAGAGTTTTGATGTCCTGCTTTGATCATTACCATAAGTCTGCATGACAAGGAATTTCATTTAGCCCAAACAAGAGTCATAGGGAGGTGCTTCAACTTTTATCCAAGCTTTCACCTGCCCTGCTGTGGCTTTGCTCCTTGCCACTGCCTGGCTCCTTTGCATGCACACAACCGCCAGTGGAGATGGATTCTGCAGGAGATAATTTCATCTGAAGCCACATTAACTCCCCAGACGCACTGTCTGCTCCTCATGGTGCATCCCAGGAGAGGCCTCTCTGGCACAGCAGAGACAGGAAGGCTGATGGTTTGTGGCACTCCCCTATGCCAAATCCCTGGAGAGAGTTCCTCCTACTTTGAATTTCCTCTGTTCATATAAAGCAAAAGGACAATCTGAGACATTGCTCTCAGTATAGTTCAAAACACAGTTTGAAGTGTGAATTTTTCAATATTTGAAGCATTGGCTTTTATGATTTATTTATTGATATTCCAGGACAAGCACCGCAGACTGTAGCTAGTGCCTACTCCAGCTATAACAACAACGATTGAATGAATAGCAATGAAAACATAGACATTTTGTCCATTGCTATGCAGACACATTTTGTCTCTGTATAATAACATAAAGATACCTGCAGGTAAGATCAAGCATTTTGGAGAATCATTAAAAACAGACCCTGAAACACGACAGTTCATAGTGTTTCATTTCTGACTGTAGTATGTGCTTTATGAGCAGGACCCGACGTTACACCGGGTGTGACTCAGGCGTGGGAGGTGTGCAGGGTTTGCTGTCTCTTATCCCTGGAGTCCACCTTGTAATATTGCTGGTATCCGTGTGTAACAGATAGTGTTGTGCACTGGGCTGGAAGATAATAAATAGATGTGAGCTGATGATTTACAGGAGGGTGCTTGGAACTCCTTGAACCACTAGGGAAGGAAAACTGCTCTGGTACAAGGTTGTGCTGTCAACCTCGCAATAGTTTTTCCTCTCTCCTGAGGGCAATTTCTCCAAGATATAACTTGCTCCCTGCCTCATCATCTGGAAATTCACAAATCAGAGGAATTGTGGTTAATTACTAAAATGGCTGATCCATAGATTCATAGCTGTCAAGCTGTCTGGGGGGAGGGGTTTAATTGTTGTTTTTCTCTGAAAGGTTTTCTCTAAAGTGATGAAATAACTCACATTAATGAAGATTGCAAATAGAAGACTTTTGTGATTATTTCCAGTTGTTGAAAGAATTGCTTATTTAAAATGCATTGCTTTTTTACATGAAGAAACTTATATTTCTCCAAACTGCCAGAATAAATTTAGTCCTAAAACATTCATAACAAAGGATGAATGCGTATTCAGGCTAACACTGTATGTGATCTCTGATCATACAGTAGTTAAGTTATACAATCACAGTGATTTATGGTACTAAACTGTGGAGCCTCATATCTGCAGGGGTGTGGGTAAAGGGGTGGAACTCTCATCAATCAAAAGACTATACTTGTTCAGCATTGGGATAATTAAGGGAGACAGTAAAAAAGCATGAAATAATATTAAAAAAAATGAAATCAAAATTTCTATTTGCATAGTGTTATTAAGCAATACAGTGCTGAGCCACCTTTTTAAACATCTCGCCTAGAATTCCACTTATTACCTTGTAGCACTTGATATATGTGGTCTTCATATTCATGCTGAGGGTATTTGTAGAGTATACAAATAGAGTTATATCATACACATACTGTCCCAGACTTAAAAACCTGTGATTACAAGTAATGGCTATCTTTCCAGTTCATTCCAAGACAGAGATAAAATGAGAAAGAAAAAAAAAAAATAATAATATGTAAACAATTTTAACATGCAGATTTCTGAAATATCATTCATCTTATTGACAGTGCTTTGCTTCCTGTTCACCAATATCAGGTAGAAATAGTTGGGCATAACGAGGGGACAGCACAGAGGAACTGTATTAATCAACCAATGTTTAAAAAAAGTTTAATTAACTGCGTATTTTGTAAAAGCCACATTTCATTACTGTTTGTTAGGAAGATGGAAGCATGCACTGGAAACACTAATTCTAATTATTACTTCAAGTGGGAGTTTTTGGCACAAGGTCAAGGAATAATAGAAGAATGTGTGAATCTGCGCTACAGTGTAGCAGTAAGACTAATCATTTGAATAAAGCCAGTTGCTTTTTCTTGGACTGTCTGTGTGCTGTTCAATGTTCTGGATGAATCTAACACAATCAGCCTGTTCTCTGGTGTATATCCACTTCCTGCTGACTCAGGGCAGCTTGCCTCTTCTGCCATTTATTAAAATGAAACATTCCTATTAAAACGCCATTTTTCAGAGAGATGACCAAATAGATATTAGTAATGACATTATTAAAACTATTTTGTTTAAAATGAACTGTCACACTTGTGTGTTGCAAAGCAACACAAACAAATCTATTTCATTTAGTGAGAGATTGCTTTGAAGAGCTGGCTTGCTTTCTTTCTATTAGAAGGTATTGAGGAGGGGATGTGATGTGTGCTCCAGGAAACCGTCAGCTTTTATAGCTATTAAAAAGGAGGAATACTGTTTCTAGTACTCTCTATAGCAAATAATGTATAATTCATGGATTTCATTAACATGCAAATATGATCCATGGTCTCCTATGTTTATAACTCTTAATAATCTATTAATGGTTTTAAAAGTAAAGGGTAATAGAGACATTTTGTATGAGCAACATTTACTCACGAATCTGTGTTTTTCTCTAATTGTATAGTATAAACATGTATAGAAACAATGGAAATTAATTAACCTATGGTTTTCAAATAAATATTTATTGAACATAAGGTCAGAGGCCCAATAATTTATGATTTTGTAATGAAAGACCCTGTTATCATTCCATGCCAACATGCCTTAAAAAAAAAACTGTGCTAGGGAGGTGGAGAGGTACTTGAAATGACCCCTAGATTTGTAAATATCATTTGTACTGAGATTTCAACTCCCACATCAAACATGGATGGAACAAGAAAACAAACATCAGATTCATCTTGAAGACCTGGACTTTTCCAGTTTTCTCTGTAATAGCAGAAGGAGAGGTAAGATTTCACTCTGATGTAATCTGGTCTAGTATTTTAGGATCAGCTACTCTTCACTTCTATATTCCAGCTGAAATGTTAGAGTTGTCAATCTGAAAAAATGTTGAAGCCGACTTCCTGCTATTGTCAGAGCATAGTTTATACAGCATTAGCAGGCAGATAGTTCCAGATTTTTTTTTTTTTTTTTTTTTTTGCTCTGGGCACTACTTACTGCTTGCAGGTTTTCTTGTGCTTCCTCCCACTTTCTGTGGAGCCCTCTCTGTGCTTTTGCACAGCCCCAGTGCTGCTCCTCATGCTGCCAGTGCCCTGGCCCCACCAATAGCCCCTCACCTTTCCTGCTTTCCCTCTCTGAAACTTCACTGAGGGATCTGTCAGGCGGTGACTTCACCGCTGTATTTATCAAAAAGCACACAAAGAGAAACAGTGCGGGACATGGGCACATCTGGTCTTTGTAAAAAAATACATATAAAGCAATGGTGCTGCAGGCAACAATAAACCATTTTAATCAACTAATGGAAAGAAACATCCTGCCAAGGACAGTTTTGATGATTTTCATATCACATCCCATAAGCACTGGACAGTATTTTAGACCAGGGTCAAGGACCTTTTCTCTGAGGCTGAAGAGTTTCCCTGAGCATAAGGAGAAAAAATAATGTGTCAAACCCCACAGCGTCTCTCTTTATTTTTAATAAAAAATGTTTCTCATGTCACATAATGATGGGAAGAATGATTGACTTCTACATATTTATTAACAAATAAATACAGAGCCTTTAAAAAAATACTTCAGGCTGGGAAACAGACACAGGAACTTCACTCAGCATCTTTAGCTCGCTCGTTTGTGCTCGTCTCAGTAACTCAGTGGTGTGCAGATCCTGCCCACAACCCCGTGGCAATGTTTTAATCTTTTACTGGGATGACCTTTTTCAGGTAACTGTGACTTAAACAGTTGGTCTCGTATCCATGCTGTTGTAAGTCACACCTTTATTGCATCTTCTTCTCTCTGAAGCACAGAAGAATGTGTAACCTTTCCAGAAAAGAAACTTGTTCTTTGCCTGAGCCAGCCTCCAGGACAGCTACAGCTGCAGGAATTCAGGGAGCTGGGTCGTGGGTCCATCAGGAGAGAGGGAGCTCAGAAAAACATTTATATGCTATTCGTATTGACCTATACATATATATGAAAAAAATATTTGTTTAGTAGAGGCTACCTGTCAGTATAAACAAACACAATCATGTTCACAGGGAAAATATGCCAATTTTACACAACAAGAAAGCCTGTTGGTACATACACTTCACAGTTCATTACAGATTTTCTTAATTAAATGAATATAACAAGTTGATTAGACTTTAGAAGCTCTGAGAAAAGTCAGATCCACTTATACTGAAAAGTAGGACTCAGAAATAAATTATTCACAGTTGATTAGACTAAGACAAGCATTTCTCAAACATTTCTCAATACTTCAGAAAAAGCGACATATTGAACTCTATTTTACTGTGAGGCTCAAAATGGCAATTAACAGTCCTAAGCTGCATATAAAACCCCGTATGAACCACATTTACAAGAACATTGTGTGTGAATCAAATTATGTTATCTTTGGTTTGAAGAACTTAGAAATAATTGCCAATAAGTATTCATGTATAGGACCAATTTTTTGAAACAAGTTATTTTAATTACTACTAGTGTCAGGAGTACGTGTAGGCGATTTTATTAGATTTAATGTGTTTAGTGAAGCTCCCTGAACTGTAGCTGGTTTATTTCTGTAGATGATGTAATATTTAATGTATCTTTATTATTCTTACTTTCTAATATTGTATTTATTTGCAAATGAAATCTCAATATTTGATGCTTTTGATGCTATCGTAGGAAAATACCAATATGAAGCACAGTGACATATTATCATCAAAAAATCTGAACGTGTAGATTTGGATTTTCATATACCACACAAATAATATAAATACCCTTCAAGCTGCATTTATTTAGAGCCATCTACAGTTGTACCCACACTTGGATCCCGCGATGCACAGGAGCCCTTCCACGAAAGGATATAACTACAAAAAAGGGAGACAGGGAAAACGTCTGTAGGAGGTATATGTTGGTCCTGGAAAGTGACAGAAATCACTGATGACTTTAGATCATCCAGTTAGCAGCTTTATCACTTCTATTGCCATCTCTCTCAAATACAGAGTTCCTTGAACCCTCCAGTTTTGAATTATTCAAAAAAATATCAAACAAATGATATCAGCAACTTTGTCAATAAATGATCCTAAAAGAAATGGCATTTCAAGGTATCCATGCACCAAAACAAAACAAAACAAAACAAAATAAAATAAAAAATAAAATCTTAATACATTTGTCATACAACCCTTCTAGTCATACGACTAAAGGATTTGCTTCCTTTGCTGTTCTTCTTAATAGCTGAGGCCATATATCCACACAATTTCAAACACTGCATAGTGCAAACTATCCATCCCATTACATGCAAATATCCTGTGCTACACCTGGGAGATGGGCAACATGCAGCCTGGCATGACAACATGCAGCAAGTGATCACAGGCACAGCACTGCTACCTCCTTCTACTGCAGGAGCAGACCCAGCCTGCCCTACATCAACAGGATGGTTAGAGGAGCAAGGCAATAAAGGTAAAATAGTGTAGTTCTTCATGATAATCAGTATTTTAACCCCACCCAATTTCAGAGCTAGACTAATTCCTTTACACGCAATAACTTGAACATATCAATCCCATGCAAAGGTTTTACAGACATCTGCAAACATTCATACTTCAAGGAACACAATACTTATGCACTTTCCTGGTGTGATATAAATTAACAGTTTCCCACTCTTCATTGCCACAATAAATCCACACAGAAAGAACTGTTGGTATATACAACAACATCAAAGAGCCTGAAATAGAAGTAGTGAATTGCGGTTATAAAAATAAATTTCTAAAAAGAAGAGAGAAGAGAAAAGGAGACGAATGTTCTAATCTTACCTTCATCATAATCTTATTAGCATTTCTCAGTGAGTAGTTCAAGTATCAGTCTATACTCTTATGAATCTGTCTCATAAATATGTCAAGTGCAAAGTATAGTTATTTTAATAGTCTGTGTTGGTGGGCCATCATGGATTTAATTAAGAGACAACTAGTGTATGAAATATGACACAAAAGCACCAGACTAAATGGAGAAATGTTTTACTGCAGATTTAAATCAGGGCCACAGAAGTAATGATGATCTGGCCTTAGAAATCCTACTTAAATTTAATTAATGCAGACCAGCACAGACCTGTTCATATAGGAACAAAAAATAGAAGCATTAAAAATAATGATTTAAGCTATACTGTGTTATTTATAAAGACATTTGCATTATCCCCAACTGCATTATGTTATTTATAAATGCATGTTGCTCTTCAATTAATTTTAAAAGGCTGGAAAGGCAAGTCCAGTAAAAATTGTTAAAATATCATCAGCTTTTTTAGCTTTTTTTTTTTTTTTTTTTTTTTTTTTTTTTTTTTTTTAAATCTCTCTAAATGAAACCTTTATAAAGCTTTGTGCCTTATTTTGGAGGGTCTCAGAATGCTCAAATCATGCTGCCACAAGATTGCAGATATCCTTCTAAAGCTGCAATAAAAACTGTGTTATTTTCCATCCAAATCTCCTCTTTCTCCATCTTCTCAAAAAGCAGGAGCACAGTCAGCATTGTGAATACGCAAATACGCAGAATTAGATCTTCAAGCACTGCACAATCCTCACTGTTATCATTTTGGTGCAGTGTTTTGACTCCACAGGAGATTTGGCAAGATATGATGTTTTTTAGAAGCAATACAAGTGCAAATTCCTTACTACTTCTACAAGTTTAACGTGATTTTAGAAAGAAAGAATCCCATAATTCCATTAGCTAGATCCCAGCTTTTAAAATCATTGAGTGACAACAATCTCAGTTGCACTGAAGTTGAAAGCAAGGCTTACTATTGATTTACAAAGGCACAGAAGCAGATTCTGAATAGATGCAGTTAAGCATATGCCTGTCCAGTAGTAAGAACTGATATCTCGGTCAACTATAGGGACTACATTTATGTATGGTTTTCATGTCTAAGACTTTCCATTTTATTAATCTGATCCAGCAGGTACTAGCCATTGCATGTTACCTTTTTCAATTCAAGTGGCTTCCAGTCATTTAGATTAGAATAACCTTTAATTGGTTGGTTGCTCTAGCAGGCAGTTAAAGTATTCATAGATTTTATTAACCTTTTATTACTAAAGGAAAAGGAAAAAGGCAGTGGCCAGAAAGCATCATTAAGTGAACTTCATCCCTATTTTCAGAAAACTCAAAGCTGTGGACTCTAGCTTCTCTCCAAACACAATAATTTGGACTGCCAGGAATGTAATAAAAACTGTAAATTGACACAAAAATGAAAGTGCTTGGGAGAAATAAATTCATAACTACTTTTATTTTTTGGTGAAGAAAACATCAAAGGTTTGCAACTCAGCCTGGAAGGCAAAAATGGATAAAAGGAGAGTGCCTATAGTTTCAAAATATTTTTTCTCTTTAATGAACAGTTGAAAATATCCATAAATCTCTTCCAGTATCACTGTATTTAAAAAGCAGTCAAGTCTTTTGTGCCTGACATGTTTATAGTAAATCTATTCTCATCTGTCGTGTTTGCATAAATTGTCCAAAAGTTCATCCTGTCTTGGCTGTCTTTCAGTATTCATTAGTGTTGAAGTCATTTTTTGAGTAAATGAAGGGAAAAAATGCCCAGAAATTCAGATAATGCATGGAAAGAATTACACTTCTGATGACTAACAAGGCAAATACAGCTTTATTCACCTAAATTCACAGAAATTTGTTTCTTATTGCCGGAGATGAACTAAACAGTGTGAAGTATGTGTACAAATGTGTAATAAATGCAGTCAGTCAGAAAGAAATGCTGAATGATATATAATAAGGCAATAATATAGTCCCAAACAATTACTTATATGAACATCTAATCAATCAAAAAGCTCCTGACAGGAGTTTGGTGTGAGCCATCACCTGGATTTAGTATACCTTTGCACCTTCCTCCAATAGTAAAAATTACAGTGCAGAAACATAATGTCAAACCCAATCTTCTACCTTCTTTCCAATTAAGAAGACACATATAACAAAAATGAAAACAATAATGTCAAAAAAGTACTGACGTGTACAGCCTGAAACATGTGGCTGGATGATGCACCTGTGGACAGATGGGGGAAAGGAGGCATAGCTTGTCCATGGGAAGGAAGGTTGGTGTGTTAGAGGTGCAGCGGCCTGCCCCCTGCCTTCTGGGCTCACCCTGGCTCGTATCTCCTCCCGTCCAGGAGTTTGCCCAGCTCCCATGGCCTGGCAATTGGTCCCCCAGCCACAGAGGCTGGAGCTGTCCTGAAGCAATACGAGTGCGGCCCCCTTCCCTTCTGGGCAGCAGGAGCACACACTGAGCTTTCATCTCCTCCACAAACACTCCCTGATTCAAGAGCTTCCTCTCGGGAATTAGAGCCACTTTGGGTGGCATGGTAGCTGGAACATCTGAACACATGTTAGGTAACTTTTAGGACAAAATATTCACTTGATAAGAAGAGCTGAAGATCACGGACATCATCTGCTGAGTGGCTCCAGTAATCAGGAGGTGAATAGGTAACACTCAATGCACAACTATACAACTAAACCACAACCAAGGAAACAAGAAAAAAAAAAAAAAAAAAAAAAAAGAAGCTTTCCAGTCCAGACTCCTGTGGAATCAAACCTGAAGATGTGCAGACAGAAATTTACCCTGGCCTACTCAGTGCACAATGTGCTCATTAGATTTACAAATAATAGGGCACTATATCTCTTAGCCCCAGGGCACGTTTTCTGTGATTGCCATTAAAAGTCTTGTTGACAGTGGGGTTTGTTGGCTGGAGTGTGAATATATGATGGTTTTGCAAGGAGTTTTATATAGTAACTTATGTTCACAGAAAGCTATCCACACCTCTGTATCAAAAAAAAATTTGCAGAATCAAATATTTAACAATCAAGTTTGAGATCTGCAGTGATTAAATTAGTGAGATAATTAGCACGATATTTAAGGTTAATGTTCACAAGTAGGTTAATTATATCCTTTTCCATATTTCTGTTGCTGTTTCGCTTGACACATGTTGGCATAACAGTGAAGGTGAGGCCACACTTGCAGAGATAGCAGATGAAGCAGCCACGTATCACTAAAGTTATCAAAGACTCAATGTATATTTCTGAGGGAACTTTTCTCCAGCATTCAGTCTCAGAACTTTATATTTGCTGTGTACCAACAGTTCTCTTTTAGGGTGAATTCTCTTGAATAACACTTCAGATCTGTACACAGGAAAAACATTTTCTATATGACTTAAGGGATTTCTTAGCTTCAAGACTTCATACGGTGCTCATGTTAATTACAAACAAGATAGCATTTAATGCTTTCTACTGAATTCAGTCCACATGTGCAACACCTTTTTACAATATTACAGACCCAGAACAATGTACTGTGCTGAAATTCCCTCTGACTGGACTTCAGTGAGAAATTTAGAAATAAATTTTTAGCAAAATCTGCTGCATTTATTAGCAGAATGGTTGTAGAGAACCAAGAAGGGATCCAAGTACTACAGTGAAGTTTTAAAAAACTGCTGAATAGTTATTCATGTTGAAGTGCAGGATACTTCACCTGGATTTAATTATGTATGGCTACTTTGCAAACATGTCCAGACAACACAAATATTGGACTCTGAAAAAAAAGATCCTAGATATGGGGTTGAGCTCCAAAATTTGCCCCAGCCTCTAAAGCCTGTGAAGTCAAGACCCAAATACCATCAAACATTACTGCATTTGACATACAGATCTCATTTAGGCAGCACACATAATTTGTAATCATTACTACCACCATAGCAAATATTACAAGCCTGTTCCCCCTTGGAACAATTATGATGTTCACTAGAGGCCTCCAAAGCTAGATGACTTTCCCTAGCAACGTGCTATCAAGTTCATTTAGCCATTTTTAGAATTCTCCCACATGGAAAGCTGGTTTAATTTTAAAAGCAACTCCTGTTGGAGGTGGCAGTGTGGCAGCGCCACACTGTTCCCGGGGAATAATGGCCCTGCCCAGGACACCTCAGGCCCAGGGCTCTTGGTATGAATTCTGGTGCTGGCACTGGCCCTGTCACCATGAAGGGCAATCAGGAGCAGCAGAAGTGCAAACAGCCATTTCATCCCATGGCTATGCTTTCTGGCAGCAATCCCAATGGGTTCAACACTGCGTGAGGCCTGCCACAGCATAGGCCTCGGCCTTGCGAAGATGGCTCTGAGAATGGAAGCAGGGATAGGGATCTGCCTTGTTTTTCCATGAATCTTCAGTTCATTTCTCGACATACTAATCCTAATGCAAACATAGAATTTTTATTCTTTAAAAGAGGGTCTGTTCCTCCCTCAGGAAGAGGGTATTCTCCTTCTTGTAATTTCTATCTTCTGCTTTCCCTCATGTTAACTTTTGGCCCAGCCTTCCCTTACACAGACTCCTCAGGAGCGTAAGCACTGCACAGCCAGGCCCAGTCTGTTGATCTTTTTGTTTCCCTTTAACATGCTGTAATAAAGCTGTTACTGGAAAAGGAAAACAGACTTATTGCTCTCCAAGGGAAGAAGGAAGCCATGACTGTAAGGGACAAATGAATAAAATGTTTTGTGTCGAATTTTCTCCTGCTACTGTTTTGCTGAGCAAAAGGATGGATCCAGAAGCCTTATCACTATCTATAAAGGATGTGCTTTTATATACCCTTTTGACTATAAAAATCAATCTTCTGAGAAAGGGAGTGGCTCTTTTAACTAGAGCTAGTCAGAACATCTTGTTTTCACATTCTGCAATGTAAGAAATTCACAGCAAACTAGGTTGCAAATTTGAATGGTTTTCTGATTTTTTTTTAGGATACAATATTTTATTCAGTTATTTTATTTTATTTTATTATTTCATTTCAGTATGGTATTGTTAATTTCTAAATAATTTGATCATTTTGACACAGAATTAAAAAAATGTGAACTTGCTGATACCTGCTGGACCCTGCTGATAAGGAGGCTCACAAGAAAGGAGCTTGTAAAAATCGGTCTCTGTCCTTTTGAAAAATTAGTTGAAATAGTTTCACACTTTTTCTTTCCTAAAGAGACACTGCAACCATTTCTCTTCCTTTCTTATTCATTATTCACACCACCAAAGCAAAAACACATGCTTCTCTATCCCACATACACACAGCTACAGACAGAGCCTTCTTCTGTATTACTTCAGCAGCAAGCACAGAGGTTGGGATGCTCTGGGCTGCACTGTATTTGCACAGGCTACTGCTGTGAGTATACATGCAAGTAGAGCAACTGATTTGTGAAAGGCAGTTAGATACCCAACCAGTAATTGTGTGCACAATTACTGTGATTACACATGTAATCATGGTCATTGTGCTTCCAAATGATGCATGTGCTATTCTAAAAATTCGCTCCTGTGTTACTAAAATTAATGGAAGCTTTCCCATCAGTTTGAATTGATGAAGGATCAAACCCTACATATTGTAGCAGTCTTGATATATCCAAGACCAAATGCAATTTTTGCACCCAAAATGCTAAATTTTCATAGCTTATCAAAACAGTAAAAGAGAGAAAGAAAATAGTTTCTTAGAATATCTAGGTATATATTTATTATGCTTTCATCAATAAATTATTATTTTTGAATAGGGTTCCGGGTTTGATTCATGCTCCACTGATATTGAGAGAAAAACAGGGCTATGGATCAAGATTTCTTCCTTTAATGTTTCTGCTTAGCTTGGGTTATAGAGCTGTGTATGTGTTTGTTCATGGCAAAATTTTTGGCTTTTGACTATCTTGGCTTTCAAGAGTTAAATGGGGTTTTGTAGAGAAGATACTGTGAGATACAGCAGGTATGGTGATATATAGTATTTCACATCTAGTCTTTGTCCATGTTCCAACAATGCACATTAAATGTCTTACTATTGTCTCTTTTTCAGATTAGTTTACAGCCCTGTAGTTCCAGCTGTTTTATTCTGAAACTCTAAAACCCTATCACTAGGGAGTTCTGTGTAATTGCCCATAATATGCACCACATTATCCATTTCAGGAACTGTGCTGAAAGACAGCAGCAATAAGGGGTTTTCTAAAGGCAGTCTGGTTTACACTAATGGATCTAACAGGAAGGAAATGCAATTTGAAAGAAGCTGATGCATATGTTCTATTGTTGAATATAATGTTTGATTTAATTATTAACTGTCTGTGATGGAAAGTCAGATCCTGCTCAGTTCTGCTTACAGTTTGGTACTCTGCTACCAGTAAAAACAGACAAGATTTAGTCTGAGGATTTAAGAGTTCTTTGTAAAATGTTGACACTGAATTGTGCTTTTATAAAATATCAGCTGAGGATCCTCAGTTGCATGCTTCTTCCATAAAGGCTTGCTTTCTTTTATCAAGTTAAATATACAATATGGAACCTGACTCTCTTTCCTTTTTCACTTGCATAAATCAGGAGATTCTCAAGGTTAATTAACTGCTCTAATTATTTAAATAAATACGATCCAAATTGAGTTCATATTCACTGCTGTTCCCAAAATATTGTATTTTATTTTATTTTGTCATTTCATGTCATACACATAGCACTGCAGTCAATCTACTTCTTTGTCACCAAGGAAGTACACAATGGACCCAACTGAAGTTTTAGGAAGGAGTTAAAATGTGCTGGCACGATTTTACCTATCCTTCTTTTATCACGGACAGAGGATTTGGCAGCCAATTTCAATCCAATTCTATAATTGGTGTTTTGTGATTTCTAGTAAATTGTTGCATTGTGTTACAGGGGTCTCTAATTCCATGTGTGGGTGTTAACATGGTGTAAGGAATGAATTCATTATGAAGAACTCTTACCTGAAATTCCATTATCCTTTCCTCACCATGGTGACTCCTATCAAACTCATTCATATAACATAATCTGGAAAGAAATAGGTATTGACGCTAAACTGCTGCATTTTCAGAGAAGTTTAAAGGTAAAAATCATAGCTCTCTTGCATGATTCAGGCAAAAACAGTAGTTTAACATCACTAGTAAACAAAATAATTGAGCAACGTAATTTCAGTTTTGTATTTTGTATCTGTCTGGTGAGATTATTATCCTTGACACTATCTTAAGCAGATGCAGGACTGGAGTTGAAATTAAACAATAGTAATGATATTTGGAGTTCATCCAGAATGATCTTCATTGTTTCTGAGAGTGGCTTCCACATCGTTATTTGATCCATAATTTCTCATCTTTCGTTAAACATATGTTTCTACATATAGTGCATGCAGCATTAGCTCTGCGGGATGCATTTTCCTTTGCAAAGTCAAAAGAGATTGGTTATATTTGTCATGAGAGTAATAGAGAGAAATGATCTTCCTAGGATATACAACACCACACCTCAAACATCTAATTGATTTAGACAGATTAAGAGAAAATAGAGACCCCCTCCACAGTGTATTTCCATTCTTGGTGTCAATCAGCAGACTTCAGTCAAAGAATACGCAGGAGCCACTGGAGCAAAATCCATCTCCTATTAATCTGGAGAATTCTGCTTGTAATCTATTCTCAGCTGTAAGGATCTGAGAAGATTTTAAGGCTCTTTAAGAACCTCAAATATTTTGAATATTTCATTTTAAAGACATATCTGAGAGCTCAGATCAAAATATATCCAAGCTGCTTTAGCCCCCATCTCCCTTCAGAACAGATTTCTGCTGTGTCTTCCCTTGGTCAAGTACATCATAAAACCAATCTTTCTTACCCTGCTTCGGGACACCTACTTTAAGCCCTACCAGAAACCAACAAATGCCAGGGGGAACAATTCGTTTCAAAAAGTTAACCAAGGTCAAAACAGGTCAGGTCTAGATTTGGCTAAAGCTGATACTCCTATTCTTAATTAAAAGTTTATTGAAGCACTTTGCATGCTCTAGTGTATTGTTGGAGTGAAAAGAAAAACTGTCAATTCTGAAAATAGCTTAGACCGTTCATGTGTCATTCTCAGTATATGCTGAAATATCCAGAAAAACATGGCTCACACTGCGGATTGCATCAGATACCCACACATGTACAAGCAACCGTCCCCCTGCCTTCTACTCTTGAGGCTCATTTTTGCAAAACACATGCTTAGAATTGAACTGTGCTTTCTGCCATTGGAATAAACGGTGATGGAGCAGAGCACAAAGGAAATTTATTTCCCTGACATACATAAGATTTTCCTGTAGAGCTCAGTATGAGAAGTAAGATCACTTAGGGTAACCAGCACACTGCACGCTCAGGGAAGGAAGCAGGCTGGTTCATTTTCTTGTATCTCATGGCCAGACCTCAAGTCAGGCCCCATATGTGCCAAACATTGAATCATTTGAAAATCAGGAGTGCCATTTTTTTCGCCCAGCTCCTGAGAGCTCATCCTCCTGTCTCAGCCGTGCCAGAACCCATCCTGCCAGAGCATCCCAAGGCACCTGCACAGGAAGAGTTGGTGCAACCAGTCCACGTTCCCTTCACCCCTTCTCATGCTTTGTCTCTAGCCTGTGTTTGCTGGCTTATGCATATTGAAGAGGGAGATTGAAAAGGATATCAGTGGCTATACAGAAGGGCAATTGAAAAAGTATGCTCTGGAAATCATATTCATAGGGAAAAAGAACTGAACTCACGCAGGTGTTTCTCCACTTCTGCTGTGACTCCTCTAGGCAGCAAAACAGGTGAGTTTGCTGCATGCTAATCAGGAAAAAGAACATCTGAAATATGCATCTGCACATGAGCATCTGTGCGGAGTTTCTCCAACCCAGTTCTCAAGTGCATTTCTTTTCCTATGTGGGTGTCTTTTGTACTTTTTTGTGCCAAGAGGCTTATTTTGTATAGGTGGAGAGACCCCTATCCACCAGCCATCAGGGAGTGCTATTAATATGCAACATCTTGAATGCATGAGCTGAATGACAAGCTGGCAGAGTTTGAGTCTGTGTGGTCCAAGTTTATGTCTCTCCCTGAAGAGGCGAAAAGCCCCTTCCCCATATCTCTGCCAAATTGTGCAAAAGATGAAAGAAAGGAGAATGGGCAGCCTATTTTTTTTTTTTTTTAATTTTTATTTTTTTGCTTCTCTCTTCCTAATATCTTCACACTATCATTATTTCTCCTGGCCACAGTCAATGTGAATTGGCCTGTATCGCATAGTTTGCTACTGAAGTTCAATGTCAAAATAGATCATGATAGCAGAGATACTGAATAGTTTTTTTTTTTTTTTTTTTTTTTTTTTTTTTTTTTTTTAACTGCTTGTGGAACTAATCAGAAATATTTATTAGACTCCTTATGCATGCACTGTTTTTTGGATGCATGTGTCCTCTATCCTCTCTCTAAATTGTCCATAAAATAATGAGTTAAGCTGAGGTCCTGAATTTTAGGCACATTTGCAGTTTTCTTTTTGTCACTCAGTGCCACCATGCAAGGCTCAACTTAGCTAGAGCTAAGAGCCTCAGAGTCCTAGGACATAAGAGGTGGGAGAACTCAAATGGGCCAGTGTATGTCCACCTAGCCAAGCAGCAACATCTAGTATGTGAACAGAACTGAAACGTGCCCGTCCAAGCTTCCTTTGGTGGGGTTATTTCCACTGAGCCCAGGCGGACAGGCAAAGGAATTGGCTTTCCACCTGTGCATGGCAGTGTGGAAGAAGGCTCCAGCTCTGCTGTACTCATTCCCAACTGGTTGGGACCTCACCAGCCACAAGTTCCAGACCAGCAACTTCGCAGCCGTATCCTTCTTGCTGGAGCCTGGCCTGGTCAGGAACGGCTCCACCCCAGCCTCCACACGGAGGTACCATCAGGAACAGCAAATCAGGCTTTTTCAGATACCAGCTGTTACTCTGGCATCACTGCTTTCCTCTGTGCATGCCTTTGTCATTCACTGAATCTCTGCCTGCTGCACAGCTCTTGGAATGAGTTGAAATGACTTTCGGGATGTTTTCTCTTGCCTTAAAGGACTCATCTGCTTTGTGTTTTCCCCTCAGTCACAGCAGAATGTAGAAAATGGTCTACATGGAAAATATGAAAAATGGTTTCCATGTAAATTGGAGGTAATGTCAGCCAAATTAATTTGTTAATTTAATCTCTAAAAATCGTTTCATATTCCCCATTTACAAATTTATACTTTCTTATGGGAATATGTTTTCTTCATATTTGACCCATTTTTTTAACAGCTGCAACCGCTTTTCACCATTCTGCAAAACAGGTTCATTTACAAATGATGTTTATCAATCATAAGGGAAACTTCATCTTTTATTCCTTTCTATGAGATTGATGTCCTGTCGCTTTCGTTGAAAGATTGTGTAGTATCTTACAAAAGCAAAATTCCTTTTGATTCAGTGAGTGGGGCTGATTAGGAAGGTCAGAGCAATACTACCAGAAAAGCAAAATTACTAGCCATAATGCATTGACCCAAGGAGAAACCATTTCGTAGAGTTATATGCAAAAAGTATAAATCTAGATTTGAGTTTTGTGTTATTAAAACAAACCTTACAAATACACATTTTTATAACAACACTGAAAATATGTCTTAATTTAAAATTTTGTCACACAAATGTGTTACTATTTAAATGAGATTAATAACAATCTGTTGATAGATTTCTGCATGGGTATACAGCAGGGGCTAGCAACGAACCCTCACTGGTACTTTGGGAATTTTGGGAAATACTGATTTGTAACAGTGTGCCCACACAAACAGTGAAGAGGTTTTCTAGGATAAGAGTCACCTGGGTAATTTAAACTTTTGGGCTGATACATCTCTGTTGTTGAGTGCATGTAACCTCCCCGAGATCACAGACTGATGCTAGGCACAGGTCTTCCACAGAAGAGAAAATCAAAGCTTTGAATCATACATTCAAGGGCTTCTCACTGAGAGAGAACTGAGATAATTTTAAATAAAATTCCTAGGTATTGAATAAACACCACTGCAGCGCAGATACCGGCAGCAGAAGCCAGTGGGTACCGAGGCTGCCTGCCCCAGCTCTGCGTTGCACTGTTTGCAACAAGGGCAGCTGCAGCAGAGCAGGCGCAGGAGCATCCCTGCCAGCAGGACGAGTTGCCTCCTCCAGCAGGCAGCACTGACCTCAGGCTGCCAGAGAGCCCCCTCCTCGGGCAGAGCCCCCTGAATGCCACCCACACCCACAGGCCAGGGGCTATCCTAATGACACCACACAGACTCCACTTACCCTGCTTAGGGTGTCCTCTGGTGCCGCTAACAATAACTTTCCCCTACACTAACTGTCAGCAGGACAGCTGTGGATTTCCTTAAAATAAGAGGTCTGAAAATAGAATGATATTGATTTAAGCTATCTTGTCAATCACAGGAAAGAACATCCCAGCAGGTATTATATAAGGAGAGTTTGTAACAAAATGGGTCTAAAGACCGGTGGATATAGCTATTTTTAAAGTTGGTTGGATGTGCTATGATCTTCCAAAAATTTCGCCTGAGACAAAATATTTAGCAGAAGTCAAGTGAGACCAAGAGAAGAAGTTTTCTGCTGGACCAAAATAAATTGGTTCCACCAAGAGCTTCGTTAGCACCTTTGGAGGCAACAGCAGACTGAGGAAATGCTGTGTAACGTGCTGAGCAGCTGGGCTGAGCTCACAGGGCACCTGGTACCTCTCACCTTGGGCAGGTCCTGCAGACCTTCCACACCGCTGTTGGCATTCAAGTATTGCCCACGCAGGGACCCACAGCACAGGACTTCACAGCCAGACAGACCCACAGTGGAAGGGACTACCAAGCCGTTATATTGAAAAGAGCTTCCAAGCAGCAAAGATACTAAGGACCACCAAAAAATAAAAGCATAAAGGTCCCTTAATAGCCCTATACTGCTCTTGCCACAAGCTCTAAGTGCTTAGTGATGAAGTGACCTTTATGAAATTATTGTTTATGATATCTCGGTGTGTGCCAGTATAGGCACAAAGAGTATTCCAATTTATTTAAAAGGTTACATATCAAAACTGAATATGCAGTACAACTGTGTTATCACATTGTATAGCTTTTACACAAGAAATCCAATCCTTTGCATGTATGCCTTCTAGGCACTTGGGCCAGATTCTTTCAGTATCAAAACTAGAGATGAGGAAAAAATATGCAACAAAATAATTTTATTCATCCTTCATTTTTTGTTTATAAATTGTCTACAAATCTCTTAGAAAACTCCCCAGATAATCACTGACTTTAAATTACTCACAGATTTCTTCCAACAAATAATTTTTTAGCTTGCAGACTATTCAAACATGGGATGCAAGGTACTCAGCACCTTTGTAAGCGAACAATGTTCATGCTGTGTAATTTAGTTGTCTCGGATTCAGAAACCTGAGCTGATTTCTTTTGAGCCGTACGACCCTTGTAGGCTACCTCAGGCATCATAAACAACCTCCCCTGCCAGTTGCTGGCAGAGGCACTGGCTGTGCCTGCTGTGGGAGGTGACCCAGCACTGCCCATTACCTGCCCTCCGGCTGACTCCAGTCGCTTGGGGGGAACAATGCTCCCCTGCTCTGAGGGAGTACCTCTGCACTGGCATGTACTACATACAGTTCTTCGGTCCCCAAGTGAGAGAATGCCCTGAATCAGACACAGAGGATGTGCCTTTTGCCTAACAAGGTAAAAGATGGAATCGGGATCCATTTATTCCAGCAAAATAAATGGCTAGGCTCTCATGCACAATGTCACAGCTCGCGTGTCACAGCTTGGGTCTGAACTGGGCCCACTGGGCCCACGTAGGGGTCGGGCATCCTTCCTTCCCCTCCCTGTTTCTGGGAATACAAATGTAAATGCGCCAAGCAGGACGCCTCCTGTTTTCCTGCTCACCCACCAGGGATGGGTTTCTTCCCCTGCCACAGAGTTCCTCAACTATAACATCTACTGTATCCCTTAATAAGATTTTTTTGTTTGTTTGTTTGGCTTGAGTTCTTCCTGCAAATCACAACGCACTGAAGACTATGCTTAAACCTGATACACCATGATGCTATTTTATGTAAACTTCTTATTGGATTCAGGTCTTCTTACTTGAAGTTAGCTTCTCATAGAAACCACACATCACATTTTGGAGTCAAATGACAGTCATTGATCACATGCACACTGCTTTTTCTAAATTACTCCAAATTAACAGTCTTTGAAATCTGTCACGAATCTTATGTCTTAAGGGATTAAAAAATAAATAAATTAAAAATTAAAAATGATACTGCTCAGACATAATCACAGAATTTACCAATGATAATCTTCTGGCACCATAGATGAGGAGAAAGTACCCTCTAATATTCACTTCATGCTGAACTACAGTGTTCAATACATTAAAAAAAGAAAATACTGAAATATAAATTTGAAATCTGCACTGTTTCCTATTTTCTTATATGTTCTAATTAGTTTCTGCTTTTTAATGAATCCCACAGTTAACAAGATAAGGGTACACCAATGTTTCCATCCAGACGAAACCTTGAGTCCTTCAGGTATGCAGTAGCATAGAATAGGTCACAAACACCAAGCAGCACAATGTGAAATCCAAATATCACAATTAAATATATCACTGAGAATTTATTTTCTGCAAGTATCTGAAAAGTCTAATTGAAAATTTGCTTTTGCAAATATTCATGAAAGTTAATTTCAAGTGCTTATATGCTCATAGACAGCAAATTCACAAAGAGTCATAGACATGATCAATTTGGAGTTCATTTCTGAATTTAAATGAATATTCATAGACATTTTTAACTATTCCTTTAACTTCAGTACAGACTCATCAGCACTCATTTGCACCTAGTTTTTATTAGTGCAAATCAGGACTAGAAATATTGAAAGCAAAAGTTAAGCTTGCCTGAAAAGTGCTTAAAGAAGAACTGAACTCAGACTTTTTTTTTTTTTTTTTAATCTTCAGATTGGAATGCATCTAGCTTCTTTTTTTATTAAAATTTCAGAATAATTTGTGATCTTTTGAAGTTATTGTTCTGCTGTCAGCTAAAGCTATTTATATCCTTTGATACTAAACATTTCTTTATATAAAGGTGTCTCTTCTTCCCAATCCCTTAAAAATTATTCATTTGCAACATTTTTTTTTTTTTTCCATTTCCTTGGATTCAGTTTAAATAAAGTTTATAAAACTCCTGTAAAATGATTTAATATGGGCTAGTTTCAAATGCTACAAAAGTTGAACATCAAAAATTCTTTCAGCCATGAAAAATTTCACAATATCAAGAAAATGGCAGAAGATATTTTAAGCAACAAATGTAAAAGCTTGCAGGCCAATTAGTTATTGAAACATTTTCCTAAAGAGTAGTAATAGCAACACTTAGATTACCTGCAAACTTCAAGTTGCTCATGTGACTTACTTACTCGTGGGCTATGACAATAATAAAAAAATCACATTGTTCTGAAAAGCTTTAGTCCTGGAACTTTATTTTCTTCAGATCTTACAATTTATTTTTTCTCAGTTTGAATCTGTATTCACCAATTCCTTGTTTCACTTGACTCCAAATTTATCTTAAAACTATGGGATGGTTCCTGAAGCTGTTTGGACTGTTTTAAAGGTCACATTTTCAAAGACATTCTAGGTGATTTAGAAGTACAAAGGTCTATTGACCCGTAGGCTTCAAAATGCCTTAGTCATTTTTACAAGGGGTGCATAAATCTGGGATTATTTGGCTCTTTTGACTTTCTTCCTAACATTACTTCTTCAAAGCAATGCACAATGACATACATTGAGTTACATCACAAAAGCTAACAAAGATAATTGCATTAGAGCTAATCAGGTTTGTGCACTATGATGTCAGTCAAGAGCATTTTCAGAACGCCATTGATGAACATATGATGCCAATCATTCTTGAAGACTAACGAAGCCATTTTTAATCCTTTCTCCTGGAAAGTGATGTGAAATAGTGTCCTAAGAATATATTCTCCAGCATTGCAGGATATTTATTGACTATTGAATGACTATTAAATACAAATGCAATATTTGTAGTTGTTGTTTGCATTTATATGGAGCTAGTTCCCTACAAAAGAGTTTTCTGTAAACTTGGCACAAAAAACCAGAAAGCTAAAAATTCCAAAATGAGTAAGAGATGGCCTTTTTTCTTTCTCTCTCTTGTTATTTTTTTTTTTTTTTTCCTTTTTCGGGGGGAGGAGGGGGGGGGCAGGGGGAGAGGGAGGGTGAGGGTGAGGACAACACCATTTTTCTTAGATTATCCAAACATCTAAAATCAATATTTTTCTCTCTACTTATTCTCTCCAATACCCAGTTTCTGGACATGTTTTATACAAGGCAAACTGAAAGGCTTGGCTTTGAAGTCCCAGAAAACTCACTGGCCAAGTGCATCAGCAATTCACGGAAATACACATGAAGGCATAGAGCAGAGAATTGGTACAGATCAGAGAAACTGCAGAAGCCGCTGTATCAGTTCAGCTTCATTTATTAAAAGGAATTGACAAGATAGCCCATATTGGAGTCTCTGCTATATTACTTACAGAACAACAGGTCAAACTTTATGAGTAATTTCTATTCCTGCCTTTTGCGGATGCAAAGGTCTTTACCACAGGTGGATCATTTAACTCCCCAGAGGTATGACACTGTAATCCACCCAGCCTGATTTCTCTCCACCTTTATTTCTTAGATCATATTCTCCCTTTTTGCAATAATCACTAATTATCTACAATTCTGAAAATACAATTGAAACATGACATTCGTTTTCTTAAATCTCTTTCTGTGATTGGAACACTTTGACATGTATATACCTCCGATGCTTAACTGATTAGCTAAGATATGTCTTAGTTGAGGAAACTGTTTTAACACATGCTTTAATTCAGGCTGCAAAATTCTGCAATATTCTTTCATATTTAGTACAAATAATTTTCATCCTTGTCCTCGTTGCTTCTTCATTCTCCCCACAGTCATTTACTCAACCATGGGGCTCTGAAGATTGCAGTAGCTGTTAGTCTACATGAAGAAACTGTTACATTCACACCAAATATGATATGCAAATACTCCATTGAAATTCATCTGTTTCTTTAGGCTAATTTATATTTTAATGAATTTGGTCATTGGGAATTGAAGCACTTCAGCTTCAAAAATAGAGCTTGTTGAAAACCTTTAGCTGAAATATATAATTTTCAAGCAGGTTTTTAGCCAGCTCAAATCATCAGTGAGATCCTTTATTTAGTGAACCAACACTTCAATAAATAAGACACAGATCTGACTTAATATAATAGCCCATAATTTTGTATATGAGATACTGGGGTAGCACAAAAAGCATTGCACAAATGGGTTAGACAGACAAGCTACTTCTGAGGTACTATGTAGTTATAAAACACGTTTTGAACATTATTCTCAGATGACTTTGCCATTATTTTGTTGCAGGAGTAGCTTTTTTTTTTTTTTTTTTTTTTTTTTTTTTTTTTTTCTTCCAGAAGAGAACTGAAATTAATTTAAAAGATGCCATCAAGATTTAATAGACAAGTTCTGTTCAGGCAGCCACAGGAATGGACTGATAGGAACAGGCACAAGGTGAAACTGGCGATGTCCCTGTCTGTAGTTACCAGAGCTGATCACCTGTACCAAAACTGCAAATTGAGCATAGTTCTTGCACTGGCATATGACACGGCATTTTGGTGGGAATATCCAGAACTCAGCTGGCAAAGCAAATTCAGGCATTAATGAAATTTCTTTGGGAAGGGATGTAAGCCTTGTCCATGCTGGGTGTGGCTCTGCCTAGCTGGTCCTTCTGAATTCACACAGAAGCTTAAATGCATTCATTTTCCCTATAGAAATGCACCGAATTTGCATTTTACCTAGGTTGAATTTAGTCTGACATCTGTAGAAACTAGATTTTCCATTGGCAATGCTCAGTTACAGGAAATCCGAGCTTTTAAAGAAAACCCCCAGACAACGGACATTTTGGAGCTCTCGTTCATTAGCCGGGGATTACTGATCTCACAGCTGCTCGAAAGCCTGCAGTGTCATGGTCAGGCTACAGTCATGCATGGTGGCAGTCGTTGCCTCTTTAAATAGATTACTTCAGTTTTGATGGAAAGAACATGCAGATTCAAGATCACAATCAGGAGGATGGGGGAAAGACAGAATGAGATTAAGAGAGATATCACTAACAAACCTCACACACCGAAAACAATGGCAGTAAAATCACAATGACAGAACAATCATTTATGTCATACCAGTTTGAGAGAACATCGATTTAAAAGGTGTAATCAGATCCATTTATTGCAAGAACTAAAAAAATATGGAAACCGTGGAAGTGGATACAAATACACCCTTTGCCATGTTTTAAGCCAGTAGCATAGCTTTACCCAATTAGAATGAAATTCATCTTGGAAGAAATATCTAATTGGGTATGGTAAACTTATTTTATTTTAAAAGAAAGACATTGATGACTCCTAATTATACACATACATGTTCCCTAAGTAAATTAGTTATTGTTAAAGCCATTATGCTGAGCGTGGCCTTATACAACAGTGTCATCTAGTGGTCAGCGGTCAGACTCCTCGCTTCAGCAGGAAGATGGAGATGGTCAATGAAATAAGGAACAACGCTGCGTTTGTCGGTCTGTCTGTTTGGCACACTGCGTTGCTTCGTATTGCTCCACGTCCCCGTTTTTTGTGCTCGTTTTGATGGCAGGCCTTTCGGCGTGCTGGCAGAAAGCACGGATGGATGGTCAGCGGGCGCTGCAGGAGAAGAAGGGGAAGCCTGTCAGCCACCAGCCCATGGGCAACGAGGGCTGGGCCTGGTGCCTCTGCCATGCTGGCAGCAAGGACAGCCTTGGTCTGTGTCTCTGCCTCCAGACATGCTCTCTGGACTCCCTCTGGTCCGGATTTATGGCTCCGGTTGGGGAAGTTTTGGTGGTGTGAGTGGTCAGCAGGGAGCGATCCCGGTGGGCCCACGGCCTGCAGGAGCCTGGCCACCGTGCATGAGGCCAGCGCTTCAGCACAGCTCACCTCAGCAGACCCTCAACGCCATGCGTCTCTGCTCGACACCTTGCGCCTCTGTTGTGTTCAAGAACGCTCGCTAATACTTCGCATCCGATCAGCCAGCAAGCTGTGCGCCAGGGGGGAGTACAACGAGCATGTGCTGCCTCTGATTGCCACATTTGAGACAACACACCCGGCGGAATAAATAATTGCATTTTACAGATCTGCATCCTGGAAGTATTTGTAATTAATGGGAACCAGAAAGAACTGATGCGATGACAACATGCCCTAAAAGCTATGCATCACCATGGCCCTGAATAATCTTTCATCGGCTGAGCCCTGTTTCTACCATTAAATCTTGCTTTATGAAAAAGAATAAATCTATATTCTAAAAGTAGCTGAAAGTTCTGGATAATGACATTGTGAGTGTAGGCCTGATAGGGTCACCTACTACCAGTTTTGGCAAAAGACATGTTTTATAAGGTGTATAAAAATATAGATCCAATATGCTCTAAGATTCAATACTGATAATAAAGGCCAGACATGCGGAAACAGTAGTATTGCTCAGCTCATTGCTGTAACAGGCTACTTCTCTTCCTAGAAGAGCCTTGGGGCCTGATACAAGCAATCTTGACAAATTAAAACAATCTGACATCACAAAATTGACACATTGGCAAGCTGTGATCTTTGAGATAACCAAACAAAATTCAGATTTCACCTCAATTTGCAGGAATGTGGTACTTTTTCCAAAAGAGACTACAAAGTCTAACATATTCCTGGAAGACTTGAGCCTGTATTTCTTGACACATAAATACCATAACTGGGATCATAAAAAGACTGGATTAAACTTGGAAGATCTTTTTGAGTATGTCTTACAAAAAATTCAGAATACATTACACACAGATCTTCAGCATTCAGTAATCACAACTAGTATTGTCTTGTATTTACTACTCCCCCTGCTCAATATCATTATAGAAAGAAAGGGGAAAGAAAGGGGAAAGAAAGGGGGGAAAAAGAAATAAAAAGAAATCGACTTCTTTGTCAAGCTTTTTTGGAGGTAAGAAATAAATCAAGGGCTGGATTTTACATATAAAACCTGATCTCTAACCTGTGTGGGGTTTTCCTTACTCCCTGCTTTTGGGTCCCACTTACCAGGCTTTTTCTCTCAATCCAGCACTACTAAAAAGGGCTGCACTAAGTCAGCATTCTTCGACTGGATTGTTCCAGTGATCAATAGAGAAAGGACAATGATTTATTTATAAAGCAGCAATGCAGCACTACAAGAATTAGTTCTCTTCTGGAAGTGTTTCCCATTTTATCCCTACATAAAGGGATGTACAGTAAACTTCAGTGTGAATTGCAGTGCAAACCAAATCCTAACTTCACCTCTTTGTTTGTTTATCTTTTGGAAGCATTGTGTGTTGTTTTGTGTGTATTTTTTTTTTTTTAATTTAAAGCTTGTTTTATATTGATTTAGCAAGGAATAGGTAATATCCATATCAATTTTCTCACAGTGAGAGGTATTGGTAGAAAAACAGTTTTATAACTAGAAACAGAAATGACTGATCTAATTGACTGTTATGAGCTGTTCTGATTATATTTTACATAGATTATAGAGTTGACATGCATAAATAACATAGCCAAGTTTTGTATTTTAGATGCTTCGACTACTATAGGAAGTATTGTTAAACAACAGTGAGGTCCATGTCTGCAGTATAATATAATAGAAATTGATATTTGCATAGTAAATGGGATACATGTCTCTGAGTTTCTTATTACATTGATTATTGCATTTGGGAGAAATAACATTCTGTATTATTATGGCAGTTTGAAAAATAATGTATCTGAATCTGCAAAAAAACAGAGCTCGGAAATCTGGGCACACAGAGTTTCACAAAAAGTAAATGGGATAGAAAGTACGTTTTACATCTTCAAAGCAGAATTTTTCCCCCTTTTGGGTTGCATGTTTCTTCATAATCATCATTTTGCAATATAATGTCAGAATGAAGCACAAAAGGGAATTTTTTTCCAACAATTGGAATTGCCATGGCAACACCCCAGATCTCAGATAAAGTTTGGTCCTGTACCGATAGTCACATTAGCATTTGTTTTTGTGCTGAACGCAATGCTGCATGTGAAAAGCACTTTGGTGTCTAGTTTAAAGTATAGAAGGTGTAATTCGATTATTTCTGAAATGTGAACTGTAAGATTTTGACAGCTTCATAGAAGGCTTCATCTTTAAAATCATGTATTTTCAAAATGATACAAATCGTCAGAAGAAAATTAGGTACAGCTGTCAATACCAAGAGCAGTTGTTTGCATCTCTAGTCTCAATTATGCTGAATTTGAGAAACTGCCCACTGCCCCCTTTCCAGCAGCTCTTAACTTTCCCAAACATGTTAATCCTGAAAATTTGTATTCATACACACACATAAATATATGAAGAAACAGGTGAAATTAAGTGATGCATTTAAGCTACTAAAGAATCAAATGAGACTATTTTCCTCAGACATCTTTATGGGGATAATTTCCTTACACTAATGCAAAGGATCTGTTGAAGATAAAGGCAAACATTTCTTCTCTGACACTTCAAAATCCTATCTAAGACATAAAGAAATTAATATCCTTTAAATTACAAATATTCTAACCTGGTAACTCTGCATATCTGCAAAGCACATACTGGTAAGCATATTTAGGGGATGTTCAGGAGGTTTTTATCCTGTAACACTACCCTGCAGGCTTGTAGAACAACCTACCAGAAACAAAACACAGAGAGAGAACAAATGACCATTCCAGCTGGAACCCGATTCCTCCCCAAGCAGAAAACAAAACTAGAATATACTTCTAGTTTCACAGCACACAGTTCATGTTTCAATTACTGATTTTCTCAAATAGTGTGGAGACGGACTATTTTCAGAAACACATGTTGGTAATATATGAGATAACTGTAATTGCTCCCAAATAAACTGGCCATTAAATAGACAAAGTGCCAAAGTACTTACTATCAATTTTGACAGTTCCAGTGATAAAATAAATAGCCTAGAATGCAAGATTAGACTGAAATCCTGTTACAAAAATAAGTGAATTCACAAAGATTTGATAATTGGGCAAATGTTATGAGACACACAAAGAAAGCAATATAAATATGTGGTCTTGGTATACTCAAGCAGGTACTACATACTCTTCAATAAGTACAATGAAGAATGTCATAGGAAATGTTTCCATCTGAAGAAGAAATAGCTTAAACAGAAGACCTGTTTCTCCTTTTTCTTTAGGGGACAGATGGTTAAAGAGCATTGGCTGGGAAAGATTCTTCTAGAAATATGACATTAAGTGAGACAGTCATAGTTGTCACTTGAAAGATACTAAATTCTAACGTTTTATGAGTACACAGAGTCTGCTTGAAAAATATGCTGGTGTTTGAAGTGCTATCTTCCTGTTTGTATTACAGATGTAACTTTCACTGCCTTCATGGGTCCGGGATGACAAGCCTAGCTACTCAAATTAAAAAAAAAAAAAAAAGAGAAAAAAGAAATGTGACAAACAGCAATCTGTATATAAGGGTAGAATAAGCAAATGACCAAAACCAAAAGCACAAAAATATGGAAAGAAAAAAGCCCAGGGCCAGATACTCTTAGTTGTTTGGGGGCTCGCTTTGCAAGCACCCAGCAGAACTCTAAGTCTGCATTTAATTGCCCTTAGAGGTGCTCATTGCTCTCAATCTCAACACCTTGATACACTGGCATCCTACTTGACACACAAAGTACTTAGAATTAGGCAAGGTGTCCCTGGCCTCTTTTGAGATCAACAGCCTCTGCTGTTGTAAAGCCCTTGGCAGAAGAGTTCTGTGTGTCCCAGTCCTGAGAAGCCAGCAAGATGTGCTGCATCAGAAGCAACTTAAATGTGAATAGTTTGTAGCCTTTACTGGTAGATATTGGGAAATAGAAGGGAAGTCTTTGCTATAAATCTTAAATTTTGTTTAACTTTATATAGGAAATAACTGGGATCTGCTTTAAGACAGTAGTATATTTTGAATTTGCTTTTCTGGTTTTCATATTAGCCTGAATGATAATTCCCTGTGATGTGTGGAAATAGATGAGCTGAGCTGTGAAAACTCAGAACTTTGGAGACTGTAAGCCAAAACACAAAAATGGGAGGGAGCTAGGAAGAGGCAGACAGCAGTGAGACTACACCACTGAGAGTCTGAGGTTTTTTAGGCTTTTTCTTGCCACCCTACAATTTTGCTACTAGTTTCTCTTTGAGGGGAATAATTTGTAGGTAGCTGTGTCACTGGTTGCTTTATCCACAATCATGCAATTGTGATTTTATTATGCAGTGTTGTGTTTTAATAGTCATTTGAAAGCATTACTGAAATATCTCACTGCACGTTATGATGACTCTTGTACCAGTAACTAAAGATGTAGTCCCCGGGAAGTGCCATTTATTTCAGTGGAGCACAGCTGCACTAGAGGAAAAAGCCTGGGGCACCCGCAGCAGCAACAGGGAAGCAGAGGGAATCAGCAGTTTCTGTCTGTTTTGAAAGAGGAAATCTGTCTTTTAAAGTATTTATGTGCAAACACCTTGCACAATTACAGACATTTCTAGAGTAGCCTCCCATTCGTTTTTTTTTCTGAATTAATTTTTATTCAGGTGTTTTGACAATTTTGCTAATCTTTTCCTTTGCAAATAAATATATCCCTTGTACAGAAGTCTGGCAGCTCTTTATTTTAGTATCCAACGTGCCCACACGTGGAGGTTACACGCTATGAAAAACATATGCCCCTTTTCAGCTTGTGCTTGCGCTCTAATGGAGGAAAAGCAGCAAGTCTTTGCAATACCTTTCTTCCTATGCAATTTTTTTTCATTTTAGTAATATTTTTCTTAAGTGTAAAAAATGAATAATTGAAAACTGAAAACAGTACTTTTTGAAAAACATTTAAATGATGTTTACAACAGCCACTGTAAGCAGTCATTTATGTAGAGAAGCAGAGAAAGGATACAAATAAAATTCAAGTCAATTTCAAACCCCTCACCTTTTCCTAAAAATTAGGATTATATTTTTCATGACTCCAGATTTAGTAGGTTGGGCTGGAAATCTACTTATGCTGTCAAAGTTGTGCGTTGCGATCTGAAACAGGTCACTTAATCTATATCTGCTATTTTTCCTTTTCCTTCCTTAGCCATCTAATTTATACAGTGAAATATCAGGACAGACTATAACACTCTGCTGCCGATACAGCATGTAGAAAAATGAGGCATGAGCTTTTAAATACAGTATTCATTATAACACTGACATTAGGCATTCTTTAGACATTAGATATTTTACTGTTTTACAATGCAAATAAGAACATCTTAGTTGGGGAGGTTACATATACATGTCACGGAAGCACGTTTAAGAACAAGCATATATATGAAAAAACAGGAATCTGAATAATGATTAAATTTCATTGGGGGTAAATATCTGATCATGAAGAGCATTTCCTGCTTAGTTCATAATGGAGGGTAAGGTGCACTCATTCACTTTCCCATGATGTGTAAATTTTTAGTGTGTATAGTTTCAATAATTAGAAAAGAAATTTGGATGCTAGTTACCAGAAATAACAAAAATCATCAAGATGCATTTTTCTCTTGATGCTTTTCTCTTTTTTCTTTTTCTTTTTTTTTTTTTTGTTTTTATTTCCTTTATGTGATGTCAAGAGATTAAAGTCCAAACCACCTAGCTATATCACTGACAAAATAAGTCATATGACATGCTCAATTTTTAGAGTCATTAGCTATCTGCAGTCTTAAGCAGCGGAGTTAAAAAAGCTAAAGAGAAACAGACAGAATATATTTGAGAGTAAAAAGCCTCTGTGGGTGTTGATGGAAGTATATGGAAGAAACCAGCGAGAACAGTGGATAATGGAAGATTGCTAGTGCAGGTAGTGGGCTTATCTATATGACAAATTGATGAAGAATGAGGAGGAAAACTATGTTGATTTAATGCTGGCAATTTGAAGCATAGGCTGCACAGCTGTTTCAGACAGAAATACCAAGATAAATTCAGAAGCAACCCTTGCTCTGACAGATTAATAAAATACCAGGAATTATTTGAGCTTCTTAGGGGAAGGGATCACTAAAGAGCCCTTCGAATACCCAAGATATTGCACATAAGAATAAAGGAATGGCTCATCCAGCCCTTGGCTGCCTGTTATCAAGAACATGCTTTAAACTGATAGCCAAGCTTTTCCAGCAGACATGAAAAATACATATTAGAAGTGAAAAAGTAAAGAATAAAGTGAACATCTGCTATTGATACAATTTTATGAAAAAAATACCAGTAGTAGAGCCTTCAAAAAGGAGAACTAAGAATGGCTTACCTAAAATAAGAAAATGTGCTACACTGGGTCTTATGTTTTAACTTATGCTTTTTAAGCTTGTTGTTAGCAATAGGAACATTTATCCAGATAAATAGAAAATCCAGACTTTTTATAATTTACAAGTTATGCAAACTGACATAGTGTAAATATTTTTGCTGCTGCTTTAATCATGCCTGTGAATGTTAAGCTCTTCATTGTCTGATCAAATATGAAACATCACACTGTCCAGAAAGAGGGACATGGAGAATTTTGGTTCTGCCAAGTGTTTAATATAGGGTCTGCATGCTCATGGCAAATAATGTCAGTATACCCTGTAATTAGTATAGTCTAGCATATTTTAACTAAACAGAAAGCCATTCTACTTGGATGGATTTTTGAGAAAAAGTCTGATTTACTGGCATTCTTGTTCAACTCCAGACAATCTAGCGCTCTCAGAAAGTGAGGCTGCTCCAGAACCCTTTGGAAAAATAATATGGATTAATTTACATACCAAGAGAACAGTGCTGAGTGTTAGTTCACAGAATGGTTAGGTTGGAAGGGACCTCTGGCTCTTTGCTGGGAGGGAAGATTGCTATGGAAGAATGCTTATGAAGAGGTAAGGCAGCCTGCTAGCATTAAAGTTAAAGAAGAAAAGAAAAAGAGGCTTTGGTATCCCGCCCTTCCTCCCTCAAAAGAGAGGATTACTTTGGAATACTTGAGTGTGATGGCTCACTGATGAATTATTCACAGGAAGGTAGGACTCGCTTTCTTTCCCAGGGGTTACAGCAATGTCAAGTGAAAACATGTCAGTCTGCCAAGAAATACCAGTGGTGTGGAATAATTCTACTGGAGATGACACAATCACTCCCTCTAATGATAAGAGCACTTTTGATGAGTGTATCTGAACTAAATTCCTGCAATGGATGCCAAGCATTAGCAATAATTTGATATTTAACTTGGGGAAAACTGGAAGATTAAACAAGCTCCTATAAACAACTTCTACACCCATGTTTTATTTTTAATTTATCAGCATTGCCTAAACTTAATTATTGCACAGTCCTCTTCCAGCACTACTTTTAACAGTAATAGGTACTGTAAGCACTAATTTTAGAAGTAAAATGACCTGTGTTGTAAGAATGCCCACCTCATCTCAGTTCTAGGAAGAATTGCTAAAGCTTCAGTTCAGTGGACTGTCCCAAAGGGCTTGGAAGAAGTCTTTAACTGTCCTAGTTTTCTTACAGTCCCTGTAGATGTAGTACAGTAAATGTGGTATTTAGAACACTTTTGGTCATCTATTTATCTAGAACTCTTTTTGGAACCCTTCATGAGATCAAGCTTTTTGCGCTTTGTATCTCAGCTGCAATGATTTCTGTTTTAAAGCCCATGGACACACTCCTATGACGCAACCTCCATTTTCCACCTTGGTCAACATCATCATCTCTAATGAGGTCAGAATAAAGTATTTTCTTACTTTTTAGGTCATACTTTCAACCTCTGAACAGTGTTCCCATGCTCTTCCTAGTGGTTTATTTCTGTGAGTGCAGACTTACGGCTGGGAAGTTTTATCATGTTTAATACCCAGTGTGAGGCCTCGCTCTGCCTAACGTTTGTTCGGTACACCTTATTCCTATGCTTCTTTACCTCTTTTGCACAAATTTATTTGCTGTCTGTTTTGCATTTTTTTTTTTCATCCCGTTCATTTATTTTTAATTATATAGCTATTTGTCCCGTTATTTTTTTTTTCTGCAATGTTTCCTTCTTTGTTTTGGTATTAACACCATATAATTTTCAATATCTGAATAAGAAAGTTCCAGGCTTTTCTGAGCGGCCTAGGTAGACTGATTTAATCATTCACATCCTTAGCATACCTAGGCTTGAAATCCCCAGTTACAGACCTACTTGCCTTTATCTTACCATTCAGTTTTATCTGAATAACACAAAATATGTTGCTCTTCAATCAGCTCATCTAGAATATCTTCATTACTTAAATGAAACCTTAAAGTTGGCCTCTAATTGATGGAGTGGAAAAAAAACAAACAACAAAACAAACAAACAAAAAACCACCAAACCACAATGTCAGCTGTGATCAGCAGAAATAACCAATACAATATTATTAGCATTTGTTCTTCAAGCTATACTGAAGAAGTTAAATACTGCCATATGTGGGGCTGCCCACCCATCTGTTCACAACTACTGGTCATATTTAATGCTTTAACAATGCATAAACCATTAAACCATAAAGTGCTCCGAAAAGATCCTGTTTGGTAGCCAAATCCAACCCAACGATGTCCTACAGATTCACAAAATTAGTACAATTTTACTAACCGTTATTCCCTGATTTTGAAGTGCTTTTAATTCAAATGGAATTTAGCTACACTATTGCTACTTCTTTCTTCAATCTACCACATAAATTAATATGCAAATCTACTCTTTTTGATTGCTACACCCCGTGCCAGACCTCACTGTTTTTCCCACTGCCTTTCTGCAATCTTCTAACATTCCTCATTTCACTGCTCCAGCTCATTATATTTGCATACAAATACTTTAATTACTCTATCCTGACCACCGGCAATTTTCATCCAGATTAGTGAAAATCTTTCCGCTGGTTGTAGCACCTACCTACAGTCTTGTCGAACAGACTTGCAACAGGCCTGTTACTTTTCCCTGCACTTGCTTGCCCAACATCCAGCCGTGTCCTCCCAGACACAGGAGGCTGTGCTCCACCACAGAGAAGCGATGAACCCTGGTGGCACTGGTCACTCACCGGTGCACCCGCCAGAGCAGGACAGGCAGAACAAGGCCGAGCAAGGAACCCACCCCTCAAACCTGCAGAGGTGGGACCACACTGGCCTCCCTGGCTGCTGCTATCCATGCCATGACCTCCTCTTCAGGCTCTCCCTGTTTCTGCACTCCACTAGCTCCGTCATCGTTGGAATAGACTTGAACTTTTTCTGCCTGTGGGAGGTAGGTTTGGCAGTTCAGAAATCTCTACCTTACCCTCCTTTTCTCTGTTTCAGACTCATTTTACCAATTATGCCAATCTCAATCTCAACCACACTTTATCAATGCTATTTCCTTATTTTCAGTGTCCTCAGCACGCAGCAGAGTATTTCATTATTTACCTTTTGATCAATTCTGAGATAATTTGTTTTCATTCTGCTTGTATGGCAGTTACCTAAAAATTGACTGATTCATTTTTAAATGGGCATAATTTTGTTTTAGAGCCATTAGCATTTCAGGCCATACTTCTATTGGCAACTTGTTCCTTTAGGTCCTGTACTGAACTGTGTATTACCTGCTTTTTCATACTATAAAATTAGTAATGAGAAAAAATACTTTATTCAATAGATCGAACTTTTTAACATGTTGAATACCCAGTGGATTATTCAATCCCTTTTCAGCTGGGTTTAAGTTCACGGCTACCACGCTTACTTTTACTGTCTCCTTTTGCCTCCTTTCCCCACACCTACCAGGCAGGTATCTGCGTTCAGGTGTGCATGTAGAATTTTGGATAAAGGCAAAAGGCACCCACACACCAGCAGCACATTCTCATGGGAACCTCAGGCCAACTTCTTTGTTGCTTTATGAGTACTTTGCATTGGTTCTGCTAAAGCACAGGAATCATGAATCTTGTTGGAGGGTGTTCCTACAGCCCTAAAAAGGCATATAGGTATCAAAAAGGCTTTGCTCCAATCTATCCAATAACTCTTATCAAGCAGAGTGGATGGCTGAAGGCAGGGATGGCCTTCCTGTGCTCTAGCATGACACCCAAGACACTTGTGTGGCCTGGATAGGATACATGTGGCTCTGTATCCATACAGGGCTTCAGACAGAAACCACGGGGCTTACTGGCAATTAAAGGAAATACTTTTGGCAGAGTAGGAACCAAATCAGTTTCCCACATCTCATATCATTCCTCCTGGCAGCCTGAATGGCTTTCTGAAGCACAGAGATGCAAATTGATGCGAAGGCACTCCTCAGCTATTATAACCTGATGAAAAGCTGAAGTAATTCCCAGCTGATTCACAGACTGATGAGTTTACCCCTGTGACCCCTTCCCCTACGCTCAGCTATTGCGTGCTGCATCAGCAGAGCTTGCCCATCAGTTTGAGATGCTATAATACATAAACTGGAGCTTCCTTTTGAGCAAACCCAGCAGTCCTCTTGGAGATGCTGTATACAGAAAATGAACCCTTTCCACCAGTCATTCTCTGTTCATTGCCATGTCTAGTAAGTGTCTGTTTTCCTCACGTACATCACATAAGAACAAGAAAGGTAACTGGCCTACAATTCTATCCTGTTTCATTAGTTTCATATACAACTTAGAAATGTGAACGATTTGGTAGAATAAATCATTAAGTCAATTTAAAAAGGAATTCTTACAGAATATCAAATCAGCTACTGTAGCATATATGTACAAAGGCTGAAAAATGCAATCTAGTAGATAGTCATGTACTGTTTTAAGTGATGCAACACAGAAAAAACATATTATTCTGTTTTGGCTTCAGAAGTTCAGTAAAGCCAAACAATGTATGCAGCTTTACTTTGCACATAAGGAAAACGCAGTGATAGACCTGAAGTATAAGGAAAATGACCTCTGGTTTTTGGCTTCCAAAATTTTTCAGAGTGTGGAGTATGTTAGTTAACTGTAAATATCGTATTATGCTCCTCTACTCTTCTCAAATTCTATATTCCTTTTTTTTTTTTTTTTTTTTTTAAAGTCCATTGCATCATTCTAACAGAAAGTTGAATAAAGAAGAGAACTTTCATTTATTTACATGTTCATCCAATATACCAAAATGAGAGGGATTTAATTCTGGGAGGTACACCTACTCGTCCCTGAAGCTGCATCCCGCATAACAACTTTTATCTTTCTGTCTGTGGAAAACAAGTGCCAGTGCTGCCTAACTGCAGAGCTTGCTGCAACCCACCAGCATACAATATTTCAGTACCACAGTCCATCCGCAAACCTCATTTTAAACACAAGTCCTCTTGCAAATCCACGGGGTCAGCATGCATCTCAGGTGCTCTGCTACCACATCATCCCTAAGTGCAAAATCAGCTGAAGTAAATACGGATCTAATTCTATTGTTTCCCTTCTAAGGTGCAGATAAATTTGGTCCTTCATATTTTCATATGACCCAAAACAAAACTGCTAACATTTATTTAATAAGAGAAAACTGCAGGAAGCATATGACTGCTTGTACCACTACTGTAAATCACATCTGTTGGAATATTTCCTTCCTGATCTGGTCCAGATCTCTTGCAGCTGCAGTCTGACCGTACTGTCCAAAGTCACACTGTGTCTTGGATCATGTCTTGGCATAAAATCTTGAAATTTAAATTGTTTCCTCAGCTATTCTTTTCTAGCCTTTGGCACTAGTGCTTCTCGGTACTCAACAAAAACTCTCCAAAATCGTTCACAGTGCAAAAACACCGAGACATGCTGAGAGAAAATAAAATGAAACAATTTTCTTTGTGGGGCTACAAAATTAATGAAGTCTACTTTCCTGTTTTCTTGTGTGCTCTGCCACATCTCACTATATAGCATTCCCCCCAGATACATCACATGCCTTAGCTAATCCTAAGCAACACATGCAGCGGTGAGAGACCAGGGAGTAGCTGGTTCTTTGTACTTCATTTGTTCTGAACATAAGGACACAAATACCATCTGGCGCTTTACTGTCCACAAGGAGCAACTGATATTTTTAAAGCATAAAGCTATTTTGGGGCACTTAAATACAAAATAAGGGGATAATGGTAGAGCAGCTGCCTACTACGCTATTAGTTTCAAATATTTTGCCCAAGTAAGGGGTAAGAGATCAACATGAAACACATGAAATGCTTTCATCTACAAATCTATCTCAGCTCTGTTTTAGGGTTACAAGTCTTTTAATAGTGTTGAAATAATGTTGAGCTATTTAGCAACTTTATAGCAAACCTCACAAGGAGCAGAAGTATCTTCTGGTAGATCAACTGCCAAGTTATCACACAAGGGCTTTTCCACACGTTAATATTTGATAAGGAAACTATCCTAAAATGTTGAAAACACAACTGTTTCTATTGTAGGGTTGATGTCTTCTACATTGGGCAAGCTCAGCATTCACAAAGTAGTATGTTATTACCCCTTCTCATAGTTTACTTATTCCTATGCCTCCTTCTCTAATCATTGTCTGATAGCATAAACTGTTCTTTTGGTCACTTCATAATTTCACCAGTTTTCAGATTTTTAAAACAGCCTCAACTATTAACTAACTTGCATCATTTGTTTGCAAGGACTGAAAGTAAACCAACAGTAGCCTTTGTGTTATAGCTTGCAAAATAAATAAATAAAAAGATAGATCCATTACACTCTTTGTAAATAGCAAGAAAGGTATCCATGAAGTAAATTCAGAATTTACACCTGAAGACATTGCAGTTCCCCTGGCAGGCTGTAATTGTTTACTTAACCTGCATATTGATTGTGGTTAGACTGCTGGCTCACTTCCTTCAGCTGCAATTTTCATTTTGGCAGTTTCACATACATCACTTAAAATTCCTCTCTGTAGCTGCATCGTTCACATTCCTTCCTCTGGGTCATAATCCACTATGCAGGATCATACTTTTATTTCTGCATTACTACTTTTTCTTTTTTTATGATCTCTGTAGAACAAAAAGGGATATTTTTTAGCTTGAATGACTCTGAGCTACTGTCCTTCACAATTAATATACTGCTCAGTTTTATGGAAGAGAAGAGCTCAGTGGCACAAGATAAAAATGAAACTGTGTGACAGGATTAGCTGTAGAATATATTTTCCACATGCTTTGTGAATGACTATATACATATCATTTTCTATTAGTAAGTGCTGAAGTGTTAAGGGGGTCCACGTAGATCCTAATTTTATGGTCAACATTTCAGGTCAAAATTTAAGGACTAAAAAAACATTCACATAAAAACTGTCTTCTTACTCATCCCAGTAGCAACAAACTAAGACAAAAAGCACACACAGGTTCTGTCTCAAAGAATGTGTTAAAACATCATGAATGAGGGTTAATTCAACCATGCTGTGGCTCCTGGACTAGTTTAGAAGTCTCACCAATGTGCCAGCTCCCTTTGGGAAAGTTTTTTTTAGGGTGCCTGAAACTGTGTGTGAACAGTAAAGGTTGATAAATCTTTATAAAAGTGATTCTGTAAAGACTAATAAACCGTGAAATAATGACCAGCACTGTACCGAAGAGGTCAAAGAAATGACCACTCAGGGTTAAGCTTCATACAGTAAATTAATCTTAAAGTGACTGCACCACATTTGGATATCATCATCTTCCTTCAGTCCTAACAGTATTTCAGTAACTGATGTTGTACGTGAAAGCTGTGAATTATTTCAATTCCTTTGCTGTGATGATTTTGTTAGATGTATGGGCAGAAACTTTTCTCTCCTTCCAGTAGCTGTGCTTCTTCTCTGAAGTACTCTCGATGCATATTCTCTATAAAGAGTCCTGCAGGTTCTGACTTATTTGTCCTATACCTGTTAAAATGTCCCAGTACAAAACAGAGTCTCCTATTTCTTCATTTATTTGCTGAACCTACATTTTGTTGAATCTGCTTTATTCTGTTTTCAAACACATAACAGAGGCAATAACTGGAACAAACCAGCTTGAGTTCACCACAATACAAGAGAAATACAAGTAAAGCCAAGCGTGAGGAAATATCTGGACCAGCGTGTTCCTGCAGCTGGACTGATTACCAAACATTTGGCATTCAACTAATAATACAGGATTAAAAAAAAACAACACAGGATAATACTGGATACCGTGGGCAGGACGTAGCTGCGTAGGCAGAGGCGTGCAGTGCCATTCGAAGGGCTGCGAGGTGCCGCAGGCACTGCGTGAGGAGGTGCATGCCCCTGTGCACAGCGGCACACGCCTGCACGGGCTGAATTCTGTTCTCATTTCTAGGCAATGAGACTCCAGTCAAAACATGCAGTACCTTCTCTACATATATCTGGCCAAAAAGCCCCGCTCCAGTTGTGGACCTTATTTTCAAGGTTTCATTAGGTTTAGTGACCCCCATGGCACAACACCCAGATTAATTTGCTCAGCCTGTTTGCAGGGCAGGGGATTCTCGTCATGAAACACACAGGTTTGCAGAGCACTTGCAGAGTGTGTGGATTAAATTGCAGCAGCTGAAATACTTAATTCTTTATTTATAAACAAACATCTGTAAATAACTAACATTCATATCACTGTCATTATTTCATTGCAGTTATTTAGCAAACAGAACCACACCTGTCATAAATAGGTTAAACAGAGGTCCCATATTAATCTCTTCCCTTTCACCTAAAGCCAGAGTTCCCAAACAATATATCAGGAAAAGTAAGATTAGAAAGAACTCGGGTTCATATACCAAATTAATTGAATAAGCCTTTAGAGGTATGTCAAATATTAATACATTTCTTGGATATTTCTGGATTCAGAGATATTCATATATTGCCATGCAATGTAGATTGCTAAACATATTATTCATCAAAAAATGAGGAAAACAGCAATTATTTGGAAACATTAAACTATTCCTTCAACAGCAGAGACGATGCAAAATCAGAACAGATGGACACTACCTCACAACAGTTCAAAGTATTACCAAATAAAAATAAAAATAAAAATCAAAGCTTTCATATCCAATGAACCTCAGCAACTGTTTTTAGATGTGGTGAAAATTATGAAACCCAATAATGCTTTACCTGGAATATTTTTATGTCTAAAATTCGGCAGTCACATAACTTCAAAGGATAGCAAGCCTCTAGATATTGATCAGGGCTTTGTACATCTACAATGTCATAAAAACGATCTGCAGCTATAAAAAAAAAAGGTAACGTGATTCTGAGTACGGTATACTGTAATTTCCTTTGGGCAGTCAGAAAATGAAGACAGCCTGATAGTCTCTGAAAAAAAATAAGCTTGGCAGTTATCCATTGGCAGATGCAACGTTTTAAAATATGCCAATTAAAGCACCTTTTACTCTTAACATAGTAACATCGACAATAATAATAAAAACAAGAGAGGAGCCTAACAGTTACCTTCCAACCAAAACATAATGGGCAAAAAAGCTGAAAAGCTAAGCATCTGACAACTTATCTGAAAGCTCTCGTGCTCTGACTCTGTGGCCATTTAGGCATGGCATACAAATAGTTAACCATATTTTGAGCCATTATATGGAGCTTTCTATAAAGCTTGCGCTAATAAACAGTATGATACGAAGGTCAGCCCTTAATTCACCATCGAAATATCTTCTGGGTGTAAATGTAATGACTTCTGCTTATACATGAGACAACCCTGACAAGAATTCCACTTGACAATGCATTTCAGACCTAGAAAAACCTGCTCATTTGCGTCAAGGTGCTGAATGTCAGCAGATTTACTAATATGCTTATTATTTGCACTTCAGTGGTGGAACAGAGTAAAACACCATGAGCCCTCCATACCCCCTGACTGCCTGGCTAGGGAGGAGATGAAATAAAACAAGATTTAATCCTGTCCATATCACCGTGCAGTTGGTGAAACTCGACAAGTCAACATTAAGCATTCAAAGTGGTATTGTGGCCTAAAGGGATCACATGCAGCCTGCACATGAGAGCGAAGGAATAGCTCGGTTCTGCTTCGGTGTTTGTAAATTTAATTTGTTCAAGAAAAAGCAACTCTGGTAGGGATTACTAGCTAGGATCAACACTCTTACCAAAGGAAGAGGGAAAATACAAGCAGGAATAATACTGACATTTTTGTAATACAAAATAGCTTTTTGGGTTTAAGCGAATAAATAAAAGTTGGAGGCAATTGCAGCTCAGCCCTGGCATATGTGAATGCTCCACTCAGCGTTCCCGAGTAGGAGGACCTGAAACAACTGAAGGTTTTACAGCATTTCATGACAACTGAACAGTTACTTAGACAACACCATATTTTACAAAATATTAACATTTCCTTCCAAAAATATTTTTCACTATTGACTCAGTGCAATATCTATTTCTTTAAGTAAGTAGGGCAATGATACTCATGGCATGAAAACTGACATATTGGCCCTTGACTGTTGCCAAGATATAATTCCATATGTTCAGGGAAGGGTATTTGTGGTTAAATGTGTAAATCCCAGGTGCTCAGGAAACACGCAGCCTCCTGGCATACATGTGCACACACACGCACACAGAAATTAATAATAAGCAAGATCTGCAGCAATACACTTTTGAAATAACAGTACCTGTAAATCCTCTGTGTTGAACATAGTATTTATGTGACCTACATCTCTGAACAGCACAACTATTTCACTGTTTAAAGTTGTCATTGGTCCTACACCAGAAAATCTGCAACAAATTCGTGAGTCTGTAAAAAGTTCTTGTTGCTAAATACAGCAGGGCACAGAGGAGCTGGTAACTGTGGCTTGGTGGGGAAGTGCAGGTGTCCCTAAGTGGCAATTTATTCCCTCGGCCCTTTCATTAGATTAGAGACAGCTGGGATGGAGGGCAGGGGGAAGGGGTGGCAGAATGGCTTTCTACTTTGTTTTGGCAGTGATTGAAACTCTGAGTAACTGATAGAGGTAATGCCTTTTTTCACGGAGCAAAGGACAATGAATAACTTTTCCTCACAGATTGGTACTTCAAATATAGAACACAGAAAGATAAGCACTGCCAGTGGGCAATCAAAAATATGTCTTGTTAAGATTGATTAATGAGATAATAAAAAGCTATAATAAGAAAAAATAAGTCCAATTAAAGTATCTTCTGAGATTTCTCTCAAACAGAAATAAAGAATGCAGGAGAATGGTAAAACTTCAAAAAATTAATATGATAGAGATGACAGCCTTAGTATTCAAGACTACAGTACATCAGTTTTATACATTCTGTGACTGGCTGTCCCTTATTTATCATCTCTAATGTGTGGTGTCTGGAATTGTGATCCTCAGTAACTTTCCTTTTTCTCAGTTACTGCTTCACAAGTGTAACACCTGAATTTAAATTCAAACACATTAATAAAATAGGCATTATGCAGGCTGTAGGTACTTCATTCAGAAACCCTGTATGCCTCTAGCACTTTAAAACAGTGAAATAAAACCAAAACCAAAGAGGAAACAATGCCCATCCGTCACCTGTATGGAGCAGCAGACAGAAGACAACCTAGCTCCTCTAACTGCTTTTGTATGAAGGGTGAGTTAGAAAGAGTAGGAAAAACAGATGGTTTGTTTTTGGGGTGGTCCCGTTAGACTTGCTGATGCTTGTGGGCCCCTTCCAACTCAGGGTATTCTGCGTTACGCATTTCCTGTTGGGGTCTGGTGCACGAGGCACCCAAGGATACAGTAGGAGTAGCAAGAGCAGAGGGAAAGTGCTGTGAGGCACAGAGGTGGGCAGAGCCCGTTTGGTGCGGGGTGAGAAGCGTCTGCCCTGTCACAGGGACCAGCCTTGATGAGCAGCGTGGGATGGAGCCCAAGGTCCCACCATGGGCTGGGCAGATGGGCAGGAACCGAGGGCCTCACCCCAGGGCCTGCTGTTAATTGAATGCTACAGAAAGCAGCAGCTTCACCTCAGCAGTACCCAAGCACAGCACAGCCTGCAGCAGCACGCAGACCATGGCTGAGTTTATTGAAAAGCATGAAATATTAAGTGAATTTCCTCATCAGTTGCTAAGAATGTTTCATGAGTGAATGGCTTTCAAAGTACTTTCATTTGATTACGGGTTTTGCCTCTTCTAATTTGACAGCTAGGGAACAAAGGTAAAGAAAAATTATGCCACATCTGCCTGTTTAAGTACCAGTCTAGGACTTCTGAAGCCAACAATAACGAAGTTCCCATTGACTTCAGCTATTTCAAAGTGAACCTGTAAAAAGAGCACTGTTCCTCACGGCGGGTCTGACCTGCCCAGCAGCACAAAGGAACTGCTGCGCCAACCCTTCTTGCCTTCAACCTGCCTGCTCACCTCCCGGGTGTCCCGAGCTCCCCCAACAAGCACCAGCACCTGTTCCATCTTATTTGCCTTCAAGGAAATACCATGCACAGGATGAGGGAGAGGCTGTGCGGAAAACATCCAGTTCCTGCATTGATGATAGCCAGTAACGGGGATACTCGAAGGGGAGAGCTAAGGAACTTCGGCAGCATCATAGTCCCTCAGTTCTGATGTTTGAACTTATTGCAGCTCCACCATTTATAAATGGCTGATTATTTAAAAAAAAATAAAAAAAGAAAAAAAGAAAAAAATCCCTTTTCAGATGTAACATGGTGCCAATAATACCTCACAAGTGAACCTCTGACCCCAAAGTGATCTCTGGCCTCAACATCAGAGAGGCAGAGCAGACCTCAAGATCAAGAGCAAACAAGTCCAGCTACACAGCAAAGGGCTGTCCGGGCACACGAGGCAGGAAGCCAGGCGTGCTTTCCGCCTGGGATGTGTCTGCAGCCAGGGGGCACACCCGCTGGGCAGGCTTGGAAGCAGCAGAAAGCCGCCTGGGCCGACTCTCCGTGCCGGGACCGGCTTTGAGCAGACACCGCCCCCCCCGCCCCACTCCCGTCCCCGTCCCCGTCCCCGTCCCCGTCCCCGTCCCGCCCCGTCCCGGCGGCGCCTCCCGCAGCCGCCGCCGCTTCCACTCCTGCGCACTGGGCGCGCCCCGGGGCCGGGGCCGGGGCCGGGGCCGGGGCCGGGGCCGGTCCGAGGGCGGTCCGCGGGCGGGGCCGGGGGAGCGGCGGGCGGCCAATTGCGGTGCCCCGGGGAGCGGCTCCGGCGGGGCGGCCGCCCGCGCTCGCGGCGAGGATGGAGGCAGAGGGACGGGTCCCGGGGCCGCCGCCGCCGCCGCCGCTCCCCCCTGCCGGGGGAGGGAGCGGAGCCGGGGCCGGGGCTGAGCTCCCCGCCAGCACCCCCGGCGCCGCCCGGGTGCCGCTGCTGGGCGCCCCCGCAGAGGTGCTGGAGTTGGACGACGAGGAGGACGACCTGGAGGTGTTCAGCAAGGTACGGCGGGACCGGGACGGCACGGGACGGGACGGGGCGGGAGGGGAGGCGAGGCGAGGCCCGGCTGCGCACGGCAGCTCCGCTCCGCTCCCCGCGGCGGCCCCGCCGGCATCGGGCGGGTCCCGGCTCCTTCCCTCCCTCCGTCCGTCTGTCCGTCTGTCCGGCCGTCAGCGCGGGCAGGGCTGATTGCTGGTTGTGATGAATCTCATGAAGGGTGGTGAGGCTGCCACGTGTAAGGGCTCTCATTTTGTGCTGGTTTGGTCAAGACAGGGCTTTAACTCTCGCCCTCTCAGCCGCTAGAGAAGGGAGCCTGCGAGGGATGCGTTTGCCCTGTCACGGCTGTGTAAAATGTCCCGTAAGGATGTACAGAGAGCTGAGGTGGAAAAAATGTATAGGGCAGCTGTGGCCCCATCCACTTGCTGAGACTTCTGTCTGTTGGGTACCAGAATGTATGACGATGGAAAGAAATAGTAAATATTTTTCCTATTTGAAAATGCGACAGCAAACATTTTTATTAGGACCAAGTGTAATATGAACTAAGTGTATATTTTCTATTTTTGTGTAAAAAAGATACGTTTTTGTATGTGTGAATAAAAAAACACATTGGAATAAAAGCCTCATTCTTAGGAGCTATGTATTTAAACTGTGACTGCAATAAAATTCTTGAAAGTCATGCATTTTAACACCACAGGTATCTATTAGGTAATTTAATAATCTGTAACATACAAGAGGTCAGGCTAAACTTCACTAAGTTATCAGTGTTTTTCTAAAGCATAACTAGGGTTTAGCCAAATCATATTTTCTGGAAAAGTATCAGTCTTGATCTGATGATTTGCTGAACTTGCAGACAAAACCAATGTTAAATATAACTTCAGTTGTATCTTACCTTGAATCCTTTTGCGTTTACGAGGTAAGCTCAGGCAGTTCTGCATGCAGGTGTCAGTGCCTATCAATACAACATATCAACATGCTTGCTTGTCAAGGGTGAAGTTCCTTGAGAATAAAAAATAAAAACAAGTATGGATGATATGAGATACTGCTGCTCTATGGGAAATATCTATATCCTTAAATTACTGCCACCTAGATTCATGCAAAAATATTTCTTGCTTATATTAAATCTTAACTACTGCTAATGTTAGCTCTAATAAAAGATTTACTGCATGCAAAATAACCTATTTCTGCGGACAAGAAAATGTGTCAAACTGTGTTAAAGCTCCAGTGTTCTTTCCAAATCTTAGACACATGCATTTAGTGGTTATATGTTGGCCAGAAATTCAGTTTGTTTTCAGCTACAGCTTGAGCGCTGATCTTTTGAGAGGATGAAAACCTGTGAGGGTGATTTGGGGTTGCATCCTCTGCTTGTGTTCTGTATGTTAAAGGGAAACTGACAAGCTAAATGTAGCATCAGACTTATTTTTGTAAAACTGATTTTTCCATAATGTGCTGTTCCAAGACCACCCTGTATTAAATTGTATTTTAATGGAGTGTCTCACACCACTGTCTTTAAGGTCGCCAGCATTTGCAGGCCCAATGGGATGCAGCGGCAGTGCAGTGCTCAGTGCCTGACACTGACTTCATTTTTCTAAGTTTAGTCAGTGAAATGGACCAGCTACCAAAATGGTGAAAAATGAGGTTCTTAAAAATTGTCAGCCTCAATACTGTAAGTTATTACTCAAGTTGTAAAGGCAAAGCTTTTATTGTATGAAAATTCATAGACATTTAACCTGATAGTGTCATAAACCACTGGCCCAATATCCGGCGACATACCTCAGATATTACAGACTAGCATTTTATTCGGCAGCCCTGATAAAGCATTTCATAATGTAACGTGCATTTCACTTTATCCCAGTTTCTGTTACCATGGAAAAAGTTCTGAGGTCGTTTTAGCAGAGACAGCCTCTCAGGGTTGAATGATGAGTCACACGAATGCAGTGTTTGCAGCCTGCTTTCTTCCATGGGTTTCAAAGTACAGTACCACATGTACTGCACTCCAGTAATCCTTGTGTTCCTTGCTGGTGGTACCTTGACATGACATTGACAAAGCTGTCAGTGATTTGGTTAATACTTAAAATGTTAAGCAGCCGTCCTTTCAAAACTCGTTTTTACAATGCTTGTCTCCCTTCCATGATTACAGAAAACTTAATTCATGGTGTTTGTAGAAAAGATGTACATGCCACCACAGAATTGCTACTTTTTTCAGAACAAGTTGATCAAGGATTTAAGCCGGTTTCAAAGGTTTCGTCTCTTCTGCCAGTAGTTCAAGGGCATGGAAGGGAGGAGGGGGTTGGTAGGCACATGGAGCTGTGGAAGGTGTGGGAAAGTGCCTCCTTATCAAGGGCAAAGCCTTGACTTTCTTCACATAGATAAAGAGGAAAGAAGTTTATAAAAAAAAAGTTTTAAAAACCAAGAGCTGGAAGAATCATCTGTTTTTCCCCTGCCATACAACTTCCACCGTCAACAGTATGCACACAAAAACAGGACCAACCCCAAAGTTACAGCTGTGTAGAAAACAGAAAATTATCTAATTTTTTTTTTTTTTTTTAACTGTGTTCCCCTGTGATGGCATCAGACATGTCAGCAAACTTCAAGAACTGCTGGAAATAAACCTGAAGTATCGTGATGATAGAGAAACAGATGCTTGTTTAAACCTTACATGTATTCACTGACGTGCAGACAACACAGAAACCATACTACAACAAAACAGAAGTCCTGCTTACTCTGTGGATTTTTATTGTCAGTGTTTTATTTCATAAGCTATGTATTTTTTAGGCCTCTCATATAAAAGCATGCTTTCAGGAACCTGCCTGTATAGAACAACTTTTAGTAGCAACCTAGAAAGAGGAAGGAAATATTAAGATAGTAATGGCCCATAGGAAATTAGAAGATATGAAACACATTTGCCTTGATCCAGTTTAGGCTTTGCAGTATCATTATTCCTCAAGTGTATGGCCATCCAAGTCCCTTACATGCTCACATGCATTTTTCTCTCCCTGGGAATTTCCCATTGTCTCAGCACTGTGAATCACATGGCCTGCCCTGAACTCGCACGTTTGGAAAGCAGTTGCATTCTTCATGGGGAGCACGGGCAGCTAGTGCTGATGAGCCATGAAAACACAGCTTTTCTATTCATCCTCCACCACTGCCGGCGGTGCAGACTACGTACCAATACAGAAATTGTGGGTTGGAACAGGCTGAGTAAAATACATAACGTGACTGGCAGGCATACAAGGAAGCAGCTCTGTAATATTTAAAGCATTGTCTTTAACCTTTCTTCTTGGCTTTGTTTCCCTGGTCAAAGAACTGTACATGCGTGATGGGAGGAGATCTGGTACATGAGTGATTTCAGTGCATGGTTCACGACAGAGGTTTCTACTCTGTATGTGTGAGAGTACATTGAAAAATCCAAAGGAGGGAGCTGGCAGTGTATGATGATGAGGTTAAAGACTGGAAAAGAGTGAGAGGGGAGAACATAGCCCAGAGGCAGCTTTGGTTTGGTTAAATCCAAAGGAGAAAGTCTTTCCATCCTCAGTGACACCAGTCTTGCACTCCTCAGTCCCACATGGCAATACCTGGCTCCAGCTTGCGTGGCCTCACACATTTCCACTCCTGACATTTCACCAGTTTTCTCTTCTGCAGCATCCCTTTTCTGCATGCTCCATAGCCAGCAAGGCACTAGGAAGGACCTTTTTTTTACCACTCTGGGATTCTCTTGCAAGAGAGGAGCCAGTTTCATGAGCAGGCTGCCCGGAGAAGCCGTGCATGCCCCATCCCTGGAGGTGTTCGAGGCCAGGCTGGTTGGGCCAAGGGGAATCCGATCCAGTGGGCAGCATCCCTGCGCAGGGCAAGGTGTTGGAACTGGGTGGTCTTTAGGGTCCCTCCCAACCCAAGCTGTTCTGTGTTGCTGATTCACAGGCTTGGACGAGCAAGCAATTGGTTTTACTGTGGCATAAAGCAGATAGAAAGGTAGCTCAGGCGAGCTCCCAGTGCCAAGGGCAGCGTAGAAGTCCTGTGTAGGATGGCAGCGCAGCGCGGGGCTCCTGGCAGTGTGGTTGTTCATTTGCCTGATGATCTCATTCAGAAATTCTGATTTAAATAGCCAGTTTTTACCCAGTTTTGTGTATAAGCTTAAGTTTATGAAAAGAGAAAGCAACTTTCCAAAAACACCGAGAAATATTGAAGCTTGTTATTAATTGAAATACTTCATTACATTGGATATGTTAGAAAAGCTATATTAAATGTCTGATATTTACAATATGATTATTGATTTTAATTGCTTTCATTTATTTTTAATAATTTATTAAATTATTATGCTGTTTTCTGAGTTAGTGAATTTAATTAAATTAATAAATTAAGCAGTAATTTTGTACTGCATTCTTACTTAGCTTTTTTTTTTTTTAAAGATTAAATTTACATCTCTGTAAAAGTTTCCCATTTGAAATTCTATTTTAAAATATATGCAAACTGGGATACCCAATTCCAGTAAAAATTCTGATTTAGATTTTGTCTTGTTTCTTAAAATCGTACTTTCTTATCCACCCTGTTCAACATACTAGAGATAATTCAAGCATGATGAGTCCTGAGTAACTGGCTTCTAACCATTATAATAAAGCTGGTAATCATACTACACAAATACTAGATGCTTGTAATCATAACTAATTTAAGCATTCACAGGCAATTTCTCTTTCTAACTATGCATAAAGGTCTAGTCAAATGGTAGCATTTTGCGTTCATCAGTTAAAGAATAAGTCTCATTCTTATTTCTTACGTCCTTACTGAAGTGAATAGATAATAGATTTGCCACATATCATATAATTCTTTCATCTTGCCGTTACAGCATCTGAGACATGTTTGTGTGTGCGTAAATATGTTTCAATATGAATGTTCTCATGTCTTATATGCAGGATACATCATTGGCTGAAGCAAACTCATTCAGTCCTTCAATGACAATATCCCCCTCATCTATGATAAACCAGTATAAATTTGAAGATGAACCAGAATTAAAAGATCTCTTCATTACTGTCGATGATCCTGAAAGCCACATTACAGCCATTGAAACATTCATTACATACAGAGTAATCACAAAGGTAAGCATCTATTCAGTGGCTTACACTGGTAACAATATTTTCCCTCTTCTTTTGAACCATTCTTTGGGATATTACTAAGTTGAAATCATAGTCTGATTTTGCTATGAGTTGTAGAGCACTAAAACGGTATGAAACTGGAAGTTTTTTAAAAAAATCAGTAAAGTCTACAGACGTTATGTACATAGATTTTTTTATACTGAGAAAATAGCTGGTATTCCTTCAATGGCAAATTCAGTTCTATATGGAAATAAATATTTTCTGTTGTGATCTTCGACATGAATATGAAACAGCAGAGCCACTGATTTTGTTTGAAGACACTGTGTTAGCCAACGTATTATATGACTTTTGGATCACTTGCAGGCCTTTTGCTTTGCAAGACTTGCTGCTACAAAGTCTTTCAGCTCCATTCTTTCGTAATTGCAATGCCCACTGCGATGGGGAAGTTTGTTTCCGATCAACAGTCGCATATGATTTCTGGGAAACTGCCACAATTCTCAAATGAAAAAAAAAGTAATATTAGGAAACAACATAGTGTATTTTTAGCTGTCCTGAATGCAAATTATTCACTGGAAATAAGGAAGAAAGTATTGTGAGACCAGATAGATCATTTGGGATTACCAGCAAATATTCTGCAGGCTGTGTTTTGAGAATTACTGTGTTAATTTATTTTACTTTGAGTTCTTTTTAAAAGATTCATTTAAAACCAAATTTTCAAATGGGAATTATTCATCTTTAAATAAGAGAAGTTATCAATTCCTCATAAAATATTTAAAGAGTAGGAAGACAGCTATCTTCATTAGGTTGCTAGCAATAATTTTCACTTTATGCATCTTTTTGTAGACAAAAGAACATTTTTTCTGCAGGCAAATATGGAAGGACTGTAAGGTGGATTGCTTTTCCTTTTTTATCTCTTCCATCCTTTCTTATCATATTTAATTTGAAGTGCTGGTTGTTGATGATAAAGTAATGTCATTCCTCCCACATAACTTGAAAAAAATTTATTCAGTCCTCAAAAATGTTTAGATTGGTAAAGTGTGTTTTGAGTTTTTTAGAATTTACTTGCATTGCATTATAAATCTCCGTGCAACAACAAACGCTAAACAGCATGCATCACTCTGATGTAAACATGAGCTCTTTGTAGCTTGATTCTAGAAGATAGAGTGGTGATAAAATAAATCTCATGGTTTGACAATTTCACAATGCTGTAATAAGCATTTTTACAAGCATTAAAGGTTTGTTGGCAAGCTCTGACAAAGGGCTACAGAACTGGAGTTGATGATGGAATAGCAGAATCCATTAAACAGCACAGGAAATGTTACTTCTATGATGTGCTGAAGTTTTCACGTTCTGAATGTGAGGATTGTTGACTGGCATCAGCAGGCCCCAAGGACGTATGTCAGCTATTTCTAGCTTTTTCAGAATGCTAAAAAATGGACTTTCTTCACTCATTGATTTCAAATCATTTCAGAAGAAGTGCCCTAAGGGTAATCAACATAACTATGATTGCTAAAAGGGACATGGCACAGTAAAGTAATGATTGAAATCTTCTGAAAACACTGCTAGGGTGATTATTTTAGGTCACTCTGCTGTTTAGTTTTTCTTTTGTTGTTGATGTTGTTTCAAAGTAGAACTTGGATTTGTTGCTAAAATTGCATGTGTTCTATTTCATTAAGAGATTGATCGTCGTGCATTAAAAAACAGCAAGCAAATAGCAAGGGCAAAATAGAATCACGTATGCAGTTTTCTTCAAAATCTAAAACAATATCATTATTTTTTCACAGTATTCTCACTTTCTGGTCCTGTTTTTTATCTCCATGGTTTTCAGACATCTCGTGGTGAATTTGACTCCTGTGAATATGAAGTTCGAAGACGGTATCAGGATTTCCTTTGGTTGAAGAGCAAACTCGAAGAAGCACATCCAACACTAATTATTCCTGTTCGTTTGTTAAACCTTATGTTATTTTTATTCATTTATAAGATGACCCCAGTTTTAAACGGAGCTGCTTGAAGGCTTTCTTGTGTTTCTGAACTCTCATGAGCATCAAACTAACCTTTTAGTAGCTTTCTATGTATGTATATAAGCGATAATTAAAAATTCTGTAATTCACTTATGTTTGCAATGGTGCCATTTGCAGTAATTTATTTCCCCTTTCTTAATTGTACTTGTATCCTGCTATACTATCGGCTACAAATACCAGTATATACCGCTGTTAAATATGATAGTTTTGTAGCAGTTTGCTTTTACATGGTGAATTTTACAAGCTGTATCTATGTTTCTATGTTTTCAGTAAGTAGAGGAACTGTTATAATATCCCTAATATTTTGCAAGTTATACAATACACTTTTTTCTTTTTTTTTTAGCCATTGCCTGAAAAATTCATAATGAAAGGAATGGTGGAACGATTTAGCGATGAATTCATTGAGACTCGAAGAAAAGCTTTACATAAATTTTTGAACCGCATTGCTGATCATCCAACTTTAACTTTTAATGAAGACTTCAAAATTTTTCTTACTGCACAAGCCTGGGTAAAATGGCTTTATTTTTATCTACAGTTATATGAAACCATGTCTTGTGTTAGTAGAGTGTATCAGGAGTCTCCCTAGTTCAGTATTCAATAGCATCCTCCCACAGCTTGTTACAGAAGTGTCAGAAGAAGGTGTGGAATTTATGGAATATTCGTCCCCCGAGATAACCTTTTCTTCTGTGCATTTGGTAATCTTGCGTGTGGCCATAAATATTGCTGTACCTGCCAAAGCAGTTTTTGTTGCTGCGTTTTGGATTTTTGTGGCACAATATTTCAACTCTGCATGCTTTCTATTATACACATAAGCTTCAAAGATTATATGAAAAGTAGTAATTTAAATGAATTACAGTTTCGGCATAGCACTTGTCTTTTTCATCTGATTTTTTTTTTTTTTAAGTTATACTGGTCTCATAAAAGAAAAATATATCCTTTGTATTTCCTGTGGTATTTTTGCAAGATGTTGCCACTTGAAGATCAGAGTTTTGTACTCAGAAAGCCTGCCTCTGAACTTTAGCAAAGGCTATTCTATCAACATGTAAAAATAGTTACAGAAAATCGCTGGCTTATTTCTTCCAGTAGGAACATTGTTTGCTTTTCTCAATGAGTTCTTTCTGCAATCATTACCTCTGCTTTCCTGTTCACAAGGCTAAATTGCAATCTAGTCAACTCTAAGGAACGAAAGGGTAAAGGTTTTCTGCCATCTTTAATCATTCTTTGTGAGAGCATGACGCACAGCATGTTTATGTTTGTCCAGAAAGGCTTAGTTAATAAATGCATGTGACGGTTATGGTTCTGACACTGGTCTAATAATTTTAGAGTGAGATTTATCCACTAAAAAGACATCTGAATTGCTTTTTTTTTTTTTTTTTCCCCACAGAGGTCTATGAATATAGTTTTGTTTTAAAACAAAACAGAAAGCTTTTAACCACATATTATTTTTAAAGAATTTAAAAATATATGTGCAAGTAAACTCAGCATGTTCTGTTTTTTAGGAACTCTCCTCACACAAGAAGCAGGGCCCTGGTTTGCTGAGCAGAATGGGACAGACTGTAAGAGCTGTAGCATCCTCAGTAAGAGGAGGAGTTAAAAATCGTCCTGAAATGTTTACAGAAATGAATGATTATATGGAAACATTTAGTCAGAAAATAAATGTACTGGACAAAATAGCTCATAGAATCTACAAGGAAGAAAGGGGTAAGTAGAAAACAAATATCTTTTTATGGATTTAAGAAATTAATATACTGGAAAACAACTTGTTGTAAACAGTACATTCATTTTCATTATGCCAAGCAAAATACTTCTTTCCAGCAAGCAGGGAAAAAGGGAAGATTTGTATTTATGCGGTGCTTTTCATAATGGTCATTGTTCTGGCAGATCTTCAAGTTAACTTGAATAGCTTGGTAATAGGGAAAGTTTTAACATGTCATTGACCTACCCAGTAAGGAGCTTAAAAAGAAGAAAACATAACAAGTGGGACTGTCATTTTATTGTGGTTATTGGAGACCTGCATGACCTTTTGTTTTGTACTTTGAGTGGAATGTAGAGTTAGTTTTTTTCTCCTGTCTTGTCCTGGCATAATGCCACACAGATTCCAGATCTCTAAATGTCTTCTTCAGTTTTATTCCGCACCTTTTTTATGTATTGGCCAAGTAGATTAAGAGCTTTGCTGTGGGCCATGGTGTCTGCCATGGGAATCTGTGCCTGTTAGAGTTTTCTTGAGAAGGATGACTTCAGCTCATATTTTTCATCAGTAACAGCAGTTTACACACCTACTTGAAACTCTAAATTATTAACTTTCTGAGCTTGACCCTGATCTCAGACTAGGTCTGTTTACAATTTCTACTGGTCAGCACTTGAGAAATGTTATTGTATATATAATATAATTTGAAGTGCTACACTTTGTTCTGTAGTAACCAAGACCTTGTGCTTTAGTGTGCAGTACCACATCTCAGTGTGTCCTCACTAAGCTGGAGGGATCTAATAAAAGGAGAATAAATGTTGCTGAAAAGGGTTCCTTTTTTTATAGTTCATTCCAGTGGAAATATCTGGCTGAGGTTCTTAGGTTCAAGTCATCAATGACAAAATATTTCTTGGAACACCTTATGAATTTTGACATGTTCCCAAGTGCTGCTGGATGTATCTTCTTTCTAGATTTTCCAGATAGCAATAGGCAGAACACTAGTGTGCAAGGCTGCACTGCTGGGGACGTGACCTGTTGATAACTGAGAATATTCAGAAAATAGTCCTGCTTGTAATTGCCTAACATGAGAGTCTTAATTACATTATCCATGGAGAGTTTTTTTGTCAAAGTGATCTCAAAGTAAATATTGATTTCTTCATGGCACAAAACTGTTTGGCAACTTTTGTTGGACATTTCTTCATTATAAACTCAATTGTGATAAAATTATGTTTTCAATAAATGGAAACGTGTTCTCAGTACCATCCTGTGAACATCTTCCAGGTCATAACCAGCCTTGCCAAATTAAGTACTGCCAAACAGCAGTACCTTATTCTTTCTTCCCCGTATCAGCACTTGGCTCAGAGACATAAGAGAAGCAATTTTTAGGATACCTATCTGTTTAGAGTAATACAAGTTTCTGAAGAAGATAACACCTGCAGAACTGGAATGAACTTAGGTATGCACCTTTGAGAACATACTAAGCAAATATTAAACATTAGTCCTAGTTTCTTGCTGCATTCACAGGAAATATGAGGTTGCAATTTGTATCGCTTAGACACCTGTTAGTGAACAAACAACTAACCTGTGTATATGTTCCTGTTAAGAGTATTTTAATGAAATGAAGGAATACGGCCCCATCCACACACTTTGGTCAGCATCAGAAGAAGATATAGCAGACTCCCTAAAAGGCATCGCCAGCTGCATTGACAAGTGTTGCAAGGCTACAGAGAAACGAATGGCAGGGCTCTCGGAAAATCTGCTACCGATCTTACATGAGTATGTTCTCTACAGTGAAATTCTGATGGTAAGGCTTCCTTTAGGATTTCTTATGGCAGTATATGAAGTTTGGCTTAGGGCACTGACAAACTCTAGAAGAGAGTTTGTAACTGATGAAAATGATTTTGCTGTCATTAACTGCCCTTAGTAAACCTGCACTACACAGGATCGCTGTCCATCAGCAGAGAATCCAGTTTGTCCTGTTTCCCTTGTTAATCAGGCTAGAGGCACCCCTTTCAGATGAGAAAGGCTTGCTAGTTTTGTGTGGCATGGATCCACTCGTGGTTGTAGTGCAGAAGAGTTTGGATTTTGCCCTCTGAAGAGAGCTCTGTGTTGTAGCAGAGGCTGGAACACAGAAGGGCTCGAGGAACAGCAGTTCAGAAAGACCTCTGCTGACACTGGTGAAATACGGACTCATCTAGTAACAGATTGTGAGGGGGAGGAGGACTGGAGAGGTTCTTTCCTTTTCTGGGAGATGTTCCTAA